>NC_041384.1:153483980-153529765 GCF_002162155.2 Triticum dicoccoides | reverse complement strand
TAAACCTTGTGGGCGAGGGAACCTTCCTTCTTTTGAGAAAGAAACAGAGAAATAAAGTAATGATATGGAGCCTTGAGCTCGTTATCGCTTACCGGGGTCTGGTGCTGCACAAAGTGTCAGATAACATATGCAAAAAAGGATTATAGCATAAAAAAACTGATAAGATGTGCGGGGCACATGAACTTTACTGGTGCACGGGGTCTGCGCCCGGCTTTGTACAAAGGATTACATGCAACAGCGGCAAGACTTGTACAAAAGGTGGTTGCCGGAAAAGCTTCCGGCAACCGCGCCCTACGGGTAAAACTTACAAAGATGTTCAATATTCCAGGAGTTCCTCACCGGAATGCCATCTTCGGTCTCAAGGCGGACAGCGCCGGGCCTAGTGACTCGTTTCACCCGATAAGGGCCTTCCCACTTCGGCGTCAACTTGTTGGAATTCTTGGCGGACTGAACACGCCGAAGAACAAGGTCGCCTTCCTCGAAGCTCCTGGCTTTAACTTTGCGGCTATGGTAGCGATGCAAAGCTTGCTGGTAGCAAGCCACTCGCACAGCAGCCTGAAGACGGTCTTCCTCAAGGAGCAGCGCGTCATCTTGGCGCAACTGCTCTTGCTCGAGCTCATCATAAGCGAGCACTCGAGGTGACCCGTAAACGAGTTCCGTGGGGAGAACTGCCTCTGCTCCATAGACTAGAGCGAAGGGTGTCTGGCCAGTGGCTCGATTTGGCGTCGTCCTGATCGACCAAAGAACCACCGGCAGCTCCTCGATCCAGTTTCTTCCGCACTTGTGCAGCCTATCGAAAGTTCTGGTCTTGAGGCCTCGCAGCACTTCAGCATTTGCCCTCTCCGCTTGACCGTTGCTTCTCGGATGAGCAACAGAAGCGAAGCAGACCTTGGCGCCAAGATCTTGGACGTACTGCATGAAGGTGCGGCTCGTAAATTGCGTGCCGTTGTCGGTGATGATCCTGTTAGGGATCCCGAAACGGCAAACAATCGACCTGAAGAACTTGGCTGCTGACTGTGCTGTCACCTTCCTCACTGGTTCCACTTCCAGCCACTTTGTGAACTTGTCGATGGCGACGTACAAGAACTCAAAGCCCCCGACAGCTCGGGGAAAGGGGCCGAGGATGTCGAGGCCCCAGACCGAAAATGGCCAGGATAAAGGGATCGTCTGGAGAGCTTGAGCTGGCTGGTGTATCTGTTTGGAATGGAACTGGCACGCTTCACACTTGGTTACTTGTGCAGTTGCATCCTGGAGGGCTGTCGGCCAGAAGAAACCTTGTCGGAATGCTTTTCCGGCAAGTGCTCTTGCGCCAATGTGGTGACCACATATGCCTCCATGTATCTCTGCCAACAGCTGTTGTCCATCTTCCCGGCGAATGCACTTCAATTTCACACTGTTGAGTCTTATTCTGTACAGTGTGTTGTCGACAAACTTGTACATACTTGACTGCCGGGCTACTCTTTCCGCTTCTTCTTGCTCTTCGGGAAGCTCTCCTGTCTGAAGGAAACGGACGATCTGCTGCGCCCATGCTGGAGCTTGCGGCTCGACAACAAGGGCTAAAGGCATATCTGTTGCTGCGGGAACATCCGCTTCTACGGCAAGAACCTGCGGTTCGGCCGGAGCGTGATATTCCCCGGCAAGCTTGCCAGAGCAAAACTTGTCGGGAGCGTCTGCTTCAACGGAACAAACCAAGAGGTTCGCCGGAGCAGACTGCTCCTCAGCACTCTTGGCGTCGATCTTGGGGACCTTCTTGGCGGCGGCTTCGGGAAGCTCTGCCGGAAAGTAGTCATCAGAAACCAACTTCCTCTTCTTTCTCTGTCCAGTCGACGGTGTTACGGATGGTTGAGTCAGCTTGAGCACAAAAATCCCTGGTTCCACAGGTAACTTTAGTGCTGCGCACTTTGACAGGCCGTCAGCAATATCGTTCTGAGCTCGCGGAACGTGTTCCATCTGCAGGCCGTCAAAGTGTGCTTCTAGCTTCCTTACTTCATCAACATATGCTTCCATCAACGGACTCTGATAGCTTTTGTTCACTTGGCGGACGACCAACTGCGAGTCACCCCTGACAATGAGCTTGTTGATCCCAAGGTCTGCCGCGATTCTGAGTCTGGCAAGCAAACCTTCATACTCTGCGGTATTGTTCGTTGCTTGCTCCTTGGGAAAATGCATCTGAACTACGTACTTGAGGTGCTCTCCGGTGGGTGCGATAAGCAGCACGCCTGCACCGGCGCCTTGCAGCGAGAAGGCACCATCAAAGTACATCAGCCACTCTTTGCTTGCCTCTTTGACGGGGATGCTTGTTTCTGGAGTTTCTTCGTCTGGTGTCGGCGTCCATTCCGCTATGAATTCTGCCAATGCTCTGCTCTGTATAGTGGAAGTACTCTCAAACTTGAGGCCAAAGCTTGACAGTTCCAGTGCCCACTCGACAATCCTACCGGTTGCTTCTGGATTTTGCAGTATCCTCTTCAACGGAAAGCGAGTGACAACTGTTATCTCATGTGCCTGGAAGTAATGGCGCAGCTTTCTCGAGGCCATGAGAAGGCCGAAAAGCAATTTTTGTACGCCAGAATACCTTGATCTAGCCCCCTGTAGAAGGGAACTGACAAGGTAAACTGAGCGCTGCACCATTTTCCTCTGCACCTCCTTGCATGCCTGCGCAGACTCAACTTTGTCGGGGCCAGAGCTTGTCGGAGAAGCCCCCTGCTTGTCGCTGGATTCACTTGCCGCGGTTGCTGGCTCATCGTCCGCCTCCCTCTCCGCTACTAACGCAGCACTAACCACTTGATTGGTTGCTGCCAGATATAGCAGCAACTTCTCTTGTGGCTTAGGTGCGACAAGTATTGGAGTGGAGGACAGGTACCTCTTCAAGTCCTGTAGCGCGGCCTCCGCTTCTGGAGTCCATTTCATCGGACCTGCCTTTTTCAATATTTTGAAAAACGGCAAGGCGCGCTCTGCGGACTTAGAGATAAATCTGCTGAGAGCAGCCACGCAACCGGCAAGCTTTCGTACATCCTTGACGCGCTTTGGTGCTTCAATCTGCTCGATGGCTTTGATCTTGTCGGGATTGGCTTCAATCCCCCGCTGTGACACAAAGAACCCGAGAAGCTTGCCGGAAGGGACTCCGAACATGCACTTCTCGGGATTGAGCTTGAGGTTGATCCTGCGCAGATTTGCAAAAGTTTCATCTAGATCTTGAATCAGAGTAGCCTTGTTTTTGCTCTTGACCACTATATCATCCATGTAGGCTTCCACATTTCTGTGCATTTGCGGATCAAAAGCACAGTGGACTACCCTTGCGAATGTTGATCCAGCATTCTTCAAACCGAAAGGCATCCGTACGAAGCAGTACGTGCCACATGGGGTGATAAATGCGGTTTTCTCTTCATCCTCTGCTGCCATGAAGATCTGATGGTATCCTGAGTATGCATCAAGAAATGAAAGCAAATCACATCCGGCTGTGGAGTCAACAATCTGGTCAATACGCGGCAAGGGAAATGGGTCTTTGGGACAAGCTTTATTAACATCAGTGAAGTCAATACAAAGTCTCCATTTTTCGTTAGCCTTGCGCACAACAACAGGATTGGCCAACCACGTGGGATGGAGCACTCCTCTGACAAGGCCTGCTGCTTCCAACTTCTTGATTTCTTCTGCGATGAATTCTTGGCGCTCCACTGCCTGCTTCCTGACTCTCTGCTTGACGGGCCGCGCATGAGGACAGACGGCAAGGTGGTGCTCGATTACTTTCCTGGGAACACCGGGGATATCAGACGGTTGCCATGCAAACACGTCGACATTCGCCCGCAGGAAAGCAATGAGCGCGCTTTCCTATTTGGGGTCAAGAGTGGCGCTGATGGTGAAGGTACCACCAGTGCCATCCTCCTTGGCGGACACCTTCTTAGTCTCAGGTGGAGCTGCCATTGCCTTCTTACACTTGCCGGTGGAGCTCGATGGTGCGTCCTCGACGGTAGCGCAGCACTCCGAAGAGGTGCGCTTGCCGGAGTAGGCATCAGAGCTCTTGCCGGACTTGGTCTTCTTCTTCCCTCCGGGAGCTTCAGCGGCAAGTGTCTTGCGCTCTGCTGCGGCTGCCGCTTCCCGGTAGATTTTGTCGGCACAGATAAGAGCATCCTTCTTGTCGCCAGGGACAGAGATGACACTTATTGGGCCTGGCATTTTCAGTATGTTGTACGCATAGTGAGATGCTGCCATGAACTTGGCGAGTGCCGGACGGCCAAGGATTCCATTGTAAGGTAATGGAAAGTCGGCAACATCAAACGTGACCCTCTCAGTCTTGAAGTTCAGCTCGCTGCCAAATGTGACCGGCAGCGTGATCTTTCCCTTCGGCTTGCTTCTTCCCGGGCTGATTCCTTGGAATGTGCCGGTCTCCTCGAGCTCGCTGTCAGGGATGTGAAGTTTCTGGAGGACCGCGGAGGATATCAGGTTCAAGCCAGCCCCGCCGTCAACTAGCATCTTCGTGACCTTGAGATTGCGGATAGTTGGAGAAACCAACATTGGCAAACACCCGACCGCAGTTACACGGTCAGGGTGGTCCTCAATGTCGAAGATGATAGGTGCGCTGGACCATTTCAGGGGCTTGCGTGACTCTATGGATGGCTCTGCTGCATTCACTTCCCGCATCCACTGCTTGAGTTGGCGGTGCGAAGTATGCAGAGAGGCGCCACCGTCAACACACAGGACCTCTGTGGCTTTCTGAAATTCCTGCTCGTCGGCCTCGTCATCATCCATGTCTTCGTCGTCGTCATCATCTTCATCCTTGTCGCGGCCACGGGGAGGTCTGTCTCCTTGCCGCTGCTTGGCCTTGCCGCGGCGTCCTCCTCGGCCGGGACGTTTCTTGCCGGATCCACCAGTTCCTTCCTGGGCCCTCTCCTTGTCGCGCCGCTCGTACTCAGCTTTCTATTGCTCAACAAGCTGTTCGACTTTCTTGCAGTTCTGGAGATCGTGACCCTTGGTGCGGTGAATCTTACAATACTGCTTGCCGGAGCTGTCCTGCTTGTCGGCGGCTGCCACAGGCTGGGCCTCCTTGTCGGAGCCACCAGCTTTAGCTTCCTTGGCGCCACCTCCGTTGCCGGTCTGCTCGACAGCTAGCACTTCCTTGCCCTTTTTCCTTCTGTTGTTCCGCCGCTGGCCTTTCCTTGTCGGGGCGGCATCCTCACTGTCGGATCCTCCTGCTCATGTACTCTCTCCGGGGAGCCTCCTCCCCTCTTCAGCGCGTGCACACTTGTCGGCCAGGGCGTAAAGCTCGCTGACGTCTCTGATCTTACACATCGCCATCTCCTCCCTCATCCTTCGGTTTCGCACGTTCTGATGGAACGCGCTGATGATCGCGGCGGGGTGGACGTCTGGGATGTTGTGTTGTACACGGCTGAATCTCTGAATGTACTTGTGCAGTGGCTCTCCTTCCTTCTGGGCGAGCAGATGAAGATCGCTCTCTTGGCCATGTGGCTTGTGGCCGCCTGTAAAGGCGCCGACAAACTGATGGCATAAATCTGCCCAAGAGGAGATGGAATTGTCCGGCAAGTGCATGAGCCAGGACCTGATGTTGGGCTTGAGTACCAGCGGGAAGTAGTTGGCAAGGATCTTGTCGTCCCGTCCCCTGGCAGCCTGCACCGCGATGGTGTAGATGCTGAGAAACTCCGACGGATGCGTCTTGCCGTCGTACTTCTCTGGTACGTCTGGTTTGAAATTCTTTGTGCTGGGCCACTGGACTTGCCGCATCTCACGGGTGAACGCAGGACAACCTACCGCGCACGGCAGATCGCCTGGTTCCCCTGGCGCATGCATGTCAATAGAGGGCCCAGCGCGCTTGTCGGATTGACGTCGCGCTTCTCTTCGGCGCTCGATGCGGGTTCGAGCGTCTTCTTGTTGTCGTTCATGGAGAACTTGGCGCTGGTCGCGACGAGCTCGTGGGTCCGACGACGCGGTGGAGCCGCTGTCGGGGTGGACCCGGCGAGTCGGCGATTTTGGCCTTCGTAGTGGAGAGTGCATGGAAGTCGCACCTCCCTCGGTCTTGTTGCCATCGGCTCGCGTCCGGCTGTCCTGCCGCGGCAGCGAGGTACGTGGTTGCCGCGCAGTGTCGCCATTGGCGAAGCCGATGAGGCTCTGGATAGTGGCCCTCCATTCGTCGGTCTTGTCCGCCGTCGGAGGATAGTCTAGGAGCAGTTGAGCTCGCGCCAAGGCTTCTGCTGGAGTGGTGGGCGGCGGAGGTGAACGGTGCGAGGAGTGGGGCGTGCTCGGACTCCTAACCACGTTAGAAGGAGCAGTGCCCCGTCCAGGCGACCGTACTTCGCTCGAGCCAGCATGTTGACGTGCATGTTGGTCTTGAGCGACACGAGAACCACCAGCTTGATCTTAGCTCAGCGGACGTATGGCGCTGCGAACGCCATGACGCTGCTGGTCCCGCGCCTCCTGGGAGGGGCGCGGTGCGCGCATGGACGCCGAGGTCTGTGCCGCCTTGTCCTTGGACTTGGCCGCACTGGGGGCTCCCTCGTCGACGCCCATTCTTCCGCCGGCGTCCACTCCACCACTTGTTTGCTCCGGAGGCGGTGAAAGCGACGCAGATGGAACAGCTGCCTCCGAATCCTTCTTCTTCGGTGGCATGTCGATGAAGACGATGAAGATTTAGCTCGCGTGCACGCCGGATCGGGTTCGCACAATCTCGACGCCCCCTACCTGGCGCGCCAAAGATGTCGGGGAAACTGATCCACCAACACCTATGGGGACCGGGCCCCTTTCGGTTTGGAGGGGGGTGGAGGCCGCGCAAAGAGCGGATCGAGGCAGTACACGCGAGCAGTTTTACCCAGCTTCGGGCCGCACGGATGCGTAAAACCCTACTGCTGCTTGTTTGTGTGTATTGAATTCTTGCTCAGGAGCGATGGACGCTGCCAGACCGAGCGTGAGAGTGTTCCTGATGTTTCGAATGAGCCGAACCCCCTCTACATTGCGCTTGGGCCTCCTTTTATACTTTCAAGGGGTCACCGACAGATGGCAACGTAGACTAGAAGGGTAAAAATGGAAAAGGATGCGGTAGGTGCAGCTACCGCTACTATGGACACAGTGCACCCTACCTAACTCTGACGGCAGGGGACAAGGTCATTGAATGCCCGTCTGAGTTGCCTAAACAGTGCAAAAAGTGGCCGTTAGGAGCGCCACCGTTTGCCACGATGGCCTTCTCTTCATCTCCGCTTGCCACCGCGTACCCCTGGCTGCACAGGCTCCCGCCATGCACCCCTGAGGAAGCCTCATGGCGACACGCGGGTGGGTGTGCTGGAGCGTGGGTACAGAGTGGCAGCGGGCCCCCGGCAAGTACCTTGTCAGGGTCGTTGTCTTGTCGAGTCCAGAAGCTTGTCGCTCACCGGACCTTGCCGGGACGTGCGGTGCCGTGGTTGGCCTTCCCGGCAAGCTCCTCTTGCCGGGGCCTTGTCTCTTCATCTTGAATGCTTTGTTCTTGAATGGCTCCAAAGGAACCCACGGAGGACTCTGGCGGTCGTCCGGCAAACCTTGTCGCGCAGCGCTGAACTGCCCGTGCACAAGTTCGGGATACTAGGGTACCCCTACTCTAGTACACCGACAAAAGGCGTGTATCCTGTAGATTTGTTAGGGGTGGTATTGATGCTCCACAACACGGAAGGTAACTCCTCCACCCAACAACCCGACGTTCTCTGCAGGGGAACCATAAGCCGGGGCTTGATGCCTTTCAAGATCTCTTGATTGGCTCTCTCAGCTTGACCATTAGATTGAGGGTGAGCCACTAATGATACATCAAGTCGGATGTGCTCATGTAGACAAAATTCTTCCATAGCACCTTTAGAGAGATTAGTGCCATTATCTGTTATGATGTTGTGTGGAAAGCCAAAATGGAAGATCACCTTCCTCATGAATTGAACCGCCGTTGCTGCATCACACTTACTGACTGGCTCTGCCTCTACCCACTTAGTGAACTTATCAACCGCCACCAAAAGGTGGGTCTTCTTATCCTTGGATCTTTTGAAAGGTCCAACTATATCAAGCCCCCAAACTGCAAACGGCCAAGTAATTGGAATCATCATCAATTCTTGAGCCGGCACATGAGCTCGTCGTGAAAATTTCTGACATCCATCACACCTTCTGACCAGGTCCTCCGCATCAGCATGAGTTGTTAGCTAATAAAATATATGATGAAAAGCTTTAGCCACGAGAGATTTTGAACCGGCATGATGACCACAGTCTCCTTCATGAATCTCACGCAGGATCTCACAGCCCTCCTCTGGAGAAACACAACATTGAAATGCTCCTGTGACACTGCGATGATGTAACTCTCCATTAACAATTGTCATTGACTTAGACCGCCGGGTTTTCTGTCTGGCTAAGGTTTAATCCTCAGGTAACTCGCCCCAGGTCATATAAGCCAAATAAGGAACTGTCCAATCTGGAATTACATGAAGATTCGCCACCAACTGAGCCTCTGGGTCAGGGATAGCCAAATCCTCCTCTATAGGTAACTTGACCGACGGGTTATGCAAAACATCAAGAAACATTAGGTGGCACCGGCTTACGTTGAAAACCCAACTGGCTTAAAGCATCCGCCGCTTCATTTTTCCTCCGATCAACATGCTCAACTTGATAACCCTTGAAGTGACCAGTAATAACGTCCACCTCTCACCAATAAGCCGCCATGAGTGGATCCTTAGAATCCCAAGTACCAGAGACTTGCTGAGCCACCAAGTCTGAGTCGGCGAAGCACCTAACCCGGCTTAAGTTCATCTCCTTAGCCATCCGAAGACCATGGAGCAAGGCCTCATACTCAGCTGCATTGTTAGTGCAAGGAAACATCAAACGGAGAATAGAACAAAATTTATCACCTCGAGGGGAAGCAAGCACAACTCCAGCCCCCGAGCCCTCCAACTACATGGACCCATCAAAGTGAATAGTCCAATACGTGTTATCTGGCTTTTCCTCAGGCATTTGCAGCTCTGTCCAATCAGCGCCTGAGACTTGATGGCCGTGCGAGGAACATATTTTAACCCGTGAGGTCCAAGCTCAATAGCCCACTTAGCAACCCGGCCAGTTGCCTCCCTATTTTGGATGATATCTCCCAAAGGAGCAAAGCTAACCACAATGATGGGATGACCCAGAAAATAGTGTTTAAGCTTCCGGCTGGCCAAGAACACCCCATATACAAGCTTCTGCCAGTGCGAATATCTCTGCTTGGACTCAATAAGCACCTCACTGATATAGTAAATCGGCCTTTGAACCGGATATTCCTTGCCCGCCTCCTTTCTTTCTACCACAATGGCTACACTGACAACCCGGCTATTAGCAGCCACATATAACAATAAAGGCTACTTATCAACAGGGGCAGCAAGCACGAGTGGCTCAGCCGTCTGTTTCTTTATGTAACACCCACGATGCGGCTATATCTCCCACGTGTCGAGGCACGACTTAGAAGCATAACCACATGGTGGTTTTGTCGCAAGTGGGGTAATCTTCACACAATCCCATGTACTGAATAAGAAAGGGATAAAGAGTTGGCTTAAAATCGCCACTTCACACAATCAACATGTTAGACATACATCATCCAGAATACAATCAAGGTCCGACTACGGAACCAAAATAAAAGAAGACAACCCCAAATGCTAGATCCCCGATCGTCCCAACTAGGCTCCGCTACTGATCAATAGGAAACAAAACATCGTACCAATCAAAGATATTCTTCGAGCTCCCACTTGAGCTCGGTTGCGTCACCTGCACTGGTATCATCGGCACCTGCAACTGTTTGGAAGTATCTGTGAGTCACGAGGACTCAGCAATCTCACACCCGCGAGATCAAGACTATTTAAGCTTATGGGTAGGATAAGGTAATGAGGTAGAGCTGCAGCAAGCACTAAGCATATATGGTGGCTAACATACGCAAATAAGAGCGAGAAGAGAAGCAACGCAAATGGTCAAGAAGCTAGAAGTGATCAAGAAGTGATCTTGAAAACTACATATGTTCAAACATAACACAAGACTGTGTTCACTTCCCGGACTCCGCCGAGAAGAGACCATCACGGCTACACACGCGGATGATGCATTTTAATTAAGTCAAGTGTCAAGTTCTCTACAACCGAATATTAACAAATTCCCATCTGCCACATAACCGTGGGCACGGCTCTCGAAAGTTTATACCCTGCAGGGGTGTCCCAACTTAGCCCATCACAAGCTCTCATGGTCAACGAAGGATATTCCTTCTCCCAGAAAGACCCGATCAGTCTCAGAATCCCGGTTACAAGACATTTCGACAATGGTAAAACAAGAACGGCAAAGCCGCCCGATGTGCCAACAATCCCGATAGGAGCTGCACATATCTCATTCTCAGGACAACACCGGACGAGCAATCCGTACAACTAAAACCAGCCCTCAAGTTTCCCCGAGGTGGCGCTGCAAGTGGCTCTAGTTCAGACCAACACTTAGAGAAGCACTGGCCTGGGGGGTTAAAATAAAGATGACCCTCGGGTCTCCAAAACCCAAGGGAAGGTGATAGGTTGTTAGGCAAATGTAAAACCAAGGTTGGGCCTTGCTGGAGGAGTTTTATTCAAAGCGAACTGTCAAGGGGTTCCCATAACACACAACCGCGTAAGGAACGCAAAATCAAGGAACATAACAGCGGTATGACGGAAACTAGGGCAGCAAGAGTGGAACAAAACACCAGGCATAAGGACGAGCCTTCCACCCTGTAACGCCCCGAGACCGACGCTCCAGAAGACTTCCAGCTATTCCGAGTTTCGTCGTGTGATTTGTTTTATTTGTTGCATTCATCCTTGCATCATGTGCATTGCATCATGTCATCATGCCATCATATCATTAATTTTTAAGAACCTCATCTAAATAAATTGTATGGATTTTTTGATCCATTTAAATCGAGGGATTTCACTTGTGATTTCTCTTTATAACATATTAAAGCCTCTCAATATTATTAGGGAGCTATAATAAAAATATTCCATTTATTTGGAAGCCACCGTAACAAACTTGCATTTTAATCTCTCTCGTTTCCACATATTCTAAATCCTTGGTCATTCTCCATTTGGCTCCGGTTCAAATTGTGGCACTTTGAGTTATGCCAAAGAAGCCCCATGCCAGTTTTCAGCTCAACTTATATTTATTTGTTCCTCCAAATAAATATTTTTGCTCCTGTTTCTTTTCTGTAAATAAAAAAAAGGAAAAACCTTTTTTTCCCTTCCTTTCTTTAAGTCCAGCCCAGCTGGGCTTCCTAGCCCACAGCAGGCCGGCCCATCCATCCTCCAAAGGCCCAGCGGCCCCCCACTGTAACCCTAGCCCGTGCATCTCTCCCTCTCGATTCCCTGCCAGCGCCGCCTCCTTCTTCTTGTTCGCCACCACGCACACCCCCAGGAGCCCGATCCCCCCATCCCTCTCCCTTGCTACCGTGGCCGCTCCCCTCGATCTCCTCCGTCTCGCCCCTCTCAGCCTCCTGCGCCCGTGCCCCTCCTCTGCCTCGCCTCTGTTTCCGGCCGCCGCCAGCGAGCAGCTCCGTCGGAGCTCGTCCCCGAGCGCGACCATCTCCGGCCATGGCGCCGCCCTACTGCTCCTCGCGCGCCCTTCCTCCTCTCTCCTCCACTCCTTCAGTGCACCTCGAGCCTCCGCCGTTCGCCTCCTGCTGCCCTCGCCCCGTCCCCGCGGCCCCCTCCTCGTGCGCCCTCCTCCATCGTGCCCAACCCCCGTCACCAACCTCCTCGCGCCGGCCGCCCGCAGCTCGCCGCCTCTGCTCGATTTGTTGAGGAGCTCCCGAGCCGCGGTCGCCGCCCGGATCCATCGTCCCCGCTGCGCCAAGCTCCTGCCTAGTCTGCATCCCCGTCGCCCCGTTGACCTTCTGCCCGAGCCACCACGACCACGTGCTGCCTCCTTCATGGTTGTCGTGCTGTCGATTTTTCATGCCTCGTCCTGCTGCTGCTGTGGGTGCCTCGCGAGCCGCCGATGTCCTCGTGAGCTGCTCTGTCCGTTAGGGCTCCCCTCCAAGACGAGTTGGCTACCCCGTTGGCCCTGTTGCCTTTGTCGTGGCCAAGTCAACCCAGACGCCCGGAGTCCATCTTTGGTTGCACACCAAGTCGTCCATGCCTTGCTGCCTCCTGTGCACTGTTGGTCAACAGTTGACGCACGCCAAGTTCTTCGACTACAGCCGATGCCCCGAGGACACCGAGTACGACTACACACGGCGATGCGTCAAGTTCCACTACCGTCGACCCCATGGACCGCCAAGTTCTTCTACGAAAAACGTTGTACAACTACCGTCGCCAAGACCGTCAAGTTCGACTACCACCGACGTGTACAACTTCAGTTGCGAGAACGTCTACTTCTACTACGACACGAGTACAACTACTTCCACTACGAGATGTAACACTACCGTCGCCACGTGAACAACTACTTCCCACGACGACCCGTGAACGACTACCTCCACTACGGCCCGTGAACGACTACTTCCTCTACGAAACGCGTTCCGCCCCGAATGCACGCTTCAAAGGTATAACCCCGAGACGCCGTCCGTGGACCGAATGCATGTGTTGTATGAGATGCACCCTATGTTTGCACCGTGCCCGTTTGCTTCATGCACGTTCCTCCTCGTTTTCCATGCCACTAACCCGTGGGAACCCGGTAGTCGGGAGCACCCCACCATCTCTAGCATGTTCCGCACATCCGCACGCTTCCTTTTGCACCGGTATCTCCATGAGCTACCGGAACCGATATGTTGCCGTGGCATCATTTTTGGATTCGTTGCCCTGGCACCCCTTTCTTCCACCACGGTGACAAATGCTTCATAACATGCTTATGTCAACATTTTCATAAAAATTGCATAAACTTGTTCATGTCATCCGCATCATGATAACAACAATTAAAATGTTTAAACTTGTTGTTGCATTAAATTGCTAAATGCATATGGGGATTTACCGGATTTGTTGTTTTTATATCCGGCCCCATTTAAATTGTTTAGATGGTATAGTTTTTGTTATGCTTCACCACTTGCCATGTTAACCAACATTTAATCTTGTCTTGTTCATAGCCGAGAGATAACTAAATAATTGATGTGGTGTTCCGTCAACATGCACCTCGTTGCATATTGAGCTCCACTTAACTTGTAGTATTGTTTGTTGCACTTTGCCATGCCATGCCTCATTAAACCGGACATGCATCATACTTGTTTGTGCATCATGACTTGTTTATGCTTGTGTGTTTACTATGTTGTTTGTTTCTTTCTGGGTTGCTTCTCTCGTTAGCTTCGGTTTCGTTCCGGAGTTGTGAGGATTTGTTCGTCTACGACCGTTTGTCTTCTTCTTGGATTCGTTCTTCTTCCTTGCGGGATTTCAGGCAAGATGATCATACCCTCGAAATCACTACTATCTTTGCCATGCTAGTTTGCTCGCTCTTTTGCTATGCCAATGCTACGATGCCTACCATTTTCTTGTCAGCCTCCCAAATTGCCATGTCAAACCTCTAACCCACCATGTCCTAGCAAACCGTTGATTGGCTATGTTACCGCTTTGCTCAGCCCCTCTTATAGCGTTGTTAGTTGCAGGTGAAGATTGAAGTTTGTTCCTGGTTGGAACATGGAGATGTCGTTCCTTGTTGGGACATTTTTACTTGTTGGGATATCACTATATATCTTATTTAATTAATGCATCTATATACTTGGTAAAGGGTGGAAGGCTCGGCCTTATGCCTGGTGTTTTGTTCCACTCTTGCCGCCCTAGTTTCCGTCATATCGGTGTTATGTTCCCGGATTTTGCGTCCCTTACGCGGTTGGGCTATAATGGGAACCCCTTGACAGTTCGCCTTAAGTAAAGCTCTTCCAGCAATGCCCAACCTTGGTTTTACCATTTGCCACCTAGCCTTTTCTTTCCCTTGGGTTCTGCAGACTCAAGGGTCATCTTATTTAACCCCCCCGGGCCAGTGCTCCTCTGAGTGTTGGTCCGAACTGGGCAGCCTGCGGGGCCACCTCGGGGAAACTTGAGGGTTGGTTTTACTCGTAGCTTGACCTATCTGAGTGTGCCCTGAGAAAGAGATATGTGCAGCTCCTATCGGGATTTGTCGGCACATTCGGGCGGTGTTGCTGGTTTAGTTTTACCCTGTCGAAATGTCTTGTTGTACCGGGATACCGAGTCTGATCGGAGTGTCTCGGGTGGAGGTCTATTCCTTCGTTGACCGTGAGAGCTTGTCATGGGCTAAGTTGGGACACCCCTGCAGGGTATTATCTTTCGAAAGCCATGCCCGCGGTTATGGGCAGATGGGAATTTGTTAACGTCCGGTTGTAGAAAACCCGAAGTTGACCTTAATTAAAATACATCAACCGCGTGTGTAACCGTGATGGTCTCTTCTCGGCGGAGTCCGGGAAGTGAACACGGTGTTGGAGTTATGTTTGACGTAAGTAGTTTCAGGATCACTTCTTGATCGCTACTAGCTTCACGACCGTGCCTTGCTTCTCTTCTCGCTCTCTTTTGCGATTGTAGCCACCATATATGCTAGTCGCTTGTTGTAGCTCCACCTCATTACTCCATCCTTCCTATAAGCTTAAATAGTCTTGATCTCGCGGGTGCGAGATTGCTGAGTCCCCGTGGCTCACCAGATACTTCCAAAACCAGTTTGCAGGTGCCTATGTTACCGAGCAGGTGACGCAACCAAGCTCAAGGAGGAGCTCGATGAAGATCTTGCCCTTTGTGTTGCTTCGTTCTAGTTGATCAGTAGTGGAGCCCAGTTGGGGTCGATCGGGGACCTTTGTCGCATTTGGGGTTCTTCTTTTATTTTGGTTCCGTAGTCGGACCTTGATTGTATCTGGATGATCTAATGCTTTATTCATGTAATTGTGTGAAGTGGCGATTGTAAGCCAACTATGTATCTCTTTCCCTTATGTATTACATGGGTTGTGTGAAGATTACCTCACTTGCGACATTGCTTTCAATGCGGTTATGCCTCTAAGTCGTGCTTCGACACGTGGGAGATATAGCCGCATCGAGGGCGTTACAAGTTGGTAATCAGAGCCTTCCCCGACCTTAGGAGCCCCATTGCTTGATCGTTTTTAGCGGCCGAGTTGTGTCTAGAAAAATGTTTTGAGTCATTTAGGAATTATATATCGGAGAGTTTAGGAATTCTTTTTACTCCTCAGTCCCTTCGTCACTCTTGCGAGGCATCCTGACGTAGAGTTTTGACTCTTCTCTTCTCGAATTTCACTAAATTTTTTTTAGGATCACGCGGGTATCTTGGAATCGTTCTGATGGTTTTATGATGAGAACATTGTCTTGGTGCCTCCTGTCAGGGGTTTAGTGGAAGTGTCCCGGGGAGTTGAGCTCTGAGGTGTTGTCGTCATAATTTTATCGTTGCAGTTCTGGAATACCTGAGTTTAGTACGCCGACATCGAAAATCTCTTTTATGCAGTTGTTGGTGAGATAACCCCGATAACCCAGTACTAAGGTGAGTACGGGAGTATTGCCATAACTTGTATAGCGGATGCTTTTCGAAGGTTGAGGTAGATGATTTCCGAAGGTTTCTTGGTTATGTGTTGAAGGATGGATACAGCTGGATGTAGGATTTGTTAGTTTGGGTGAGATATTATGCTTCCCCTGTATCCCCAACACCTGATTGCATAACCGGAAAATTTCGGAGGTTTCATAGGTGGGTATTCAAGTAGCTCTTAGGATATCTTTCCGACAGATGTATGATTTGAAATTGGGGTTCGACGTCTAGTGGTCCGCCTATTCACGGTTGGTTTTACAGTGGTCTCGTTGTGTCTTAAAGAGTCCTTGGCTATGCCGACTCGGGGACGCTTCGTATGTCATGTGCACTGCCTTGTACATGATGGTGCTGTACGATCGAGCCCGTGTAGGCCCCACCACGAAAACTTCGGACGAAATCTCTATCATATGTTTGTTCTGGCTTATTTTGCAAGCCAATCCTTTGTTTTGTTTTGAGTTGTGGTATTCGAGTTGCTTCGAAGTCAAATGTTGATTCCATACCTTTTCCAAATGGTGTTCTCATATTCCTATGTGAATACTAATCCTTCTTGATCATCGAGTCTGTCTTGTCAATCCTTTTTTTTAACCGGTGTGTCTCTCCTCAAGTGGATCCGTTCACGTCAACATTTGCAAGATCATTTATCCCTTCTTCTCAACGGTGTTTGTTTCATCCGTCTCCAAGTTGCCTTTGTTTTTCCCACCCTCCCTCCCTTTTGTTTTCCTCAAGGACTAAGATTTCTTTACCAAGTATCCTTTTATTTTTTGTGAAGTTTCTCCATTCTTTTCTGTCAATGTTCTTATCCGGTGATTTCCCATGAAGATGCTCAAGAGTTTCAAGTTCATCATCCTCCGTTTTTTTTGCTTCTCCGGTGGATCCAATTCAAGCTTTCAGTGTTGATCTTATTCCTCTCCTCGTGTCAAATGCTTTCTCATACCGGTGCACCTCTCAATCACTCACCTCTTGCTATTCATTTGTTCCAGAGTGTTGGAGATATCTCGAAGATTCGTGTTTCCACTATGCATTCGTTCAAGATCTTTCGAGGATGTTCTCTCATTCAAGTCTTTTATTTAAACCGGTGCATTATCTCTCTTCAAATTGTTCAACGGTGTTTCTTTTGAGTGGGCCCTAACCCACAGGTCTTTTTCCAGGATCTTACCTGACTCTTCTTATTTTCCCGGTGTTACTCTTAAATTTTTCTCCAAGTTTGACGTAAGAATGAGTTATCATCAGTTAAATGCTTTTTCTCCAAGACCTTTCAAATTCTTTTCATCGTTGGCTAAACCTTTCCATTATTCATTCCGGAGTGCCTCAACAATTCACGGTGGTGTTTCTCGTTGTCATTTGAAGACCGAAGAAGAGTTTCTCCTTAATCTTGCTCTTTTCTCTTCAAGATTCGTGGTTCTAGTTCGAGGCCATCCTCTCATAATTGTTCTGATTGTGGGAACTCTTTTCACCCATCTGGAGTAATTCAAGAGTCTTCTCAGTTTGATTATCCGGAGCCCATCATCGAAGATTTATTCATTCTCAGTTTGCAGTTATCATTCTCCGATCTTATCGGTGCCTTGTTCAAGTGATCTTTAATCGGCTCGTGCTCTCTTCGTTCTCATGTATCTAGTTTGTCTCAAGCACCTTCGTTCATTTGCTAATTCTTACCGGTGATGCACCCCTACTTCGATCATTTTCAATTCGTACGATGGTTCTTTCAAGATTTTTTTTCTTCTTTCTTATCATATCAATTCATTTGTTGTTCCAATCCTACCGGTGGTTCGTTGAAGACCTTCTCAAGTTTATGTTATATCTCTCTTAATCTTTTCTACGAGAATAAGTAATATGTCAAATCCGTTGATTGTCATCAATTTAATTGGTGAAGGATAAGCATAATGTAATTCTTACTCTTTTTCCATCCAAGTGATTTAATTCCTTATTCCGGAGGTGCATCATATCACATTCTTGGTTCGAGACGCTTTATCTTTTCTTTCCCAAGAGTTCCAAGCTTTCACAATTACATCTCCACGGAGGTCCATCTAAATCATTGCGAGGCTTAAATCTTATTCTTTACATCATTCAATTATTTTGGATCTTTCTTTTGTTTACCAGAGTTTCTTCATGGAGGCTATACATGGTGGTCCATCAACGATTTTATCCCTTCTCCAAGTGTTCATCAAGATTCTTTTCTAAGAAACTCAAGCATTCTTCATCTTGCTATCCGGAGTGCAATTTCTTTCTATCGTATCTTTGGAGGTGGTATTATGTCCTTCATGATAATTCCCCTTCGTTGCTTCGTGAGTCACAAGTTATCAAGAATGAGATATTTTAAATCCATCAATCTCTTCTTTGGAGTTATCTTGGGTTATATTTCACCTATAGCCTTCCCTAAGGAATGTTGCTAATTTTGGTGCTTATAATTGACCCAAGTTCTTCATTATCCTTCCGGTGATATAGCTTTCTCGTCTCCTTGTTCATTCCAATCCAATTCTTTTCCCATGAGTGGCAGGTTTTTCATCTCTTAATTTGAGAGGTATTCCATAAGACAATATCAAGCTTATTATTTTCGTTGTGGGTTTTCCAACAACTCCGTTCTAGCTTCAGTTGTAACCGTGCTCTCTCAAGATATTGTTTTCCTTCGTTCACTACATTCCATTCTTACTTTTGTTCTGGAGGCATTGTGATGTTCATCTTTTCAACCCATCATCTCGTTTTGTCAAAGATCATGATCTTTCCATGCCTATCCTTTTAATCTGAGTGTTGTGTCCTCTTTACAAGTATCCTCTCATCTTGTCAAGTTCAATTTCTTCCATTTACAGTCGAAGTGTTGTCCAAATTATATCAGTCTTATTCCTTCTCTATCTTGTGTAACCGGAGTGTCGTGTCCTCTGCTCAAGTTCTTTTCACCGTATCAAGTCTTGCATAACTTCTCAACCGGAGTGCTACCCGAAGTTGTTTTCCCTTGTTCCTCTTTTTTTAACGGAGTGTTTCAGCTTCGTCATTTCCGTTGTATTCTTTTCTTGTAATGGCTTAACCTTTTCCAGGTTCTTTGGTTTCACTCATTGGTCGAAGAAGCAACTTAGTTTTACCTCTTCTCTTCCTCTTCCGTTTCTCTCCGGTGCCATCCTGGATCTCGGGACGAGATCCCCTTGTAGTGGTGGAGTGTTGTAACGCCCCGAGACCGACGCTCCAGAAGACTTCCAGCTATTCCGAGTTTCGTCGTGTGATTTTTTTTATTTGTTGCATTCATCCTTGCATCATGTGCATTGCATCATGTCATCATGCCATCATATCATTAATTTTTAAAAACCTCATCTAAATAAATTGTATGGATTTTTCGATCCATTTAAATCGAGGGATTTCACTTGTGATTTCTCTTTATAACATATTAAAGCCTCTCAATATTATTAGGGAGCTATAATAAAAATATTCCATTTATTTGGAAGCCACCGTAACAAACTTGCATTTTAATCTCTCTCGTTTCCACATATTCTAAATCCTTGGTCATTCTCCATTTGGCTCCGGTTCAAATTGTGGCACTTTGAGTTATGCCAAAGAAGCCCCATGCCAGTTTTCAGCTCAACTTATATTTATTTGTTCCTCCAAATAAATATTTTTGCTCCTGTTTCTTTTCTGTAAATAAAAAAAAAGGAAAAACCTTTTTTTCCCTTCCTTTCTTTAAGTCCAGCCCAGCTGGGCTTCCTAGCCCACAGCAGGCCGGCCCATCCATCCTCCCAAGGCCCAGCGGCCCCCCACTGTAACCCTAGCCCGTGCATCTCTCCCTCTCGATTCCCTGCCAGCGCCGCCTCCTTCTTCTTGTTCGCCACCACGCACACCCCCAGGAGCCCGATCCCCCCATCCCTCTCCCTTGCTACCGTGGCCGCTCCCCTCGATCTCCTCCGTCTCGCCCCTCTCAGCCTCCTGCGCCCGTGCCCCTCCTCTGCCTCGCCTCTGTTTCCGGCCGCCGCCAGCGAGCAGCTCCGTCGGAGCTCGTCCCCGAGCGCGACCATCTCCGGCCATGGCGCTGCTCTGCTGCTCCTCGCGCGCCCTTCCTCCTCTCTCCTCCACTCCTTCAGCGCACCTCGAGCCTCCGCCGTTCGCCTCCTGCTGCCCTCGCCCCGTCCCCGCGGCCCCCTCCTCGTGCGCCCTCCTCCATCGTGCCCAACCCCCGTCGCCAACCTCCTCGCGCCGGCCGCCCGCAGCTCGCCGCCTCTGCTCGATTTGTTGAGGAGCTCCCGAGCCGCGGTCGCCGCCCGGATCCATCGTCCCCGCTGCGCCAAGCTCCTGCCTAGTCTGCATCCCCGTCGCCCCGTTGACCTTCTGCCCGAGCCACCACGACCACATGCTGCCTCCTTCATGGTTGCCGTGCTGTCGATTTTTCATGCCTCGTCCTGCTGCTGCTGTGGGTGCCTCGCGAGCCGCCGATGTCCTCGCGAGCTGCTCTGTCCGTTAGGGCTCCCCTCCAAGATGAGTTGGCTGCCCCGTTGGCCCTGTTGCCTTTGTCGTGGCCAAGTCAACCCAGACGCCCGGAGTCCATCTTTGGTTGCACACCAAGTCGTCCATGCCTTGCTGCCTCCTGTGCACTGTTGGTCAACAGTTGACGCACGCCAAGTTCTTCGACTACAGCCGATGCCCCGAGGACACCGAGTATGACTACACACGGCGATGCGTCAAGTTCCACTACCGTCGACCCCATGGACCGCCAAGTTCTTCTACGAAAAACATTGTACAACTACCGTCGCCAAGACCGTCAAGTTCGACTACCACCGACGTGTACAACTTCAGTTGCGAGAACGTCTACTTCTACTACGACACGAGTACAACTACTTCCACTACGAGATGTACCACTACCGTCGCCACGTGAACAACTACTTCCCACGACGACCCGTGAACGACTACCTCCACTACGGCCCGTGAACGACTACTTCCTCTACGAAACGCGTTCCGCCCCGAATGCACGCTTCAAAGGTATAACCCCGAGACGCCGTTCGTGGACCGAATGCATGTGTTGTATGAGATGCACCCTATGTTTGCACCGTGCCCGTTTGCTTCATGCACGTTCCTCCTCGTTTTCCATGCCACTAACCCGTGGGAACCCGGTAGTCGGGAGCACCCCACCATCTCTAGCATGTTCTGCACATCCGCACGCTTCCTTTTGCACCGGTATCTCCATGAGCTACCGGAACCGATATGTTGCCG
Source organism: Triticum dicoccoides (assembly GCF_002162155.2). Classification (NCBI taxonomy): domain Eukaryota; kingdom Viridiplantae; phylum Streptophyta; class Magnoliopsida; order Poales; family Poaceae; genus Triticum; species Triticum dicoccoides. The sequence goes on along the minus strand of NC_041384.1, from coordinate 153,509,092 downwards.
TGGCATCATTTTTGGATTCGTTGCCCTGGCACCCCTTTCTTCCACCACGGTGACAAATGCTTCATAACATGCTTATGTCAACATTTTCATAAAAATTGCATAAGCTTGTTCATGTCATCCGCATCATGATAACAACAATTAAAATGTTTAAACTTGTTGTTGCATTAAATTGCTAAATGCATATGGGGATTTACCGGATTTGTTGTTTTTATATCCGGCCCCATTTAAATTGTTTAGATGGTATAGTTTTTGTTATGCTTCACCACTTGCCATGTTAACCAACATTTAATCTTGTCTTGTTCATAGCCGAGAGATAACTAAATAATTGATGTGGTGTTCCGTCAACATGCACCTCGTTGCATATTGAGCTCCACTTAACTTGTAGTATTGTTTGTTGCACTTTGCCATGCCATGCCTCATTAAACCGGACATGCATCATACTTGTTTGTGCATCATGACTTGTTTATGCTTGTGTGTTTACTATGTTGTTTGTTTCTTTCCGGGTTGCTTCTCTCGTTAGCTTCGGTTTCGTTCCGGAATTGTGAGGATTTGTTCGTCTACGACCGTTTGTCTTTTTCTTGGATTCGTTCTTCTTCCTTGCGGGATTTCAGGCAAGATGATCATACCCTCGAAATCACTACTATCTTTGCCATGCTAGTTTGCTCGCTCTTTTGCTATGCCAATGCTACGATGCCTACCATTTGCTTGTCAGCCTCCCAAATTGCCATGTCAAACCTCTAACCCACCATGTCCTAGCAAACCGTTGATTGGCTATGTTACCGCTTTGTTCAGCCCCTCTTATAGCGTTGTTAGTTGCAGGTGAAGATTGAAGTTTGTTCCTGGTTGGAACATGGAGATGTCGTTCCTTGTTGGGACATTTTTACTTGTTGGGATATCACTATATATCTTATTTAATTAATGCATCTATATACTTGGTAAAGGGTGGAAGGCTCGGCCTTATGCCTGGTGTTTTGTTCCACTCTTGCCGCCCTAGTTTCCGTCATATCGGTGTTATGTTCCCGGATTTTGCGTCCCTTACGCGGTTGGGCTATAATGGGAACCCCTTGACAGTTCGCCTTAAGTAAAGCTCTTCCAGCAATGCCCAACCTTGGTTTTACCATTTGCCACCTAGCCTTTTCTTTCCCTTGGGTTCTGCAGACTCAAGGGTCATCTTATTTAACCCCCCCCCCCGGGCCAGTGCTCCTCTGAGTGTTGGTCCGAACTGGGCAGCCTGCGGGGCCACCTCGGGGAAACTTGAGGGTTGGTTTTACTCGTAGCTTGACCTATCTGAGTGTGCCCTGAGAAAGAGATATGTGCAGCTCCTATCGGGATTTGTCGGCACATTCGGGCGGTGTTGCTGGTTTAGTTTTACCCTGTCGAAATGTCTTGTTGTACCGGGATACCGAGTCTGATCGGAGTGTCTCGGGTGGAGGTCTATTCCTTCGTTGACCGTGAGAGCTTGTCATGGGCTAAGTTGGGACACCCCTGCAGGGTATTATCTTTCGAAAGCCGTGCCCGCGGTTATGGGTAGATGGGAATTTGTTAACGTCCGGTTGTAGAAAACCCGAAGTTGACCTTAATTAAAATACATCAACCGCGTGTGTAACCGTGATGGTCTCTTCTCGGCGGAGTCCGGGAAGTGAACACGGTGTTGGAGTTATGTTTGACGTAAGTAGTTTCAGGATCACTTCTTGATCGCTACTAGCTTCACGACCGTGCCTTGCTTCTCTTCTCGCTCTCTTTTGCGATTGTAGCCACCATATATGCTAGTCGCTTGCTGTAGCTCCACCTCATTACTCCATCCTTCCTATAAGCTTAAATAGTCTTGATCTCGCGGGTGCGAGATTGCTGAGTCCCCGTGGCTCACCAGATACTTCCAAAACCAGTTTGCAGGTGCCTATGTTACCGAGCAGGTGACGCAACCAAGCTCAAGGAGGAGCTCGATGAAGATCTTGCCCTTTGTGTTGCTTCGTTCTAGTTGATCAGTAGTGGAGCCCAGTTGGGGTCGATCGGGGACCTTTGTCGCATTTGGGGTTCTTCTTTTATTTTGGTTCCGTAGTCGGACCTTGATTGTATCTGGATGATCTAATGCTTTATTCATGTAATTGTGTGAAGTGGCGATTGTAAGCCAACTATGTATCTCTTTCCCTTATGTATTACATGGGTTGTGTGAAGATTACCTCACTTGCGACATTGCTTTCAATGTGGTTATGCCTCTAAGTCGTGCTTCGACACGTGGGAGATATAGCCGCATCGAGGGCGTTACACACCCTTTACCAAGTATATAGAGATATTGTGATATCGCAATATATCCATGTTCCAACATGGAACAAACTTCAGCTTCACCTGCAAATAGCAACGCTAAAAGATGGCCTGAGCAAAAGCGGTAACATAGCCAAAGAACGGTTTGCTAGGAAGGTGGGTTAGAGGGTTGACATGGCAATATGGTAGGCATGATATAACAAGTGGTAGGTAGCGCGACATAGCGATAGAGCGATCAACTAGCAAGCAAAGATAGAAGTGATTTTGAGGGTATGATCATCTTGCCTGAGATCCCGCAAGGAAGAAGAACGAGTCCATGAAGAAGACAAACGGACGTAGTCGAACGGATCCTCACAAACGCAACGTTACCAGAACTACCAAGAAGAAGCAACATCGAAAAAAAGCAAACAACATGGTAAACCAACAAGCATAAACATGGCATGATGCACAACCAAGGATGATGCATGTCCGGTTTAAATATGCATGGCATGGCAAAATGCACAAACAAAACTACAAGTTAAGTGGAGCTCAATGTGTAACAAGTTGCATATTGAATAAACACCACATTTAATTATTTAGTTCTCTCTTGTTTAGGTACTCAACAATATTAAATGTTGGTTAACATGGCAAGAGGAGAAGCATAAAGAAATTATCTATTTAGGCAAGTTTAAATGAGGCTGGAAATAACAAGCAATAATTCCGATAAATCCCCATATGCATTTAGCAATTTAAAGCAAACAACAGTTTTAAACATTTTAATTTTTTTATCATGATGCGGATGACAAATACAAGTTTATGCAATTTTTATGAAAATGTTGACATGAGCATGTTATGAAGCATTTGTCATCGTGGCGAAAACGAAAGGGGTGCCACGGCAACGAATCCGAAAATGATGCCACGGCAACATATCGGTTCCGGTAACTCAATTGAGATGCCAGTGAAAAAGAACAAGTGTGCAGATGTGTGGAACGAGTTAGAGATGGTGGGGTGATCCCGGTTACCGGGTGTCCCATGTGTCGGTGGCATGGCAACCGAGGGTCGTGCACGAATCAAACGGGCATGGTGCAAACACGGGGTTCAACTCGGAAACGGAGCAAACACGAGCATCTCATACACACACATGCATACGGTCCATGGGTGGTCGTCTCGGTGTTATACCTTCGAAGCGTGCGTTTCAAAGCGGATCAAGTTCGTAGAGGGAAGTAGTGGTAGAAGATGTTATCACGACGGCAGTGGAAATAGTGGTACACATCTCAAAGAGGGGGTAGTCGTTCATGTTTCGTAGATGTTCGGGGCCACGGTGAGGAACTTGATGTCCACAGAGTCTTCGAGGGTCGACGGTAGTGGAGCACATGTTCTCGTAGATGTTCGGGGTCGTCGATGTCGTGGTACTTGGTGACCTGCACGGTATGGTAGTTGTACATGTTCTAAGAGGAACTTGGTGCATCCAGGGTCTTCGAGCATCGCGGTACACATTGTCTTGTCGAATCCGAGCGACGGTAGTGGAACTTGGTGCATGCATGTAGAATCCATGGTCATTGTGTCATGCAACTTGCAGTGTTTAGAAAGGTCTTGCGTATCCAAGCAAGGAAAAAAGCCCTTGGTTCAGTGGTGGCCGAACTTGGCGAAAAACCATGAAGGGGTCTTGGCGGCTTGAACAGGGGCCACCCGAACTCGGCAGGAGGCAGAAAACGATGCAAAGTGCTCATGCTCGGGGACGTTGCGACAACAGCAGCAGCCGGAAGTGCACGCGAATGGAAGGGTCGGCCCTAGGCCGGATGCAGGGAGCAGCAGGGGAGGTCATAGAGGCGAGGTGGAGGGGGAGCTGTAGGAGGTGGCCTCGACCATGACGTCCGTGCGGTAGCCGGCGAGCTCATGGCCAGCAGCAGCAGCAAGGCGCGGAATGGGACGGAGCCAGCGGGTTCGAGGTGGAGGTCACCTGATCCAGCGGGGAACTTGACCGGCGGCGATGGCGGGTCTTGGCACGAGCGAAGGGCATGAAGGGCGGCGCTGGTCCTCTGCTCCCGCGAAGCAAGAACGACGGGCGAGCGAGCGACCGCCCTAACATCTTAGAGCAGTGGGGGGAAGGCAGAGGAGGCGCGACGGCCATGGTGCGCAGAAAAAGGGTCGAGTGATGAGGCGGCTGCGCTGGAGGAGAAGGACGACGGTGCTGGTGGGAGAAGGAGGCGGGGGCACGGGGCTCGCGCGTGTTGGGGAACTCCTCTCCCTGGCGATGCGTGTGGGAGCAAGTGGATAGGGCGCGATGCGGGTGTGGGTGGCGTTGGGCAAAGGGAAAGAGAGGAGGATATGGGATCGGGACGAATGAGGGAGATGGCGGCGGCATGGGAGGACGAGATGAAGAGGGTGAGGGGATCGGGCCAGGGTAGATGGTTAGGTTAGGATTAGGTGGGCTTAAAGGGTCAGCCTAGTCGGTCAGCTCGGCTGCTGCTGGGCCTGAGTGGCCTGCAGCTACAGGAGGCCCAAGAGGCATGGTTGAGCTCTTTCTCTCTCCCTTATTCCCTTTAGAAGAAGAAGAAATAGAGAGATGGCAAAATAATTAAGAGAAAAGACCATGAAAAAGAATTAGATGGTGGGATATATTTTGTAGGGCTACAGGAGGCCCAAGAGGCATGGTTGAGCTCTTTCTCTCTCCCTTATTCCCTTTAGAAGAAGAAGAAATAGAGAGATGTCAAAATAATTAAGAGAAAAGACCATGAAAAAGAATTAGATGGTGGGATATATTTTGTAGGGCTTAATGGAATATTTCGAACCCAACAAAAGTGGTTCCGGCAAAATCAGGGAAGTTAAATCCAAAATTATTTAACTTGCACCAAAGGACTTTGAATGGAGTCTAGGATTTCAGAGTGTCCAAAAATGTTGGGAATTTAGGAAGAGCCTCGATAAATGGGAAAAGAATTATTGGCAAGGTTAGAGAGATCGACTCAAAACAGAAAAGGCATAGGATTTATTTGGCACGTGTGTTATGGTTAATTCCAAAAGAATGGAATATTTATTATAGTTCCTTAATATTGGGGGGATATGTTATATAGAGAAATCACCATGTGAGTTCCCTCAATTTAAATAGATCAAATATCTATGCATTAATTTAGTTGAGTTTTTTTAAAATGAAATGGCATGATGGCATGATGACATGATGCAATGGAAATGATGCCATGATGCAATGCAACAAACAAACGAAACACATGACAACAACGAAAAACATGGAAGCTGACTGGAGCGCCGGTCTCGGGGTGTTACACTTTAAGTCCTCAAACGCTGCATTAGCGGCATCACTCCAGACAAAATTATATGTCTTTTTGATCATCTGATACAGAGGGATGGCCTTCTCTCCTAACCAGCTTATGAACCCGCTTAAAGCCGCAATACGACCCGCCAGACATTGCACATCATTGACACACGCCAGCTTAGCCAGAGACGTGATGGCTTTGATCTTCTCTGGATTAGCTTCAATGCCTTTGTTAGACACCAAAAAACCCAAGAGCTTGCTTGCCGACACACCAAAAACACACTTGGCTGGGTTAAGCATGATTTTATAAACCCGGAGATTATCAAAGGTTTCCTTCAAATCATCTATCAATGACTCTTTCTCTCTAGATTTCACCACAATATCATCCACATAAGTATGAACATTACGCCCAATTTGATTATGAAGGCAATTTTGCACACATCTCTGATAAGTCGCCTGGGCACTCTTGAGCCCGAAAGGCATAGACACATAGCAGAAGGCTCCAAAGGGAGTTATGAAAGTTGTCTTCTCCTGGTCCTTAACTGTCATCTTGATCTGATGATAACCAGAATAAGCATCCAAAAAACTCAGACGCTCACAACCCATCGTAGCATCAATAATCTGATCAATATGAGTGAGAGCAAAAGGACCAGCCGGACAAGCCTTGTTCAAATCCGTGTAGTCCATACACATACGCCAAGTGTCATTCTTCTTAAGTACCAGCACCGGGTTAGCCAACCACTCAGGATGGAAAACTTCAATGATAAACCCAGCTGCCAAGAGCCGGGCTACTTCCTCTCCGATGGCCCCTTCCGTCTCTCCTCATTAAAACGACGAATAAACTGTTTGACCGGCTTAAATTTTGGATCAATATTAAGAGTGTGCTTAGCGAGTTCTCTCGGTACACCCGGCATGTCTGAAGGCTTCCATGCGAAGATGTCCCGGTTCTAACGGATGAACTTGATGAGCGTGCTTTCCTATTTCGGATCCAGATTAGCACTTATGCTGAACTGCTTGGATGAATCGCCAGGGACAAAATCAACCATCTTGGTATCATCTGCTGATTTAAACTTTAAAATCACATCATGCTATGTAGTTGGCTTTTTCAAAGATGTCATATCTGCCGGATCAACATTGTCCTTGTAAAATTTTAACTCCTCCGTTGCACAAACTAGCTCAGCATAGGCCGCATCACCTTCTTCACATTCCAAAGCTATCTTGCGGCTTCCATGCACTGTAATAGTTCCCTTGTGACCCGGCATCTTAAGCTGTAGATACACGTAGCAAGGCCACGCCATGAACTTGGCATAAGCCGGCCATCCAAACAGAGCATGATATGGGATGTGGATCTTGACCACTTCAAAGGTCAATGTCTCTGACCTAGAGTCATGATCGTCTCCAAAAACAACTTCCAGAGCTATCTTACCAACTGGATATGCCGACTTACCAGGCACCACGCCATGGAAAACAGTGTTTAACGGCTTAAGATTTTTATCAGTCAACCCCATGCGACGAAAGGTTTCATAATAAAGGATATCGATGATGCTTCCGTCGTCCATGAGTACCTTAGTAAACTTATACCCTCCAACCTGAGGCGCAACCACCAAAGCCAAGTGACCCGGATTATCAACCCAGGGTGGGTGATCATCCCGACTCCACACAATGGGTTGTTTAGACCAACGCAAGTAACAGGGAACCGCCAACTCAACGGCATTAACTTCCCTCTTATGAAGCTTCTGGTCTCACTTACATAAGCTAGTGGTGAAGACATGATATTGTCCACTATTCAACTGCTTCGGGTTGATCTGATAACCAGACTGCTGCTGTTGACACCCCTGATTACTCTGCTAGTTGTAACCACCCTGGTTGTTGTGATTACCTTGATTTCCTTGGAATCCAGAGTTAGAACCGCCACCGCCATAACCCGGACCGTGAGAGACGGATCCAGAACCGCCACCTGGCCCATGACTGTCATGAAAAAAATTGGAATTCTTGTACTCTTTCATAATGTGACAATCCTTCTAGAGGTGCCCGGATGGTCTTTCCCTCGTATCATGTCTTGGGCAGGGCTGATTTAACATCTGTTCAAGACTGATACCGGATCCTCCGGCCCGTGGGGGCTGTTTACCCTTGCGACAGTGACCATTATTTTGTGCATTGGTGTTAGCCACAAAGTCAAAACTATTATCAGTGTTGCGCTTACCGTTGCCTCCATGGTTCGCCGGGTTATGCTGCTGCCCCTTGGCGTTGCTGCTCTTCCTTCCCTTCCCCGACTTTTCGTCATCAGACTCGGGGTCCTTGGTACTATCAGAGTCAGCATACTTAACCAGAGCCACCATGCACTACAAAAAAAGACACATCCGTGACATTTTGGGCCGAACGAAATTTTTTTCTGTCATGCATATGACACTTCTATGACGATAATTGTGACAAAGCCGGGTATCATCATAGATGTGGTGGGCTCCTACTTCTATGACAAAAAATCATGACAGAAAATGGGCTTTTCATCCTGGGCGGGCCGGAGACGCAGCTGCGTGACATTCTTTGGGCCGTCCATGATGGAAAAAACCGTGGTAGAAGCGAGGGGGAGGAAAATTTCGGGGAGTTCCTGGTTACAGTGGGAGGTCGGGGGTCGAGCGATGTGCGTTTCTCTTGTACACGTACGCGCGTGTGTGCGAGGCGTTGGCTCTAACTGAACCCGAGCGAGGTGTTGGGCTCTAACTGAACCCGAGCGATTGCACTGCAGGCTACGCGTTACTGAACTCGAGCGATCGATCGATGGCTATTAACTGAACTCGATCGAGCGATTCCTTGGCTACTACTGCTAACTGAAGCCGGTCGATGGGATGAACAGTGAGCGTTGCAGGGGGGTTGGATGAACAATGAGCGGTGGCGTTGCCTCTGGATGAACAGGACCCCGTGGTGTGGTGGAGGGCTGGATGAACAGTAGACGGTGGAGGGGTGCCCGTGGAGGGGTGGATGAACAGGACCCCGTGGTGTGGAGGGTAGGATGAACAGTAGATGGTGGAGGGGTGCCCGTGGAGGGGTGGTTGAACAGGACCCCGTGGTGTGGAGGGCTGGATGAACAGTAGATGGTGGAGGGGTGGTTGAATAGTAGCTGGTGGAGTAGCGCGCGGTGGAGGCTGGATGAATAGGAGCCCGTGGAGGCTGGAGGAGGTCGACGATGGATGAACAGTAGCTCGTGGAGGCTGGAGGGCGTCGACGCTGGAGATGAACAGTATCCCGTGGAGTCCTGTTTTGCGGTACGCCACACCCCTCCCGATGAACAGGACCCCCGTTTCGACCGTAGGAGGTCCGTTTCCTCCGTTTTGCGGTACACCACACCCCTCCCGATCAATAGGACCCCCGTTTCGACCGTAGGAGGTCTGTTTCCTCTGTTTTGCGGTACGCCACACCCCTCCCGATCAACAGGACCCTCATTTCGACCGTAGGAGGTACGTTTCCTCCATTTTGCGATACGCCACACCCCTCCCGATCAATAGGACCCCCGTTTTGACCGTAGGAGGTCCGTTTCCTCCATTGTGCGGTACACCACACCCCTCCCGATCAACAGGACCCCCGTTTCCACCGTAGGAGGTCTGTTTCCTCCATTGTGCGGTACGCCATGCCTCGTTTCCATCGCATCTTCCGTCCAAGCCCTCCTGATCAACACGACCACGCATTCCGTTCTGACCCATGAACACGACGATGACGTTGTTTCTCCGTTCCGACCCAGCCATGTACACGAGCCCTCGCCGTACGTATGCGCGAGTAGGCGTTCGAGACCCCGCCCGTATGTACACATACGTGGCCCTATTTTCTTTCTTGCACCCTGGCCGCCTCTACTACGACACGTGCGCGCCTCTACATCCACCAGTATATATGTATGTACACGTTCGCGACCAGAATGACAACGCTACGTACGCTTCGACCAGGTGGGTCCCGACTGTCAGGCACTTCCTTGCCTGCGAAGATGTAGCTGGTGGGTCCCAGTAGTCAGGGGGCGAATCGTTTTTTTGCCCGGGCGCACTTCCTTGTGCGAAGATGTAGCTGGTGGGTCCCAGCAGTCGGGGGGCCGGTGGGTCCCAGCAGTCAGGGGGCGAATCGTTTTGGTTTTCTTTTTTTTTGCCCGGACGCACTTCCTTGCGTGCGAAGATGTAGCTGGTGGGTCCCAGCAGTCAGGGGGGCGAATCGTTTTTTTTTCCTGGACGCACTTCCTTGTGTGCGAAGGTGTAGCTGGTGGGTCCCAGCAGTCAGGGGGGAAACATTTTTTTCGCGAAATACGGTGGCCCGTCCGGTCGGTCCCTACTGTCAGGTGGAGGAATCACTATTTTGCGCGTAATAAGGAGGCACTTCCTTGCTGCCGTCGTGGACCCAGATGTCAGCCTCTCCACGTACAGTCCACGTCCGATGGAAGTCGTTCCTTGACTACGTTGACCACGCCGCCCCGAGAGCACCAGGGTAGTGGACGACGGCGAGGCCTAGGAAGGGGACGACGGGGAGCCAGGGAAGACGCGGCAGTGGAAGCCCCCGCACGTGCGGAGAGGAGTACGAGGGTTCACTGGTTCGGCTGCGGTGTGAGGCTACCATCGCCGTAGGGCCTGGCCAGTGGTGGGAATAGTAGGGGGCGGTGAGGCCTCCGCGGCAGCACAGACGGCCATGGGAGGCAGGAGCAGGCGGCACGACCGGCACTGCTTTGGGTGGCTGGAGCAAGAAGACCAGAGGTTGAAGAAGCACTACAGCCGTTGGATGGACATCGTACGGTCACTGCAGCTAGAATCGTTTATATTGACTAAGTTGACAAAGCCCTTGGTACATCAACTTAGTAGGCCCACAGGTCAGCTTCCGAAACGGTGCGCCCCAGATGTCAGGGGGAGGAATCATTTTTTGGGCGGGTGAAGCTAGAATATCTGAGATTGAAGAAGAAGCACGTCATCCATTGGATGGACATCCAACGGCCACTGCTGCTAGAACCGTGTGTTGACTATAAGTTGACAAAGCCTTGCATACGCGTCAACACTGTTTTTAGGGGACGCGTCAACTTAGTATGGCCAGAAGTGTGCGACAGAGAACTTATAGCCCATTTGAGATTTGTAAGAATGTGTAGCCCATTTTTGAATTCTAATGGAATTTACTACAGCCCATTTACAGTTTGTTAAAAGTACAGCCCATTTCAACCAACCGTTCAAAACAGAATTCAATAAAATTTCCCACATTTTGATGGGATCCGAAATATTTTTATCCCGAAATTTCTAGTCATATTAAATAAATTTATATTATGTAAAAATCCAACGAAACATTGCGCTCGCAACAATTAATGAAATTAAAATTTTCAATATCCAAAAATAATATTTTATAAAGTAATCATGTGTTTGGTGCATTTTTTTTATAGTACTGCCCAGTTTTTATAATTACATCCCATTTATTATTTCTTAAAGCCCATTTTCTTGTTAAGCCTAATGCATCCCTCCTAGGAAAGATTTGCAGCCCAGCGGGGCGGAGAATAACAACTTGACCTTGCCTGGGTATTCCTAAAAAAAGTATAGTTGGGCTAGCCATTTTCAGCTTGAAAAAAATTAATATCTGGGCTGGATATCTGGCCTGGGCTAGACTGGCCACAGCCCGCCTAGTTAATACCTGCAGCGATGTTTTCATTGTTGTTCAGAGGAGAAAAATTAATATCTGGGTTAAACATCGAAAAACTCTGCAGTGCTCACATCTCAAAAACATAAATACTGCTCGAGCTGCTTGGTCCCAGCTGTCGGCCGCTTCTTGTGCAATTCTCTCGTTTATTGACTACTACATAGGTTGATAATGGTGTGGGACCGTGATGTCAGGAAACTAGGGGGAAGCAAAATAAATTACTCCAGCGAGCGCTTCCACCTCTGCCTCATTGTCTCCCGTGGAAACCCCTTTCCTCCTTTTTTTTGCTCGGGCAAGGACCAATGCATGCAGCACGTCCATGCGGTTATTAGGCAAGAAATAAAAGCGCTTTGCATGCTATGAATTACGATGGCCTGCATGGGTAGCTAATAAGGCATCCTCTTAACTGCTGTGATTAAATGCTGTGTTTAGAAGAGAGAAATATTCTTCTTTTCCACCAATCTACTTGCACCTAGGTCGTGATGCACCTTCTAATACGACTTATTCACCTAGACGGAGGGAGTATAGTTTTATACATATATATATATATATATAAAATAAGGAGGCACTTGCGTACGTGAGGCTATGGACCTAGTGGGTCCCCATTGTCATCCTCTCCAAGTAAAGTCATCTCCTCGCCCGCGCGTGCTTTCCACCCGAAACAGTCAGCGCCGCCCGCTCTGCTTCCTGGTGCAGGCGATTGCTACGCCTTCAAACGACACAAGTGACGTCCGTCCGTCCATCTGCTGCCCACATTAATGATACGCAGTTGCCGAGGCGGCTACTCCGGCGCCACACGTCCGTCCCTCCGCCAGCCCACCATTGCTATATAAACTGTTGCACCGGCCATAGCCGCAGTCATCCGCATCTGTTCCCTTTCTCCTGTCACCACTACTGCCCACCATGGCTTCCTCGCGCTCCAGCACTTTTCGGGATGGGCGGACGACGGACCACAAGGAGATGGCAGTCATTGCTGCCGACCGGCTGGTCGGCAGGCAGCCGGAGGACGACGACGTCCCAATGGAGAACATGGTAGTCGACAATCCGGTGCCAACCCCCTCCTCCGCGCCATCCTCGCCGGTGCATTGTACCATGACCATCGGCGAGGCCCGTGCCCAATATATGGACAGTGTGAGGCAGATGCATCAGGAGCAGTTCTGGCAGGCGCAGGCCGACGCCGCCTACAACCACCATCTCCTCCAGGAGCACCTGCGGGCGGAGGAGCAGATCGTCGCGGAGCGGGCGGAGCAGGAGGCGCTGCTCGACTCGTACCGCTCCGCTCGCAAGGGCCGCCTCGAGCGCTGGCGGTACAGCATGCGGGTGGTGGAGGCTGCGGCCGCCTACAAAGAGGCTAGCAAAGAGGGCGATGAAGCGGGCGAGGCGCTGTTGGCAAGACCGAGGACGAGGCAGAGGACAATGCCGGCTCCGACGAGTCCCCGCTCCGCTGGCGTTGACAAGGCCCTGCTCCGCCGAGGCCCCACGGCGCCAACAATGAGGCAGAGGACACCACCGGCTCCACCGAGGCCCCGCCCCGCCAACAACGAGGCAGAGGACATCGTCGGGTCAGCCGAGGCCCCACCCTGCCGGCAACGCGGGGGAGGATTTCCACCGCTCCGCTGAGGCGCCGCCCGTCGGCAATGAGATAGAGGACATCGCCGGCTCCGCCGAGGCCCCGCCCCGCTGCCAACGAGGCCGCGCCACACAGAAAATAAGGAAGAGTAGAACACGGTAGGTCGCCGCCGCTCGGGTCCAAGTAAGGCCATCGCTGCTACCCTCTTGTTGAAGCCAAGCTAGGAGGGTTGACATTGACGGCCAGTTAGCTTCTTGGCGGTGACGTGGAGTCGGGGAGTTCTGCTAGAGAATAACGCTGCTTCTACTTAACTGCTGGTGCAGTTGGCTGACTGACATGTGGGCCCAACAGACCACATGTCAGTTACGTAACTGCGCCTGCAGTTAAGTCACTGAAGCTTCTGTTCGGCTCAGCGGGACACAGGTGGGTAGCTTCGGTTAATTAATTATACCTCCTTCGTCACCAAGCTTCCTCCTTCGTGGATCTCATTGGCACTCTTGATGTGGAAGAAAAGGCGAGAGCAAAGGACACACATGCTTGAGGAATTGAGGGAGGATCTAGTGCCAATATGGTACAGAAGAACTTCCAGCCCCACAAGTTCAAGAATAAGGGCAAGTTTGATGGTAAAGCAAAGTTTGATGGGAAGAACAAGGCTGTGCAACACACGAACTTCAAGAAGAAGAATGACAAGAAGAAAGGTGTTTGTCATGTGGTGATCCTGATCATTGGGCTCCTAGTTGCCCTAATCGCTATGACAAGCTAGGCCGGTTAATTAATTATACATCCAGTGCACCCCTTTATAGTTGAAATGTAATGAAATCCGACATGTTTATATGAAATCCGACCGTGTATGAATGAATTTATTTCGATTAGTTCAACTTCCTGTATCACTGGCATTGGATGAACATGCAAAACAATACGTACTAGCATTATTCCCAGGGTGATCAGCTCGTTTGCAGCAGTTTCACATGTACTCCCTCCGGTCCTTTCTAGTCTGCATACAAGTTTTGCCTGCAGTCAAAGTATCTCTATTTTGACCAATCTTATACAAAAAAATTATGCACTTACACAACATGCGAAGTAAAAAGGAACAGAAGGAGTACAAAGAGTTTGAGCAGCTTTTTAGCGTTTCTGTACATTGCAATCAAACACACAGGCCTGACAATCCATGGAGAACATTCAAAACAATCGATGATTATGCATCTCAGCGACTCACATGTCAGAGGCAATATTTACTTCACAACTAAAGAATAAAGAAAAAATTGATCGACGCTGCTGACAGCAAAGGGCGTCCCATTCGAAAATATCAAACGCGTGTCTTGCTAAAATCAATGAGCAAAATTTGACAAGGTTGTCCCATTCCAAAATATCAAATGCCTGTTATTGTGGAATGGACAGGGTTTGCCATCAGTTCGGACATTGACATGGCACCTCGTGCTAAATAAACCAGCTGTTCTTTTTGTGCAGTTCCACCAAATTCACGCGTAGCTTGTATGATTTCGCCCTTATATGTTGCAACGCCTTGAACTTATCGGCACCTCCTTTCTTGTGGTGGAAATGAATGATTCGATGTATTCATGAACATTGTGTGCAGTTCCCATTGAAATCAAGCTGAGCACCCCTGTTTGCACAAATACAAAAAAGTGATTAGTATAGAGCACACTGTACTATGAATTGACAGTTTCAATAGGCACATACATGGTCCATGTAGAGCACACTTTTAGAAAAATGGAACTCACCAGAAAGAATCCTAGAACAACAGCAAAAAATGGAGATTTTGTCAGTCCTTCTGAGCTGAAGTTAGTTTGGTCTTGTGGGGAGTAATGTAACCATCCTTCAACTGCTCCTTCTGATGATAAGATAGACAGGGCTTCTTCATCCTGGCATAATCGGAACTAGTCACTTCACGTACCCCATATTCTTCTTCAGAGGAAGATGATCCTATTGTGCAATGACAAGAGGACTACTAAATGCTAGCATCACTGTTTGCTCAGAAAAAAGGAAAGGAAATATTTAAAACATCACAGATGAAGCACTTCTCAAGGACAATACCACTTTTTCATGACAGTATCTAAACAGTAGCACAACACCAATAGAGATGACAAAGCTCAATCATATGGATGAAATCAGTGGGCGAGTACCAACCTTTGTCAGGAGGCTTATTATGTAGAGCATACAGATGAAGCATCTACGGTGGTGGCCAAGCTTACTATATACTCCTCGATTAGTTTAATGTTCCCAACATCTTCCTATGCAGTTCCACTAAAATATATGGTGTCTTCAAAGAAGATCCCTGTTTGCACAAGTAGAGATAATTACATATTACATTAAGAGTGGCATCAAATCAGTGGCAAAACAATTTCTCGTTCCAGCCATAGCAATAAATTAAGATGTAAAACTATATCATTACTTGTGCCATCACAGTTCCAGTGCTTCATTACAGCACCGGGAGTTGATTTTTGTTTTTCTTCCCCTTGTTCTTCCCCTTCATCACTTGGTTCAATAACAAACAAGCTTCGCCTTCAATGTAAGATTTGGCATGTCAATTAGGGAGCACAAGTATAGTACTAAACTTAATTTTCTGATGAAAGTGGCAAAATACAGGCCAGCAGTTGTGAAATATCCTTATCCTACCTCAATGGGATATTACGATGCACATACAGATTGGAAGTCTTGTCTCCATTTGTGCAGTTCACTAAAATCAAGCAACATTATCATACAAGTAGCACAACATATGAATGCACACTACAGAATCATGTGAAAGAAGGCTAGTACTGACCTCTCATGATGCGGAATTCAAACAACTCACAGAAGAAGATCTGAACCAAATTCGCCTTAACGGATAGGAAGTAAGATCTCCTCTTGTGCAGTTCCACTAAGATCAAGCAATCAAGCACCGTTGTTGGTGTGACATTTTGGTTGAACTGCACAAAACACTCTTAAAACAAAAGTGTTTTGTGCAGTGCAACAAAAGGTCACAATGGCAACGAGGTGAAGCCGATAACCCTGTTTACACAGAGGTGCAAAGGAAACAATTAGTGGTTAATAATAGTGGATGACACAGAAGCCAACAAAAAGAAGCATCTACCTTATCTAAATTGGAAAGAAAGCAAGATAGTAGCATTTCTCAAATGGTGGCATTGATTAATATTAACATAGAGATTATATTAACAATGAAATTCGTTAAACACGTAATTTGCTTTTAACTGTGGCATTGCATCAATTTTGCAGCGGCATTATTAGAGGGTGTTTGTTTACAGGGACATTTTGGTGTAGGTACTAAAAAAACTCCGTGTCAGTCCGTGTTGGTCCCAGTTTTGTTATCAGACGCCTTTCCCTATGTGAGCGCAGCAAATCTAGTCCTGCTCAAACTCTACAGCCTTGTCCCTTCCTTTCCTTGTTGAACTAGTACTTTCGCCCCTTGCTTTCCTTTTTGAACCACGTCCTAGATTTATGCGATACAACTTTCCCCACTACTTTCCCCCATTCCTTTCCTCTTTGAACCACGTCCTAGATTAATGCTATACAACTTTCCCCCTTCATTTCCTCTTTGAACCACGTTCGAGATTCATGCTATATACAACTTTTCCCACTCCTTTCCTCTTTGAACCGCGTCCTAGATTCATGGTATACATGCAGCTAGAGCAATGCATATGGAGTAAGTAAATTATACCTTAAGGTTCTTGGGGCGTGGTTCGGCGGGCGACAGGACGGCGGCAAAGAAGAAGGGGTCGGAGGCCCTAGCGTGCCGCCGCTGGGTGGAAAGTGAACAGCTGCACCGGTAGTCCCTTGCCGACGGCGACAGCGTTAAGCCTCCTTTCCCTTCCCGGCGGACGGATCCTGCCAGTTCTTTGAGCAGCAGTGAGGGGAGAGAGAGGCCAACAAAGTCTTGTTTAGATCTGGAGAGGGCGAGAGAGTGTGAAGAGAGCAACTACAAGCGCTGAGGCTCCAGCGTGTATATATATACTGGAGAGAGAGTGTGAAGCGTGCAAACCCTAGAAAACATTTTGACCGGTCAAAGAATCCTCCTGGCACAAATTGTGCTCAAGTGTAGTTATCAAACCCGAGACCTCAAGTTTGATGAGCGAACAGGCTAACCAGCTACACAACCCTCCCATTATGTTCAACGAGAGGGAAATAACCTTTTATACATTCCTGAATCCTTATTATAACATGCACACAAATTTTGGGCACTTGTATTCGACTTAAGTCAGTGTGCCATGGTATCTTGTATACTTACTACTCCCTCTGTCTAGGTGTAATAAGTCACGTTAGAAGGTGCAACGGGACCAAGGTGCGTGCATGTGCGCATGTGTGTGTGCGTGTGTGTTTAACACCATGTGTGTGTTAGAGAGAGCGACAGATCGACCTACTCCTACAAACAGATGTTGTTTAGTGTACGATTTTAGCCGCGAGAGTCGGTGCATCCTCTCGTTTCCGGGCGTGTCCAGTAGGGACATGCGGACAGCTGCCACGGCCGCTCCTGACCAGCCTGGCCCACCCAAAGCCCCTCCATCGCCCGCGCGTGCTTCCCGCCCGAAACGGTCAGCACCGCTCCAAAGAATCAGTGTTGCATTTATGCCCGGGTAGAGCGGACGCGACCTCTCACTGGCGCAAGAGTGATGGTTGCTTCGTCCGTCCAACTTACTGTTGGGTCTATGTGATTTGACGGCTCATTGGTCTTTATTACTGAGGTCGTAGGACTGCTGGATGTCCCACGCTTTCGGTGAAAGGAGGTATACCTACTAGATTACAATTTTCTCCATTCTTACAGCGGAGGCGTGCAAGAGCAGTGAAAACATGCAGGCTCAGTGATCTGCATGTGGTTCATGGTGAAATCTCTACAAAGACTTATATTTAGGAACGGAGGAAGTACTAGTATAGTACGTACTGTAATTTATCAGCGAGATAAATTTGTACAATGCTATGAAGCTTCCAGCTTCTGTTACATGTATCTTGCATCCAAGGTTGCCCGTTGCAACATTTCATCAAATACAAAGGAGACTAACATGCATGCTATTGCATCTCAATGATTGACAGATCATAGCAAATATGTACTCCCTCCGTTCCAAAATAAGTTTCTCAACTTTGTGCAAACTTTGGTACAAAGTTGTATTACTACTAAAGTTGACACTTATTTTGGAACGGAGGCAGCTAAAGAAAAAAACGATCCATGCAGTCCCTAGCCCTTGAACCGTGAACCCTGACCAGGCTTCAATTTGCTGGCAACGTTCGAGCTTCCTAATAAATGAAGTTTGCAACCTTTTGACCATCGGATCATTTTGTGCAGTTTCACCAAAATCGAGATGAGCATCCCTGTGGCAAAGAAATTGAACAAGCGTGATTAGAATAAGATTACTGGGACTAGTTGATGAGACATAAACTCATCACAAATACAGTACGTAGAAGCCAGTAGAGGTATGTGCGGGGCAAAGAAGTAGAGAAATATCCACAGGGAGTGATGTGGTCAGCTGGAGCAGTGGTGCAAGCCGGCTGTAAAGGGAGTTGTACCTAAGGGACGTAGCTCAACCTTGAGGAGGGCGGCGGGAGGTGGCAACTGCCCACGTCGTGGCAGTGAGCAAGGGACGAAGGCAACCTCACTGGCTTTGTGAGAGAGAACGGCGGGGACCCCTGATCGGGACATGCCGACAGTGGTTTTTCACCATCGACGATGACCACCGCATCTACACTAAGCATCCACCCCTTCCCCAAGCGGACATGATCCGCCGGGATGTTAGAGATGTGGCCACAGTCGTTTTGTGTGAGAGAGTGTGAAGAGAGCAACCCCAGCAAGCAACCGTGTAGGCTGGCCCGTCCCGACTATGTATATAGTGGAGCGGTTTCCTTTTCTCTCCATATGAACCTATCATATTGCATACGTGGCACTGAAGAAAAAAAACTTTATTTATAAATGACGCGGCACCTACTACTCGTTCTCCTATAACCTTGCGCTTGGCATCTCCAAGATATTAACCTTGCGATTGGCTCTTCTCCTCTTCGGGAAGTCGAGCAATAATGGTAGTGCAGTATATATCGTTCTGGCTATATGAGACCGAATGAATTGCTGCACGTCCACCACGTGGGCGAGGGTCAAGTGGCAAGGGAGAGTGCTACATACGAAGCAAAATGAGTGAATCTACACTCTAAAATACGTCTATATACATCAGTGTTTGGAGTATGTACTAGTAGTTCATATTGAAATCTACTAAAGGACATATATATTCCAAACAATATGATAGTATAATCTCTATAACCAAGGTAGTAGGGACGAGGAGTAAACGGAGGGAGTAGTAAAATTTTCTCCTTGGGCTGCGAGCCACCGCGCGCGTGGGCGAGGGAGCGGGTGTAAGGCGTGGTAAGCAAGCTTCACCTCATCCTGCGAGCCACCGCGCCCGTGGGCGGGGGAGACGGCGTACTAAGCAAGCTTCTCCTCATTCTGCGAGTTGACGGGACACATCAAAAGTACTCCAGTGTATAGAGGCTTGCCTCTAAGGTAGGCCCCACATGGTTTGCCTCTTTTTTTAATTTAACATAACACGTCAAGTCGCAATTTGTTTGTTCACCCGTGGTAGACGATCCTCCCTCCACCAAGTGGACAACTAGTACACGTGCCAAATTACCACGTGGGCTGCCTTTTTCGTACAGAAATGAGCTCCACCGTGTACCCGCGCGGGTGTGGTTGGGAAAGAGACGGGAGTACGTGCACCGTGCATGCACCTCTTCTCTTCGTGCATGTCCCCCACCTACATGGGGTGTGTGTGAGAGATACAAACCGAGTTCGTGAGTGTTTTTTGTTTTGGGGTGGGGGTTGATTTCGTGAATTATTTGTGGGAATATGTGTCGATGACATCTCAAACAAAAATTTGCATGCAATGTGTGTGAAATGGAGGCCTATCCATATCATACATAGAGGGTCGGGCAATCCACGAGAAGAGAGGGATGGGTCATAGCTATCGATAGAGTCAAAGAGAGGATCAAGTGGGTGGGTGTGAGATCGATGAAGAGAGCCATCAAAATTGTTTGTGTGTACAAGTCAAAGATATAGGGCGACTAGCCTACCGGAACGTTAGAGGGCACACGTCAAGTTTGTGTGTGGCAAGGGGACATGACTAGAGCGCTCGATGTATCGGTGTGTGTGGGGGGAGGGGGGTGGTGGGAGGGGTAGGCAGAGGCCTAACTATAGAGGTAGAACGACTCGTATATGTGTTGAGAAGGAGAGACCCAGCTATGTCTTGAGGGAGATAGGTCGACATCCATACATAACTGAAGGACGGGAAATATGATGGGACAGAGAGAGAGAGAGGAGGGAGAGAGGGAGGGAGAGGGGTAGAGTGCTGGATGGGTGATGGAGTTGCTTCTCGAAGATGGTGGGAGAGCCCTACTAGACAAACTGAGGGTGGAACTGCAATGTTATCAATAAGAGTGGGGATGTGTTTCTGTGTGTGCCTGTGCGTGATAGATCTGTCGGGACGCATCCATGGATTATGAAGGGGAACCATGTGTTTGGTAAGCAAACCTAACTAGATCGGTAGATCAATTGTTGTTTGTCGGAGGAAGGGAGAGACACAACTAATCAGGTAGATCGATTGACGTGTGGGTAAAAACGAGTTATAAGGACCTAGCTACATATGGATAGCGAGAGATCGGTCGGTGTACATCCATTTGTTAGAGGCAAATAAGGCCCAGCAAGATGGATAGACAGAGAGAATGGAGCTAGGAGGTGGTGCGAGAGGCCCAACTACTAGCTAGATAGGGGGAGGAGTGTGCGGTTGTGAGAGCGATGAAAAGAGGGGCAAGAGTTTACACGTGTGTCTGACCGTATGAGAGACACGAGGCAAGGACACATAAAGGAGGAGATTGAAGGTGTGTTTGTATGTTGTAGGCAGGCACAGCTGGAGAGGTTTATCGATCGGTGTGTGTCGGAAAGGAGTTGTGGAGACTCTGGGAGAACGACCTAAAGAAAAAAATGAATGTGCCAGGTGGATAGAATGCCGAGGGAGGGGGAGGGCGAGGAGGGCATGTGCATGCATGAGAGAAAGTTAGTGGTAGCTACAAAGGTTAGAGGATTGTGTGGGTGTAAGAGACTAACAAAGATCATAATTTGATATGAAAGCGGATTCATATATTTGAATAGGAGATCATAGTGTTTTAAAAATTGCATGCATGAATATAGCGGTCATACACGTGATGTGCACATGTTATACCATAACGTGATAATGCATGGCGTTTGCAACTCACAGCTAAATGCCGAACAATCTAAACCATACTATACATCAAACAATCTCACATTTTATTTGAATTTGTGATAATGTGTGGCGTTCGCAGCTTACAACTAAATATCAAACAATCTAAACAATACTATATATCGAACATTCTCACATTTTATTTGAATTTGTGGTAATGTGTGGTGTTTGCAACTCACATCTAAATACTTGTAGGCGTAGGGGGCGGGGCACCATACATAATGTGATAAACACATTATACATATGAGACATGGTTTAGATTATGAAGATCTAGCTAGAGCTAGAAATGTAATGTGATTTGAAATCAAAATAAAGTGGATTCAAAAAATCTAGTTGGAGTTCATATAGGAGTACACATAGTTCATATGTAACTCGAGACTAATCACGTGGTGTGCTATGAAGATAATACACAAACGATGGTTTAACTTGACAATAATGATGATTGTAGATCTTATTAAAACAGAGAAATGAATTCAAATGCTTTGACTTCACAACAATCATTACTGATGATCTTATTCAAATAGATAAACGAATTCAAATTTAGTTCATATTGAAGCAGTAGTATATACGTTTGGAATGCACTAAAACGTTCATTTCAGTAGTAGGTTGCATGCATTATACACGTAGAGAAATATTTTAATTGAACATAACATGAATTCAAAGTTTTGAATGACATTTGTAGGGCGCATTGATTTGGGACAGTACACGTTAGGCTTGTCCGGAAATTTCAACCCGCGCCTTGTTAGCCCGAAATATTTAAGATATATCTTTGTCTCGTTGTGCTCTGACAACTCCCTCCATCTCAACCCGCGCCTTGCTATTCCAAAATTACAACGCGCGCGAAAACTCCCACCTCCTGTGAAATCCAGACACGCGAAATGCCCGTGGTACCCCTGAACCGAAAGAACCGCCTCAAATCGGTGGGGGTACTTCCGTAACTTACCCCACATTTCGGACAAGCGCGTCTCTAAGCCATGGTTCCCCACTGCCATCCCATCTGCCCACCCATTCGTACACCGAGGCCGCGAAAACCCGCGACGAAACCTCACACCCTACTTCGTCCGCCACCCAGCCAGAGCCTCTTCCCCGACGACGTCGTCCACAGCAACACCTCGACGTCCCTCATCCACCGTACCGGATGAGGATCCATCGTCGATCTCATCATCCCGCTGGTTCAGCCACCCCGTCCTCCACCTCCAAGGAGCTGCCCCGACGTTCCCCTCGTCTTTCGCGCCACCTCCATTCCCACACCGCCGTCTTCACCTGCACCACCGGAAGAGCATCATCATCACCGTTTCCTTGGATGAAGCTGCGGCCTAATCGGCGCCACCAAAGAGGTTGTACACTAATCGCCGCATTTTCTTCTTGATTCGATCTCACGGTGCTGCCGACGCTCGGTCCCGAGCCGACACGGCGCGGCTCCATCCACGACGGCGTCGCCGGCCACTTCCTCCACGGCGTTGCTCCCTCGGCGGCGACGTCCACATCAGTAGGACCTGCTACTGCTTTAGCTCTCACTCGTGCTACTGCTCTACTCTTGCTCTCGGTCCCCTGCCTGGTCTGCTCTTGCTATTGCTCTTGCTCGCGATGCTGCTCTCGCTCTTGCTCTTGCTTGCGATGCTGCTCCGATTTAGCTACACTTCAGTCGACTGAATCGACTTTTGGGTCAGTCGATTTTCAGGTGGTGGGGGGGCTCGCCGGGGTGAAGGAAGAACCAGCCACAACGGGGAGGGGGGCTCGCCGGAGAGATACCCCACTATCTATCTTAGGGTTCAGGATGGGGGCGGTGGTCGCCGGCGGTGGCGGGGCATTGGCGGGGCGGTGGCGTGGGGATCACCGGAGAAAAAGCTCGGCACGGGGTGGCCTAGAGGGATGGCCGGGGCGGCGGCGGACCGGCGGTGGGGAGTGTTTTCAAGGCGGACGGGGCGGCGCACCACCGGCCGCGGGCGGCGGGGGGCTGCTGTTTGGCCGGCTCAGGGGGGTGGAGGTTGAAGATGAACCGTAGGCCCTTGATTCCGTATCCAACGGCTGCAAAATCGACTGACCAGAGATGAAAAGTCAGTCGACCGATGTGTAGCCTCACCTTGCTAGTGTGTTCAGTTTCGACAGCAAAATTCAGTTTCGACAGTTAAGTTCAGTTTCGACAGTTAAGTTCAGAGATGAGCGGCTGATGTATTTTACATCTAGCACTTTGTGGTTATGTATTTTACGTCATGTATTTGAGATGCTATTAGAATTCCACTCAGGTTAACGTTGTTCGTTCTCTCTCTTGTCCTGCTTCAGCCTCAGCGTCGTACAACTCACCGGAGCTGCTCCAACGACGAAACCCTCCATCACAGCAGAGCAGTACCTCGGGCTCCATATCCAGACGCCTAAGATCTTCTTCCCCTCCTCCGACAGCCAAGTCAGCTGGAGCATCCTCACCGGCCAACCCAATCACGCTGAGATCGACATGGCTTCGCCAAAGAGGTTCTACACTTGTTGCATCTCTTTTTTTACTCTACATGTTATATATATTATCCACTGAGCACACGGATTTGTTCCTTTAGTGTCTCCTTGAAAGAAAAAATGTAGGAATTTTAATTTTCACTTGTCCTCCTTTTCAAATTCCTATTCATGAAGCACAAGACTAAGAGATAGTACCATAATAGCATTATAACCGTACATTTTCTTGTGGTTTGACTTAATGTCACCACGCTTCTTTGCATCCTGTGATCTTCCAATTGTTGTGAATCAAACACCCAGATTGGCAGAAATCCTATGTTTTTAAATTCTCTGTTTTGCACGTGCATTCCTATCCTATTCATGTCTATTTCCTATCCCTGCATTGTTGGAATCCTCCAATTCAAACGAGCCCTTACAAAATTACTTCTCTTACAGATAGTTGTCAAAGAAAACCTTGCGTGGTTTGTCCCACTCCTGCTGCGCCGTCGTCCACCCCAGCTCAGCTGCTCCAACGACAGAAGGGTCCAGCACAGCAGGGATCCGGCCTCCAGACTGTCTTTCGCCGCCTCAGATCTTCTTCCCCGCCGCTGGCAGCCATGAAAACTGCACTACCATCATCAACCGAGCAGATGACCTCGAGGACTACACGGGTCCGCAAGAGAGGTCTCACTCTTTCATGTCTTCTTACGTTATGCATCGCTTAATATTACATGCTACTTTATCGTCCTGTTCACCGATTAGGCTCTGAGTCAGCTCCAAACTAATGGTCAAACTTGAGTTTTTAAATGGTTGTGGGGTACATATCGGGGCCGCTATCAATAGTATCTATCTACTATCTGGTTAATCTCCGGTGTCTACTATGAGTTTCATGTTGGGTGGGAAACAAACAGTAAAGAAGCCATTATCTGTATTTTTTAACTGAAGCCATTATCTGTCTGCTATTATTGGTTTTGGGTCTATCCACAGGTTGCTACCATCACTCTGGATTTCTGCATGCACTCCTTACATAATCTCACTATGTTTTATTCCTATGCATGACAGTTATTGTAAACAATGGAACTGAACATGTAGAGCAAAAGAGACGAGCCTTGTGTGGCAATAAAATTTCATGCACACGTCGCTCCATGGTAGGCGCAAAGGCAGCCCCCCCCCCCCTCCACGCATTTCGGATTGTAATCGAGAGGAAGATATCTGTTCTCAGGGGGATTCAGAAGGAGAAGACAACTCCTATTTACCCCCTGAGGTCTTCGCTCTAACTTGGCATGCTGATGTTGGTTATATCATGCATATGGTGTCTTGCATTGCTTACTTTATACATCAAATATGTCATCTGCTTAGTTTAGACATCCTTTGTGCGAATGCCATCTGTTTAGTTTATTCATCGTTTATGTGAATTATGCAACGCCATCTTGTTTAGCCAGGCATCATATATGTGAATTTTGCAATGCCATCCTGCTTAGCCAGTCATCTTATATGTAAATTATATTAGGCCATCCTTTTTTTGGTTACATATTACATTTGTCAAAAAAGTTATTACATTCAACTGCTCTTCGTGTGCATCAGCCATTTGACACGGTGATGGCAAATTCTGGAGTGAAAACAAGGTCTTCAAAGCAGACTATGCTATCTGACGAAGCGCATATCTCGCTGGTTGCGGATAGCTCCTCAGAGGAGGATTCAGAGACAGATGACCAGTCCTACC
>NC_041384.1:153439273-153483741 GCF_002162155.2 Triticum dicoccoides | reverse complement strand
GGCAGGGTTATGTTGTTCATATCGTGTGTATGGTGTCTCGCATTGCTATGTCATTTGATTAGTTTAGACATGCTTTGTGTGAATGCCACCTGTTTAGTGTCTAATTACCATATATGTGAATTATGCATTGCCATCTTGTTGCAAGACATTATATATGTGAATTATACAATGCTATCTTGTTGCAAAGGCATTATATATGTGAATTATGCAATGCCATGATGTTTAGCCAATCATCATGTATGTGAATTATATCATGCTATCATTTTTTTGTATTACGTGTTCCATTTGTCGACAACGTTTGTATATTCAACTACTCTTCCTGTGCATCAGCCATTTGAAGCGGTGATGGAAGTATCTGGAGTGAAAACAAGGTATTCAGAGCAGACAACGCTACCTGCTGAAGCAGACATCTTGCTGGTTACAGAGAGCTCCTCGGAGGAGGATTCAGAGACTGATGACCAGTCCTATTTTCCCCCTGAGGTCTATTTTCCTCGGAGGAGCAGACAACGCTACTTGGCAGGGTTATATTACCCATGTTATGCATGTTGTCTTGCATTGCTTAGTTTTTACATCATATATGGATTGCCATCTGCTTACTTGCTTACTATATAAATCATATATTTGAATTTTATCATGCCATCATGTTTACATAGTACATACACATCATCTATCTGAATTATGGCATGGCAACCCATTTAATAAAGACATCATATAGTTATATCATCTCATCCTGTTTAGTGTTTACAGTCATCATATTTTGAATTATGGCATTCTATCCGTGAATGTATGTGAATTATGGCATGCCAACCTATTTAATAAACACATTATATAGTTATGTCATGTCATCCTGTTTACATAGTCTCATATTTTGAACTATGTATTTCCATCTTTTTTAGTTAGCCATCATAATGTGAAATTGTGTCATGCTATCCTGTTTAGTTAGCCATCATATATGTGAAAGTGTGTCATGCTATCCTGTTTGGTTAGACAACATAAATATGAATTATTCCATGCCCTCTTTTATTCCCCACTATCCATTGCACCTGTCTATCATACAATGTCTATACTTTCAATTACTTTTCTTGTTTATCAGCCATTTGAATAGGAGAGCGTGATGGCAGTATCTAAGGCAGTAACAACACGGTCTTCAGAAAAGATAGTGCTACCAGTTGATGCAGATAGAACCACGGTTGTACTTCCCCAAGGACCAGATCCACCGCACATAACCCAGACTCTCACAGATTGTACCCCTACCCAGTTGGACAGAGAACCAGCTACACCCCTTCTAACCCCAACCCCGGCAGATAGTAACCCAGTTCTAGTTGACACGGCACCGTCTCCACCACAGAGCACCCAAACACGAGCAGTTAGTAACGGAACTGCAGTTCCCAAAGCACGAGGACCACCACTCCGAATCCCAACTCAACGCTTAAAGGAGAAGAAGATTTGTTCTCAGGCCAGGTTCTGTAGCTATGGTTCATACTCCTTTGCTCTTGCATGACTGTATTTACTCATACCAACTATTTTCAAATTTGAAGGATGGAATTGAAACTCCAATGGCGCAACAGGTATGTTTTAAACTTGTTTCTTTAACTGGTTTGCTGTTGTAACCTGCTCTATGTTGATTTCAGTTTCAATTAAATAAACAGTTATGTTCTCATGTCATGCACATTACAAGTGTTGTTATTGCTCTATAGTTACCCACACTTATATTCTGTCTATTCTTCTTTGTCTTGAACAAATATTATTTGAACTGTGTCTCTATCTTGATTTGGCAACAAAAACTAGAATGATATAGACCATAAAGTGACCATGGTACATATATATATATATATATATATATATATATATATATATATATATATATATATATATGTTTGTTTCATGCTGTTATCATGTCCACTTTACTACTGAACTCATTTACCAAAATGAGTTTCATATACAACATGGTAAACATGTGATGTGTCTGCTTGTTTCACTTTTAGAATGCGGACAAAATATTGGAGAACAGTACCGCGTTATCCAATGGTAAAGGAAGTAATGCAGATAAGGTTCAAGATAGTGAGACATCCCTGTTGGTCTCCAAGAAAGCTGATAAAAACTATCTTGACGACAGTGAGGGAACCCAAAAGTCCTGTCTTGATGTAGTGCTCGAGTTACTGGCCACTACTGCTGGCACAAGCTCTTCGAACTCGCTGCCTCAATCAGTTCATCTTCTTGAGTCTCAACTTCAAGTTGAAAGACATCGATCAGATGTGCTGCGACAGGAAGCTGAAGGACTGAGGAAGTCCCTGCAGAATTCAGATGCATATTTTCTGGTGCAACAGCAAGCGCTGGAGGATTTAAGCGCCAAACAAGAGAAAGTTAATAAGCTTGCTAAGCATCTTGCCAGCATTATGGGTACCCAGGATATTGTTTCTTGAGATCTTCTGAAGTGGTTTCAGTTCTGGATTTGTTTTGTTGCGGCGTTTATTTGCGCTGGTCGCCAACTTTGACAACCAGTGTATATGATATGCTCCTTTGTTCCCTATATTTGCACTGGTGGCGAACTTTGATGCCTAGTGGATGTAATATGTGTAATAGCCGTGATAGCCTAGCGTTAGTTGCTTGCGTATTTATTTCCTTGCTGTCTTGTTTATTTGTTTGCTTGTAATCATTGCAGTTCTTTTTCCGCGGTTAGCTAGTGGCTGCAATAACCTATTTTTTAAAACTAGGCCACAATAACCATGGGCTAATATTTACTGTAGTGACATTGGGCCTCCTACTGGCCGTAGAAACAGTGGGCCTTCTACGGGCCGTAGAAACAATGGGCCTTCTACGGGCCATAGAAACAATGGGCCTTCTGCAGGCCATATTATCAATGGGCCTTATACGGGCCGTATCATCGATTGGCCAAACATGGGCCAAACAGACTGCATTATGGCTGTAAACGGGCTAGAGTTGGAATCGTCCGTTCATGGGCCGACCATAATGGGCCATCGTTAATAGGCCGTATTTGATGACGCTATGAAATCGGCCCAACATATTAACGGACCACAAATGGGCCGACTGTAACCACGGGCTGAATTTGGCCCACAAGCAGAAAATGATAGTAACGGGCTGTAAGTAAACGAATGCTGGAAATGAGCCCAAGAATAAATGGCCTCTGAGAAGGCCGAAAGATAACATGGGCTG
Organism: Triticum dicoccoides; assembly: GCF_002162155.2. Lineage (NCBI taxonomy): Eukaryota > Viridiplantae > Streptophyta > Magnoliopsida > Poales > Poaceae > Triticum > Triticum dicoccoides. The sequence continues at coordinate 153,480,567 of NC_041384.1, read as the reverse complement.
GAAACGGCCCAACGGAATAACGGGCTGTTAATGGGTATAAAGTGATACACTGTTCATTACGAGCCAGTTTCACCACGGGCCGTTAACGGGTGTAAAGTGATACACTGTTCATTACGGGCCAGTTTCACCACGGGCCGTTAGTAGGCCAAGAGTTACATAGGGCCTCATATGGGCCGAAAGACGTCATGGGCCAGAAGTGAAAACGGGCTGGAATCATATTGGATGGCCCAGATGACGCTACTGGGCCTAATTCGGATAGGGCGTAACGGGCCTTGGGTTAGCGGGCTGTAAATGGGCTATATTCGAACATGTCGTTAACAGGCTTTCCATGGGCCGGCCCGCCAGCTTTTGACCAAGTCAAACAGGCCGACCTTTTCATAGGAATGGGCCTCTGTTGGGCCGTGCCACGTGTCGACGTATCATAGGCGCCTATCTGACCCACTGACGAGCTGACACGTGTTTCGTCCGGCCAATAAGAATTTTACACGTGGAAATTTCCCATTGGTCGGGGCTGTTAACGGGTTATCGGATCCAAAACCCGACCCGATAGCCTAACGGCGTTCCGTTACGGTGGATGCCACGTGTCGATCACCCTTGACGAAAGCACTTCTGTGACACGTGATTTATCGTCATGGAAGTGGACACTTCCGTGATGATAATTTTGGTAATGTCATGGAACACTTCTACGAGAGCACAGGTATGACTATCTTGATTCTATCATAAATTTGTCATGGATGTACATGCATGAGAAAAAAAGCGACCTATTGTGACAAACACGTATCATCACGGAAGTGTATTTTTTTTGTAGTGGTGAGTGTCCCCATGTCATTGCAGTGGCGTTTGAGCCGCCCTAGTTTCTGCTTTAAGGGCGTGAAATGACAATTGTTCTCCAACATCAACACTGTTGAGTCGGCATTGATGCGATCCGACGAGTGCAAGATTGTTGAGACCCGGCGCACCCAATGGGTTGTTGACTCGCCTTCTTCTTGAACACAGGAGGCCATATCCACAATTGACATGGGATGTTTACATGTATCCTTGAAGTTCTGGATGAATCTGGCTTTTAACTCAGCCCACGACCCGATGGAATAAGCAGGGAGTCCTTTAAACCAAGTACGGGCCGTTCCCTCCAACATCAAAGGGAAATATTTAGCACATGCAGCCTCGCTGACATCTAGCAATTCCATGGCCATCTCATAAATCTCAATCCATGCCTCAGGACTTAAATCGGCCGTATAGTTAGGCACTTTGCGAGGACCTTTGAAATCCTTGCGCAGGCGCTCATTACGCAGATCCGGTACTAAGCATGGCACGCCCAAATTTATAAAGGTTACACCTGACTCCACAGAGGTGGTCGGACGTGCCGGAGTAGGTTGACGGGCCGCATACCATGCCGCTAACTCGGCCTTGATATGTCTCCAATGTATCTATAATTCTTTATTGTTCCATGCTATATTATATCATGTTTTGGACATTATTGGCCTTTATTATACACTTTTATATTATTTTCGGGACTAACCTATTAACCGGAGGCCCAGCCTAGAATTGTTGTTTTTTGCCTATTTCAGAGTTTCGCAGAAAAAGAATATCAAACAGAGTCCAAACGGAATGAAACCTTCGGGAACGTGATTTTCGGAACGAACATGATCCAGAGGACTTGGACCCTACGTCAAGAAAGCAACCAGGAGGGCACAAGGTAGGGGGCGCGCCTACCCCCCCCCAGGCGCGCCCTCCACCCTCATGGGGCCCATGTTGCTCCACCGACGTACTTCTTCCTCCTATATATACGTACGTACCCCCAAACTACGAGATACGGAGCCAAAACCCTAATTCCACCGTCGTAACTTTCTGTACCCGTGAGATCCCATCTTGGGGCCTTTTTCGGAGCTCCGCCGGAGGGGGCATCGATCACGGAGGGCTTCTACATCAACACCATAGCCTCTTCGATGAAGTGTGAGTAGTTTACTTCAGACCTTTGGGTCCATAGTTATTAGCTAGATGGCTTCTTCTCTCTTTTTGGATCTCAATACAAAGTTCTCCCCCTCTCTTGTGGAGATCTATTCGATGTAATCTTCTTTTGCGGTGTGTTTGTTGAGACCGATGAATTGTGGGTTTATGATCAAGTTTATCTATGAACAATATTTGAATCTTCTCTGAATTCTTTTATGTATGATTGGTTCTCTTTGCAAGTCTCTTCGAATTATCAGTTTGGTTTGGCCTACTAGATTGATCTTTCTTGCAATGGGATAAGTGCTTAGCTTTGGGTTCAATCTTGTGGTGTCCTTTCCCAGTGACAGTAGGGGCAGCAAGGCACATATTGTATTGTTGCCATCGAGGACAACAAGATGAGGTTTATTTCATATTGCATGAGTTTATCCCTCTACATCATGTCATCTTGCTTAAAGTGTTACTCTGTTCTTTTGAACTTAATACTCTAGATGCATGCTAGATAGCGGTCGATGTGTGGAGTAATAGTAGTAGATGCATGCAGGAGTTGGTCTACTTGTCTCGGACGTGATGCATATATACATGATCATACCTAGATATTCTCATAACTATGCTCAATTCTGTCAATTGCTCAACAGTAATTTGTTTACCCGCCGTAATACGTATGCTCTCGAGAGAAGCCACTGGTGGAACCTATGGCCCCGGGTCTATTTTCCATCATATTAATCTTTGGTCAACAAGCTATTTCCTTTTCCGTTTATTTTGCTTTCTTTACTTTGCATCTTTATCATAAAAATGCCAAAAATATTATCTTATCATATCTATCAGATCTCACTTTCGTAAGTGACCGTGAAGGGATTGACAACCCCTTTATTGCGTTGCTTGCGAGGATTTTATTTGTTTGTGTAGGTGCGAGGGACTCGTGCGTGGCCTCCTACTGGATTGATACCTTGGTTCTCAAAAACTGAGGGAAATACTTACACTACTTTGCTGCATCACCCTTTCCTCTTCAAGGGAAAACCAACGCATTGCTCAAGAGGTAGCTAGAAGGATTTCTGGCACCGTTGCCGGGGAGTCTATGCAAAAGTCAACATACCAAGTACCCATCACAAACCCTTATCTCCCACATTACATTATTTGCCATTTGCCTCTCATTTTCCTCTCCCCCACTTCACCCTTTGCCGTTTTATTCGCCCTCTCTCTCCGTCCTCCTTCTCTTTCTCTATTTGCCTCTTTTTACCCGTCTCTTGTTTGCTTGTGTGTTAGATTGCTTGTTTGTCGTTATGGCTAGTCCCCTATCTTCTCCGTTGTCTCCTGAAAATGAAGTTCTTAATTTTAAGCAAAGGGAAGGAGAAAATCTAAAATACACTTGGTATAGAATTTGCAATGCTCAAAATAGGTCTACCAGAAAGCAATCTACTTTCGTTCTTCTCCGCAATTTTTATGTAGGCACTACTCCTTGGCACAGATATGTCCTTGATACCCTTACCGGAGGGAATTTCTTGGGTAGCCACACTTTTGGTTCCTATAATGCTATGATAGATTTGTTTGGCTCACCCCCTCTTTTTGGTTAATGGAACTATGTTAACTTTGGAGCATGTAATGCAAAAACTTGAAATTATTGAAAATAAAGTTGCTACCGTAGAGTTAATTGAAAATTTTGATAAAAAGATCCACAACCAAATTACTCAATGTGGATCTAAAGTAGGAGTCACTTTGAAAAATATTAAGGAGAAGGAACCCATAGTTAATGAAAGAATAAATCAGGATTCCACTAGAACCGATAAACTTGAGGGTATCATTACCAACTTGGGAACCATTTTTTCTTCTGTAAAGAACACTCCAAGTCCTCCAACTAAAATTACCAAGCTTATGTATGTTCCTAAAAATAAGGGTGAATCCTCTAGCAAGGAAACTGCGGATCTCAAATCTATAAGTATTCATCCCAATCTTTTTGCTATCATTAAGAAACCGTTTGCTACTAATGATTGTTTCAATTTTGTGCCTAGAAGTTTGATTATTGATAAAAGGAAAGAAACTATTAAGGGTGATAGATGTCTCATTAAAGAATTACCAACTAAAGATACCTAGATCTATCCTTGCTTTTATGCCTAGCTAGGGGCGTTAAACAATAGCGCTTGTTGGGAGGCAACCCAATTTTATTTTTATTACTTACTTTTTACAACTGTTTAGTAATAAATAATTTATCTAGCCTCTGTTTTGGTTGTGTTTTTTGTGTCTAATTAGTGTTTGTGCAAAGTAGAACCGTTGGGAAGACTTGGGGGAAGTCTTTTTAATCTTGCTGTAAAAAACAGAAACTTTAACGCTCACGAGAATTGCTGCCATTTGTATTTAGAAAGTGATATTTAGTTAATTCTTTTTGCGGATGATTAATAGATAAATTCCTCACGTCCACCAATTTATTTTAGAACTTTTGGGTTTCCATAACTTGCGTTAGCTACAGATTACTACAGACTTTCTGTTTTTGACAGATTCTGTTTTTCGTGTGTTGTTTGCTTATGTTGATGAATCTATGGCTAGTAAAATAGTTTATAAACCATAGAGAAGTTGGAATACAGTAGGTTTAACACCAATATAAATAAATAATGAGTTCATTACAGTACTTTGAAGTGGTGTTTTGTTTTCTTTCGATAACGGAGCTCACGAGATTTTCTACTTTAAGTTTTGTGTTGTGAAGTTTTCAAGTTTTGGGTAAAAGATTTGATGGATTATGGAACAAGGTGTGGCAAGAGCCTAAGCTTGGGGATTCCCATGGCACCCCAAGATAATCTAAGGACACCTAAAAGCCCAAGCTTGGGGATGCCCCGGAAGGCATCCCCTCTTTCGTCTACTTCCATCGGTAACTTTACTTGGAGCTATATTTTTATTTACCACATGATATGTGTTTTGCTTGGAGCGTATTGTATTATTTGAGTCTTTATTTGTTAGTTTTCCACAATCATCCTTGCTATACACACCTTTTGAGAGAGACACACATGATTCGGAAATTGTTAAAATGCTCTAGTGCTTCACTTATATCTTTTAGGGCACGGTGGTGGATTTGTTTTATAGAAACTATTGTTCTCTCATGCTTCACTTAGATTATTTTGAGAGTCCTACAAGAAAGCGTGGTAATTTGCTTTAATTATGTTAGGCATTCAAGATTAATAAAAAAATCTTATGAGTGTGTTGAATACTATGAGAAGTTTGATACTTGATAATTGTTTTGAGATATGGAGATGGTGATATTAGAGTCATGTTAGTTGAGTAGTTGTGAATTTGAGAAATGCTTGTGTTGAAGTTTGTGATTCCCGTAGCATGCACGTATGGTGAACCATTATGTGAAGAAGTTGGAGCATGAATTATTTATTGATTGTCTTCCTTATGAGTGGCGGTCGGGGACGAGCGATGGTCTTTTCCTACCAATCTATCCCCCTAGGAGCATGCGCGTAGTACTTTGCTTCGATAACTAATAGATTTTTGCAATAAGTATGTGAGTTCTTTATGACTAATGTTGAGTCCATGGATTATATGCACTCTCACCCTTCCACCATTGCTAGCCTCTCTAATACCGCACACCTTTCGCTGGTATCATACACCCACCATATACCTTCCTCAAAACAGCCACCATACCTACCTATCATGGCATTTCCATAGCTATTCTGAGATATATTGTCGTGCAACTTTCCACCGTTCCGTTTACTATGACACGCTCCATCATTGTCATATTGCTTTGCATGATCATGTAGTTGACATTTTAGTTGTGGCAAAGCCACCGTTCATAATTCTTGCGTACAAGTCACTCATGCATCATTGCTATCCCGGTATACCACCGGAGGCATTCATATAGACTCATACTTTGTTCTAGTATCGAGTTGTAATCATTGAGTTGTAAATAAATAGAAATGTGATGATAATCATTCATAGAGTATTGTCCCCAAAAAAAGAGAAAGGCCAAATAAAAAAAGGAAGGCCCAAAAAATATATAAAGGGACAATACTACTATCCTTTTTCCACACTTGTGCTTCAAATTAGCACCATGATCTTCATGATAGAGAGTCTCCTATGTTATCACTTTCATATACTAGTGGGAATTTTTCATTATATAACTTGGCTTGTATATTCCAATAATGGGCTTCCTCAAAATGCCCTAAGTCTTCGTGAGCAAGCGAGTTGGATGCACACCCACTTAGTTCTTTTTGTTGAGCTTTCATATACTTATAGCTCTAAGTGCATCCATTGCATGGCAATCCCTACTCACTCACATTGATATCTATTAATGGGCATCTCCATAGCATGTTTATACGCCTAGCTGATGTGAGACTATCTTCTCCCTTTTTGTCTTCTCCACAACCACCATTCTATTCCACATATAGTGCTATGTCCATGGCTCACGCTCATGTATTGCGTGAAGATTGAAAAAGTTTGAGAACACCAAAAGTATGAAACAATTGATTGGCTTGTCAAAGGGGTTGTGCATGACTTAAATACTTTGTGTGGTGAAGATGGAGCATAGCCAGACTATATGATTTTGTAGGGATAACTTTCTTTGGCCATGTTATTTTGAAGAGACATAATTGCTTAGTTAGTATACTTGAAGTACTATTATTTCTATGTCAATATTGAACTTTTGTCTTGAATGTTTTGGATCTGAATATTCATACCAAAATTAAGAGAATTACATTGAAATTATGCCAAGTAGCATTCCACATCAAACATTCTGTTTTTATCATTTACCTACTCGAGGACGAGCAGGAATTAAGCTTGGGGATGCTTGATACGTCTCCAACGTATCTATAATTATTGATTGTTCCATGCTATATTATATCATGTTTTGGGCATTATTGGGCTTTATTATACACTTTTATATTATTTTTGGGACTAACCTATTAACCAGAGGCCCAGCCCAGAATTGATGTTTTTGCCTATTTCAGAGTTTTGCGGAAAAAGAATATCAAACAGAGTCCAAACGGAATGAAACCTTCGGGAACGTGATTTTCGAAATGAACATGATCTAGAGGACTTGGACCCTACGTCAAAAAAGCAACCAGGAGGGCACGAGGTAGGGGGCGTGTCTACCCCCCCCCCTCCCCAGGCGCGCCCTCCACCCTCGTGGGGCCCATGTTGCTCCACCGACGTACTTCTTCCTCCTATATATACCTACGTACCCCCAAACTACCAGATACGGAGCCAAAACCCTAATTCCACTGCCGTAACTTTCATCTTGGGGCCTTTTCTGGAGCTCCGTCGGAGGGGGCATCGATCACGGAAGGCTTCTACATCAACCCCATAGCCTCTCCGATGAAGTGTGACTAGTTTACTTCAGACCTTCGGGTCCATAGTTATTAGCTAGATGGCTTCTTCTCTCTTTTTGGATCTCAATAAAAAGTTCTCCCCCTCTCTTGTGGAGATCTATTCAATGTAATATTATTTTGTGGTGTGTTTGTTGAGACCGATGAATTGTGAGTTTATGATCAAGTTTATCTATGAACAATATTTGAATCTTCTCTGAATTCTTTTATGTATGATTGGTTATCTTTGCAAGTCTCTTCGAATTATTAGTTTGGTTTGGCCTACTAGATTGATCTTTCTTGCAATGGGAGAAGTGCTTAGCTTTGGGTTCAATCTTGCGGTGTCCTTTCCCAGTGACAGTAGGGGAAGCAAGGCACGTATTGTATTGTTTCCATCGAGGACAACAAGATGGGGTTTATTTCATATTGCATGAGTTTATCCCTCTACATCATGTCATCTTGCTTAAAACGTTACTTTGTTCTTTTGAACTTAATACTCTAGATGCATGCTGGATAGCAGTCGATGTGTGGAGTAATAGTAGTAGATGCAGGCAGGAGTCGGTCTACTTGTCTCGGACGTGATGCCTATATACGTGATCATACCTAGATATTCTCATAACTATGCTCAATTCTGTCAATTGCTCAACAGTAATTTGTTTACCCACCATAATACTTATGCTCTCGAGAGAAGCCACTAGTGAAACCTATGGCCCCCGGGTCTATTTTCCATCATATTAATCTTCCGTCAACAAGCTATTTCCTTTTCCGTTTATTTTGCTTTCTTTACTTTGCATCTTTATCATAAAAATACCAAAAATATTATCTTATCATATCTATCATATCTCACTTTCGTAAGTGACCGTGAAGGGACTGACAACCCCTTTATTGCGTTGGTTGCAAGGATTTTATTTGTTTGTGTAGGTGCGAGGGACTCGTGCGTGGCCTCCTACTGGATTGATACCTTGGTTCTCAAAAACTGAGGGAAATACTTACGCTACTTTGCTGCATCACCCTTTCCTCTTCAAGGGAAAACCAACGCAGTGCTCAAGAGGTAGGAGGCCTCTCGACAGGCTCTTCCTTGATCCACCACATTCTAAGCATCAGCTCCACCGCCCATCGGGTTATGTCCGTGGGGAGGGTTATGGTTCCGTCCACTGCTTGACACCGCTGGCTCATCAATACGTCTGTTGTAACTCCGACTCAGGCGAGGGGTGAAATGAATCCTGTCACGACTGTAAGAATAAGCTTGCTGCTGAGTCAGTGCCGTCTGAAGAAGCTCTCTAGCCCTCCATGTCTCATCCGCCGTCGGCGACTCACCATCAACCGAGAGAGGTGCCAATCGTGACGCCGCAGCGATCATATTATCCAAAGGGTTAGAATAGTGACCCGGCGGTGTTGGCATGTGCTGCAGCGGGTTATTGTTCTGACGAGGAGGGTCTGTTGTACGTGGCTGAACCGGCATACCCGTCCCAGGCGCTTCGACCCGGTTTACTACTATCAGGTCACTGGTTCCTGCTCCTAGCATGTTAAAGAGATTCCTTGCCTCATAAACCGACGGCAGACGAGTCTAATGTCTCCTCCTCATAACTTCGTTTGAAGCGTTCTGATCTAGCATGAGCTGGTAAGACTGTGACTGAATTCGTTGTGCTTGAGCATCCAAAGCAGCCCGTTCCTCGGCCATCCCGGTGTTCTCTGTGTTTAACTCCTCTTTGGCCTGTGCTATTTCGTCACGCAACTTCACGATCGCTGCGTTATGCTGATCTTGATCCGCCGGGTTAACCATCGCTGTTAATAGCGCTGTCAGCTTGTCCAGTAGGTCGGTTAAAACCTGAGCTGGCGGGCCCTCAGGGCCTCTAGCCCCAGCTGCCGTCGCCGCTGTTGACCCAGAAATCAGCTCTGCCGCCATTGATGAGTGCTGCATGGGCTGTGTACCGGCCATGAAGATTGCAACCCGGTTCGGCGGCTCACAGGGGTCCGGAATACTGTCACCATCAGAACAGCCCCCAAGCCGGCCGTCTTGCAGTTGATACAATGACTCTGTCTCACCGGTGGATGACTCGCCATCAGAGTAAACGACGGTCTCACCACCAGATGCCGGTTTGTCCTCAGATTCTGCTCCATGGATAAATCCCACGAAGGCACGATTCATGGCAGGCCGAACCCGGGCGGATCTCGCACGCTGAGCCGTCTCGGCGATGTCGGTGCAGATGTCCGTCGCAGGGCCCGGTTCGCTGATCTTGACGATGAAGACGTGAATTCCGTCAAAAGGGAGCCGGTACCCGTACTCAATTGAGCCAGCCTCGGGGCCCCAGCCTGTTGCTACGTCTTGAGCTTGCATTGGTTTTCCCTAAAGAGGAAGGGATGATGCAACAGACTAGCGTAAGTATTTCCCTCAGTTTTTGAGAACCAAGGTATCAATCCAGTAGGAGGCCACGCTCAAGTCCCTCGTACCTGCACAAAACGATAGCTACTCGCAACCAACGCGATTAGGGGTTGTCAAGCCCTTCACGGTCAATTACAAGAGTGAGATCTAATAGATATAATATTTTTGGTATTTTTGATATAAAGATGCAAAGTAAAAAAGTAAAGGCAAAGTAAAAAAGCAAAGCAAGATTAAAGTGATGGAGATTGATATGATGAGAATAGACCCGGGGGCCATAGGTTTCACTAGTGGCTTCTCTCAAGAGCATAAGTATTCTACGGTGGGTGAACAAATTACTGTTGAGCAATTGACAGAATAGAGCATAGTTATGAGAATATCTAGGCATGATCATGTATATAGGCATCACGTCCGTGACAAGTAGACCGAAACGATTCTGCATCTACTACTATTACTCCACTCATCGACCGCTATCCAGCATGCATCTAGAGTATTAAGTTAAAAACAGAGTAACGCCTTAAGCAAGATGACATGATGTAGAGAGATAAATTCATGCCATATGAAATAAACCCCATCTTGCTATCCTTGATGGCAACGATACAATACGTGCCTTGCTGCCCCTTCTGTCACTGGGTAAGGACACCGCAAGATCGAACCCAAAGCTAAGCACTTCTCCCATGGCAAGACTACCAATCTAGTTGGCCAAACCAAACGGATAATTCGAAGAGACTTGCAAAGATAACCAATCATACATAAAAGAATTCAGAGAAGATTCAAATATTATTCATAGATAGACTTGATCATAAACCCACAATTCATCGGTCTCAACAAACACACTGCAAAAAGAAGATTACATCGAATAGATCTCCACAAGAGAGGGGGAGAACTTTGTATTGAGATTCAAAGAGAGAGAAGAAGCCATCTAGCTACTAACTATGGACCCGAAGGTCTGAGGTAAACTGCTCACACTTCATCGGAGGGGCTAGGATGATGTAGAAGCCCTCTGTGATGACGGCCCTCTTCCGGTGGAGCTCTGGAATAGGCCCCAAGATGGGATCTCGTGGATATAGAAAGTTGCGGCGGTGGAATTAGGTTTTTGGCTCCTGCTCTGATCGTTTGGGGGTATGTGTGTATATATAGGAGGAAGAAGTATGCCGGAGGAGCAACGAGGGGCCCACAAGGCAGGGGGCGCCCCCCACCCTCGTGACCGCCTCTTTTGTTCCTTGGAGCAGGGTCCAAGTCTCCTGGATCACGTTCGGTGAGAAAATCACGTTCCCGAAGATTTTATTCCATTTGGACTCCGTTTGATATTCTATTTCTCCGAAACACTGAAATAGGAAAAAAACAACAATTCTGGGTTGGGCCTCCGGTTAATAGGTTAGTCCCAAAAATAATATAAAAGTGGAAAATAAATCCCAATATAGTCCAAAATAGTAGATAATATAGCATGGAGCAATCAAAAATTATAGATACGTTGGAGACGTATCAGGCATCCCCAAGATTAATTCCTGCTCGTCCTCGAGTAGGTAAATGATAAAAAGAGAATTTTTGACGCGGAGTGCTACTTGGCATAATTTCAATGCAAATCTTCTTAATTGTGGTATGAATATTCAGATTCGAAAGATTCAAGACAAAAGTTTATATTGACATAAAAATAATAATACTTCAAGCATACTAACAAAGCAATTATGTCTTCTCAAAATAACATGGCCAAAGAAAGTTATCCCTACAAAATCATATAGTCTGGCTATGCTCTATCTTCACCACACAAAGTATTTAAATCATGCACAACCCTGATGACAAGCCAAGAAATTGTTTCATACTCTAACTTTTTCAAAACTTTTTTAATTTTCACGCAATACATGAGCGTGAGCCATGGAAATAGCACTATAGGTGGAATAGAATGGTGGTTGTGGAGAAGACAAAAAGGAGAAGATACTCTCACATCAACTAGGCGTATCAACGGGCTATGGAGATGCCCATCAATAGATATCAATGTGAGTGAGTAGGGATTGCCATGCAATGGATGCACTAGAGCTATAAGTATATGAAAGCTCAAAAAGAAACTAAGTGGGTGTGCATCCAACTTGCTTGCTCATGAAGACCTAGGGCAATTTGAGGAAGCCCATCATTGGAATATACAAGCCAAGTTATATAATGTAAAATTCCCACTAGTATATTAAAGTGATAACATGAGAGACTCTCTACTATGAAGATCATGGTGCTAATTTGAAGCTAAAGTGTGGTAAGAGGATAGTAACATTGTCCCTTCTCTCTTTTTCTCTCATTTTTTTTATAAAAAATTCTATTTTTTATTTGGGCATCTTCTCTTTTTTTATGGCCTCTTTTTATTTGGGCTTCTTTGGCCTCTTTTATTTATTTTTTGTCCGGTGTCTCATCCCGACTTGTGGGGGAACCATAGTCTCCATCATTCTTTCCTCACTGGGACAATGCTCTAATAATGACGATCATCACACTTTTATTTTTCTTACAACTTGTAAGTGCATCTAGTGCCACCCCTAGTTGGTTTTGGAGTATTGACAACAAACCTAGTTGAGGGACTAATGTGTTTGTGAGAATTACAGGATAACACAGGTAGAAGTCCCTCATTGATTCATTTTTCCTACCAGAGATGACCCCTAAAAATGTATGAAGACATTGAAGTCAAAGGTGGTATATGAAGATATTCACATTTGAAGACTATGACAAGAGAAGACACCACATGAAGCCTATGGAGCTCGAAGACTTAGATCTTTCGTAGTTCTCTTTCTTTTGTGTTGAGTCGTAGGAACCACTGTACTATTAAGTGGGGTCCAAGAGAACCAGTCAGAATGACTGAAGTGATGCCTAACCATAACCTATGTCTTCAAGTGAAGACTATGAGAGTGAATCTTGTCCAGAGTCGGACAAGTCAGCTTTGCTTGTAGCCCAAGTAAAGTTGTCGTGTGAGTTTGAAATCTGACCGTTGGAACACGTGTCAGTTCCTTAGTGACCCAGGGTCATTTCGGACAAATCAGGTCGGGTTGCCAAGTGGCTATAAGTAGCCCACCCCCTACAACCATAAACGGTTGGCTGCTCAGATTGAGAGTATGACTTTTGTCGTTTGAGAGCAACCCACCTCGAAGCCTTTGAGAGAGAATTCCTTGCGAGGATAAAGCCCTAACCACCCAGAGCCAAAGAGAATTAGGCATCACTAAAGTCTTCTTGTCTATGTGATCTGAAGACTTATTACACTTGAGGACTGTGCATCCTCCAGCCGGTTAGGCGTCGCGTTCTGAGCATCCAAGAGACATTGTGGATTGCCGGTGAACGAATTCTGTGAAGGTTTGAGAGTCTACCTTGAAGACTTACCAGAGTGATTGGGCGAGGTCTCTGTGACCTTAGCTCAAGGGGAATACGGTAAGGACTGGGTGTCCTGAGCTGCGTGTTCAGGACTGTGTGTCCGGGACTGTGTGTCCTAAGGTTTAAATACCTAGCCGCCCTAACCAGACGTACAGTTGTCACAGCAACTGGAACTGGTCCAACAAATCATTGTCTTCAACGAGTCACTGGTTTCATCTTCCCTTCCCCTTACTTACTGTTACTCCTTTTGAAGTCATTGTATGTTCGCACTATCTTTTGTCTTCACTGAGTGACTGCGTGTTCTGTGTGGCTTCGCAATATCTTCCTACCTGATCCTTACTACATTGCTGCTATTAGTCATTGTGCTTTCACTCTATTGAATACTTGACTATGGCTTGCCTAGTGTAGTCTACCTTCCGCTGCAGGATAATAGGTTTACTTCTATCGTTTGTCTTCATAACTTCCACGTTTTGAAGACTTTCATAAAAATCGCCTATTCACCCCCCCTCTAGTCGATATAACGCACTTTCAATTGGTATCAGAGCAAGGTGCTCCCTTGTTCTGTGTGATTTGGTTTAACCACCTGGAGTTTTAGTTATGTCGACTGCAGGGATAATTAAAGTCTCCGCTGCGTGCCCCGTCTTCGATGGAACTGAATATCCCTACTGGAAGAATAAGATGCGCATGCATCTTGAAGCCATTGACGTCGACCTATGGTATGTCGTCGAGAACGGCGTTCCCAAGGCTGGAGAAGGTGTCACTGCTGCTGATGTCAAGAAATTCATTCAACTGGACTCTACTGCCAAAAATATCATCTGTGGTCATCTGACCAAAGGATAGTATGGCCGTGTGAGTGCTTTGAAAACATCTAAACTGGTCTGGGACTGGCTCTCCAAGGTCAATGAAGGCGTCTCAACCCAAAGAGATCAGAGAATCAGTGTCCTTCGCAACCTCTTCAACTGCTTCAAGCGAAATGACAATGAGAATGTCCAGCTCACATTTGACCGACTCACTGACATCACAAATGAGCTTCAAGCCCTCGGCGCTACTGAGATCACCAAACATGAAGTCGTCAAGACACTACTGAGATCACTTGACAGTTCCTTTGACACCCTAGCCCTGATGATTCAAGAACGTCCTGATTTCAAGACACTCGATCCGTCTGACATACTTGAGAGGCTCAACACACATGAGTTTCAGATTTCTGAGAAAAGAGATATCTACGGTCCAAACTATGGGCGAACTCGTGCCTTGAAGGCAAAAGCTGTCTCCTCATCTGAAGAAGAATCTAACAGTAGTTCTAATGATCCTGAAGACATTGGAAGGGAACTTGCTATGCTTGTCAAGAAGTTCCAAAAATTCACCAAGAAGAAAGGCTTCAGAAAGTCTTCCCGATCAAGCTCAAGGAATGATGAAGATTCTGCTCATGACTACAAGAAGAAAACATGTCACAAGTGCAAGAAACTTGGCCACTTCATCTCTGAGTGTCCACAGTGGGACAATGAGAACAAAAAGAAGAAGAAGAGCAAGGAATATGACTCTGACGACAAGAAGAAGAAGAAATACTCAAAGTCTTCTTCCAAGTCTTCCTCAAAGTCTTCATCACACAAGAAGAGATCATCTGGCAAGGCACATGCGTTTGTTGGCAAGGAAATGGATTCAGAGGAGGAGTCTGCTTCTGAGGAGGCGGAGGTGGAGTCTGAGGAGGAGTCCGATTCAGGCGTCGCAAGTCTGGCTACAGCATACGTTGCCAAGTCCATCTTCAACACTGAAGACAATGACTTCATCACCGACACCGATGCAAATGACAAGGACTACTCCACTTCTACCTACTGCTTCATGGCACGCGGTGCCAAGGTAAACACACGCACTACTCACTATCAAACATCTAGTGACGATGACTCTGATTGTGGTTCAAAACCCAGCTACAAAACACTTGCTAAAATTGCAACTGAACAATAGAAAGCTATGAAACATATTCAGAAACTATTAGACAGAAGCGATGATCTGTTAGGTGCTGAAATGACTCGATCTGAATCCTTAATTGAGGACATAAAAAATCTTCACGTTAAGTATCAGGAACTTGAAAGTCGTCATGAAACTCTCTCAACAACTCATGAAAAGCTTTCCTATGATTATCTTCAAAGGAAGCAAGATCTTGAGAAATTGAGAGCGACTCATGAAGATCTTCAAAAGGAAAATGAGTCACTTCGCGCCAAACAGATCAGTTCCGCTCAGGATTTGAACCACCATGTCTTAAATGCATTGAGCGTGATAATGCTACTTCTGTTGCTGAATGTTCTACTACTACTACTGTTGCAATATCTTCAACTGTTGATGTGGTAACTAACCCCTCTGCTGAGGATACCACTGCTATTGCTGATGAGAATGCTAGGTTGAAGACATTGCTTGAAATAGGGATGTACAAAAGTCTTAAAGGGCATTAGACACTATGTGATGTCCTCAAAAAGCAGATTCTGAACCGAAACCCGAGGAAAGAGGGTGTTGGGTTCGTAAGGAAAATGAATGCTGATGGCTCTTACTGGAAACCTGAGCAGTACCCAGAACCATGTGGATTGCTGCAAAGGAACCTTCAGCAGATCCATCCAATCTATCTGGCTTCACTTGTGCTAACCCCATTATCATTGATGAATCCTTTGATGCAAACTATATACTGTTTAAGAATCAGAATGGTGAAGTGTTTGCCAGGTACATTGGTACTAACTGCAGGAATGGACTGCCTATGAAGAAGATCTGGGTTCCGAAAAGGTGTCTGGAGAATCTTCCTGTGAATGTCATCATGACACCTCACATGAAGAAGACAAACCTCAGACCAAAGGCTTCATACGGTCCAAAGGTTTCATACAGACAAAGGACTCACCTGAGTCGCACTAACACAAATGTTTTGCAGGGAAACCATACTCAGGCATCAAACCGCCATGTCCATAAGACCAAGAACTATTCTGCTTATTCTTATGAGTACTATTGTCCGCCTGCAAGACTGTTTGCTAGGGCTCCAAAGCCAAAGTTCTCAGATGCTGCAATTAGACTTATTTCTTCTAAGCCACCCTTGAAGATGTGGGTGGCTAAGAAAGCTTAACTCTCTTTTGCAGGGAAAGGTCTCTAGCAGAAAACCAAAATCGTCTAACGCTATTGCTGGGGACCTTAAACATCTTGTAGCGCGCAAGATCAAATGCCCGAATGGTCTTACTATGTACTTCGTTCCTGAATCACTTGCTACTCTCCCTATTAGTCCTAATATTGATCTAAGCTTTCGTAACCCATTGGTTCGTCAAATGTTTTTGCTTCACAATGCTCTTGGTGAAGCCTATCCCCCTAACTGCACTGTAGGGTACAACACCAGCGTCTTCAGAATGGATTATTGATAGTGGGTGTACAAATCACATGACTGGCAAAAGAAGCCTTCTTATGGACTCAACCTTACGTCCATCCGACAAAAGCCACATCACATTTGCTGACACTGGTAAAAGTAAGGTATTGGGTCTAGGTAGAGTTGCAATCTCAAGGGATCAACACATGGATAAAGTCATGCTTGTTGAATCCCTTGGCTTCAACTTAATGTCTGTCTCAATGCTTTGCGATTTGAACATGATCGTAATATTTTGAAAATATTGTTGCCTTGTACTAATGGAATCTGACAAGTCTCTAGTATTTGAAGGGTATCGAAAAGATGACTTGTACGTGGTAGATTTCTCAGCAGGACCACAGCTTGCCGTATGTCTTCTAGCAAAAGCTTCAGAATGCTGGCTCTGGCATCGGAGGCTAGGGCATGCTGGCATGAGGAACCTCCACACCCTTGCAAAGAAGAAGCATGTCATAGGCATCGAGGGCGTCAAGTTCAAGAAAGATCACTTATGCGGTGCCTGTGAAGCAGGGAAGATGATGAGGGCCAAACATCCCTCGAAGACAATCATGACCACTACTCGACCCTTCGAACTGCTTCACATGGATCTTTTCGGTCCCACTCATTACTCAACTCTTACTACTACTGCTTGTCTCTATGTCTTTGTCATTGTTGATGATTATTCTAGATATACTTGGGTGCACATAATCCTTTACAAGACTGAAGTGCAGGATGTCTTCAGACGCTTCGCCAATCGAGCTATGAACAATTATGGCGCCAAGATAAAGCACATCAGAAGTGACAATGGCACGGAATTCAAGAACACTGGCCTTGATACATATCTTGATACCTTGGGCATCACACATGAATTCTCAGCCCCGTACATGCCACAGCAGAATGGCGTCGTCGAACGCAAGAACAGAACACTCATTGAGATGGCCAGAACGATGCTAGATGAATACAAGACTCCAAGAAAATTCTGGCCTGAAGCCATTGATACTGCATGCCATACAATCAATCATGTTTATCTTCACAAGCTTCTGAACAAGACATCTTATGAGCTCCTTACTGGCAAGAAGCCAAATGTCAGTTACTTCAGAGTATTTGGCGCAAGGTGCTGGATCAAGGACCCACATCACACCTCAAAGTTTGCACCAAAAGCACATGAGGGTTTTATGCTTGGATATGGAAAGGATTCGCACTCCTACAGAGTCTTCAATCTCTTTCATTACAAAGTGGTTGAAATAGTGGATGTGCGGTTCGATGAGACCAACGGTTCACAAAGAGAGCAACTGCCAGATGTGCTAGATGAAGTTCCATCCAGTGAATCAATCAAGCTAATGGGAACTAGAGAAATTATACCTTCTGAAGCTCATCCTGAAGAAGAACTTATCATCTCAGCACCTGATCAACATGAAGACAATGCTCAGCCTGAAGACATTCCTTCTAACAATGACAATGATCAGCAAGAGCAAAATCTTCGCCCTGTACATCCTCGCGTTGCCAATGAAGTGCAGATTGAAAGAATAATTGATAGCATCAATGCTCCTGGTCTACTCATTCTTTCAAGGGCAACTCAGCTAGCAAATTTCTGTGGGCACTTCGCATTCGTCTCAATAACAGAACCCAAGAAAGTTGAAGAAGCCTTCATGGAACCTGAATGGATTCAAGCTATGCAAGAAGAGCTTCAACAGTTTGAGCTGAATAATGTATGGGAACTGGTTAAGTGTCCTGATCCACGAAAGCACAATATAATAGGAACCAAATGGATATACCGCAACAAGCAAGATGAGCATGGTCAAGTTGTCAGAAACAAAGCTCGTCTCATTGCTCAAGGATATGCTCAAGTGGAAGGCATTGACTTCGATGAAACATTTGCTCCTGTGGCTAGACTTGAAGCCATACGCATACTGCTGGCCTATGCAAATCATCATAACATACATCTATATCAAATGGATGTGAAGAGTGCTTTTCTCAATGGAAAGATTGAAGAAGAAGTGTATGTTGCACAACCGCCTGGCTTTGAAGATCCAAAACATCCTGACATGGTATACAAGCTCAACAAGGCACTGTATGGCCTCAAACAATCCCCTCGGGCCTGGTATGACACACTCAAATACTTCCTGAAGAGCAAAGGCTTCATTCCTGGTTCCCTAGACCCCACTCTCTTCACGAAGACATATGATGGTGAACTGTTTGTGTGCCAAATATATGTGGATGACATTATCTTCGGCTGCACCAATCAGAAGTACAGTGAAGAGTTTGGATATATGATGCAAGAGCAATATCAGATGTCCATGATGGGAGAGTTGAAGTTCTTCCTCGGTCTTCAAATACGACAACAACGCAACGGCATCTTCATATCTCAAGAGAAGTATCTCAAAGATTGCCTGAAGAAGTTTGGTATGCAAGACTGCAAAGGCTTCACGACACCAATGCCAGCCAAACATCATCTGGGTCCCGATGACAGTGGTAAAGAGTTCGATCAAAAGGTATACCGCTCCATGATTGGTTCGTTACTTTATCTATGTGCATCTAGGCCAGATATTATGCTTAGTGTTTGCATGTGTGCTCGATTTCAAGTGGCACCAAAGGAGTCGCATCACTTAGCTGTGAAGCAAATTCTTCGATATTTGGCTCACACCCCAACTCAAGGATTATGGTATCCAAAGGGCTCAGAGTTTGATCTGGTTGGATTCTCAGATGCTGATTATGCTGGTGACAAAGTTGATCGCAAGTCTACATCGGGCACATGTCACTTTCTGGGACGATCACTTGTATGTTGGTCTTCAAAGAAGCAGAACTGTGTATCTCTCTCCACTGCTGAATCTGAATACATTGCTGCTGGATCTTGCTGCGCTCAGCTTCTGTGGATGAAGCAAACACTCAAGGACTATAGCATTCATCTGAAGCAAGTGCCACTTTACTGCGATAACAAAAGCGCCATCAAGATTGCCAACAACCTAGTTCAGCACTCGAAGACAAAGCACATTGAAATTCGTCATCACTTTCTCAGAGATCATATTGTGAAGGAAGACATTGATATCATACACGTCAACACTGAAGAGCAATTGGCAGATATCTTCACCAAGCCCTTGGATGAGAAGAGATTTTGCAAGTTACGGTGTGAGCTAAATATCCTAGAATCCTCAAATGTCCTGTGATCAGGCACACATCTTAACACTTATGCATATTGATGACTTAGATGTGCAACACACGAAGTAAAGTATATCTTCAATCAATGAAGACATACATTCTAAGTGTGAATACATTAATGTGGAATTTGACTTCGGAGTGCCACGATAATTGTGCGCCGTGTCTGGGTCTAATACTTCCTATACGGTGGGTAACGCCACCACCAAATGCTCTATTTTGAAGTGTTTCACTCATGGCGCTACATTTGCTATGTCTTCACATTTGGTTTGGCTTCAATCTCAACATATCTTCATGATTATCTTCACTATGTTGACTATATAGATATATATATACTAGTGTTCCGTCCTCTACAACATTCACTTATAGCTATGTCTTCTTGTTGAATCTTTTGAACTAAGTGAATGTGATCGGACCCTGACCTCTCTATGCTTTCTATCTCAAATTCTATCTCTCCAAATCATATGCATTCTATTGAAACTGTCGAATGTCTTCTCTGCATCCTTGTCAGCAGAAGATACAGAGACAACCATTAAGTCCGTTTTCAATGCTCATTCCTCCACACGAAACCCGGAGAAGTAGGAACGACTACCCGACAATCCAGGCGTGCGTGGGACGTGGAACAAACCCCAAAATTCCGCATAATGGCCACGTGTTCCTCAGATGCGAATCGCCAGGGGCACCTGTGTAATAACGCAATGCCGCCCCTATACCTATAAATACACACTTCACAGCGGTCATTATCTTTTCTCCCACTCTCGCACGAACCCTAGCGCCACCGCTAGCCCTCGACTACGCCGGCGACGAAGCGCTTCGCTGCCGCAACCTCTCCGACGCCGTCTTCACGCTGATCGCGGACATCGTCCTCTCCGCCATCGCCGTAGGTGTCCTCCGTCGCCAAGTTAGGGCACGGAAGATCGAACTGCTCGGCCTCATCTTCCACTCCGTCTAGCAGTCCTTAGTGTGGTAAATAAAACTTCCTTTTTATAGCACCGTTGATCCTATGGCTTTGTCACTTTCTGCCACAAGCAGTTTCTATTCACACAAGTTAGATCTCTCTCATACTGCATCTCATAACATGCCTAGTATATTCACTTGTGCTTCACAAAGTAGTTAGATTCCTCACTTGTACTGATCTGTGGATTCGTACAAATCTGGAACCAACTCAGTGTCTTCGCACGATGAGGTCAATGTCTTCTAAACTGATTTATCTTCAAAATCTTCTGAGAATGCATATGACCTCTTCCCATTCCCTCGCACCTTAATGCTGTCACAGGTACATGTCCGTGGGAGAATCCTTTGGTTCTCATAGTCTGCATTCATTTGCAGAATTCTTACAGCATCGCATAAATTCTCCCGAAGCCAGTTCCTGTTGGTCCAGCAAGCGAAAAACTTTGAAGCCTTTGAACGTGTTGAAGCCTTTCAAGTTAAAGTTTATGGCTTCAAAGAAATCAGTAAGGAAGGGTGGCAGAAAGCATCATGGAGAAACATCCAGAGATCTGCCAGATGACCTCTCAGAACTGTACAAGACAGATCCTGAACAGGATTACAATCAGCGCAAGACCCGAATCCAATGGATTCGAAGATATTGGGCAGAACAATGGTTCAAATACCGATTTGTAACCCAGGAATATGCTGAGAAAAACGCCATCAAGAGACCGTGGGGAGACATCCTATACAAGAATCTTCTACCCAGGTCTAGAGATGAAGCCATTGAACAAGGCTTCTATCCCTGCATGGTCCGTGGGCTACAGCCTGCTGATGCACACCCATCGTCACTACTCTGGTGTCATGACGACAATCTGTTCAAGCGCAACTTCCAATTTTCCCAGAACTCAGCAAAGAAAAACAAGAAGACATTGGGACTAGACTTCAACCCTGGTCCCTCAGCTCCAAGGGCTGATGGCACACGAGATGCAGAACCCAATGTCATCGGTCCTTTCTACAACCTTGAAGGCCTCATCACCCACATCTTGGTTCAAGGGACTGCAGTGAATGAGCTTGCAGCTGACGCTGAATCAGATGAAGCGCCTGCAGTGCCGAAGCCAAAGAAGATGAAGAAGCCTAAAGCTTCAAAGCCTGCCCCTTCACCAAAAATCTCACGGGCAAAGCCACTGGCAACTGCACCTCCTGAAGACAGTGTGCAGTTCGAAGACTTATCACGCATCTCCAAGCCCCAGAAGGTCAAGATGCCTCTGCCTCACACCGGCCAAGAGCTAACAGCTGCTGCCATTCTGCGCAATGATGCCATCGATCTATCAAGTGATGAAGATCTTGCAGATGACACTCTTGAGCAACTCATCAAGAGCAAAGAAGAAGCAGAAATCTTCAATGATCTACCTCTGTTTGATGTGACAATCATCCACAACTTCATTGATGAGTGGTTTGACACGCCAAACATCAGCTTCGAAGATCTGCAGCTACCCATTGGCCTTAGTGTCGCCTTCCAAGGCGCCATTGCTTCAGAGCTAGCTATCGCCCAGCGCATTGTTGAACTAAAGCAAAAGATTGACTATGAAAAGGCTCAGTTCAAGAAGCATATGGCCAAGCTCAGCATGCAAGAAGTGAAGAACTTCAAGATCATGATGCACGAGCTAAAGGAAGCCTTTCTGAAGAAACATGCAGAAGCTCAGGGTTCGCGTGAGCGCATGAAGGTTCTATCTGACAGATGTGTGCAAGCCTACAATGAGGCTGAGAAGCGCAAGGCCCTTGGGCGTCCCGGCATCGACCCCAGGATGGCCGCAAAGAAGAAGAAGAAGCCTGCTACGGCTGAACCCGTCGCACCAAGGCAGGAAGCAGTTCCTATTGTCTTCCCAACAAGAATGACTGGCTCGAAGCCAAAAAGTCGGTCAACCGCTTCAAAGCTCAAGAAGACAAGGACTGCTGAGGCTGAAGCCAGGAAGAGGAAACATCCTGAAGCCTCTCCTACTGCCCCCTCCAAGAAGAAGAGGAAGACCAAGAAAGATCGGGCTGCTCCCACAGAGCCTTTGATAGTTGAACCCATTTCTATGGTCTATCCTGAAGCTGAACGCCAACTGACTATCCATGAGCCTGCTTCCACAGAGGCTCATGAAGCTGAAGACTTTCCAGCAGCTGACCCCATCGCTGCTGAAGACATTGGTCAACATGACCATGTAGAAGATGGTGCAGTCCTTCCTCAGCTCGAGAACAGCGAACTCATCAGCATTGGTCGTCCACTGACGCCAATTGCATAGGATGCTTCATGGGCAGATCGCCCACAAGAGGAAGAAGACTTTGAGGCCCAGCCAACTCCAACTACACAGGCATCGCCTGCGTTGCGCAGGCTTCGCAAAGGTCCAAGGCCTCAAGTCTCTGCTGAAGACAATCCGGCTGCATCAGTCGCAGAAGAAGAAGTCCCCCAAGTTGCCACTCCCCTGTCCCACCAAGAAGCAGTTCTCAAGGAGAACGTGCTTGAAAATCTTGCGGCTGCCACAACCACCAATGAAGCTAATGTGGAGCCCTCCCCAACAAAAGCATCCGAAGACAGCAAAGCCACTGATCCCGCCACTTCTGTTCCTGAGTCTGCTGCCAGTCCCCAGTTCGACTATCATGTTGAGCACAGGCCTCAGGTACAGAAGCCAATCCCAAGATTGCCAAGGTTCCCAGGTCCTGCATCAGCACCTGGCTCCTTCAATATCAATGGCTTCAGAGCAGACAACTCATTCTTCGATAGCTCCAGGAACCCCTACTCAAGGGAAAGGATATCATCTGGTCGGTTCTGGAGCTATCCGCAGCGAAGCTATTACTCATGCATTCTTTACAACCAAGGTCGCATCTTCCCACACAAGTGCCTTGACATTGAAGCTATAGCTGGTCTGCCCTATCTGGAAGAAGCTTTGGATTGCTTCAAGGAAGTTGGACTGTTGCCGTTCGCTACTGACCAAGAGCATTGGAATGAAGAGCTGCTGCTCCAATTCTATGCCACACTTCACATCAGCGGGTATAGCAGAGATCCGAAGACTTGGGTCCTGGAGTGGATGACTGGAAACGTTCATCACAAAGCCAAAGCCTTTGACATCATTGAGCTCACTGGTTTGCCCACTCCTGGCGATCTCTACGAGCATGGCTGTCAGCTGCATAGTGAAGCTATTGAGAGCATCTTTCAGAAGCCTGAACCTGATATGAGTCAGATGCTCAGCATGATGAAGCCATTGCCCCAAGATGCTGCTTATCCCACGGAGTTCTTCGTTGAAGACCTTGAGTATCTGCGAAGAATCATTTATCACATCATCAGGCGAACTCTCTGGCCCATCAAAGGGCACTCTCCACATGCCAAGCTTGAGGGTGCAATGAAGACTTTGATCTTCTATATTCTTCATGGAAAATACTTCAATGCACAGGACTTATTCATTCGCCAACTTGCTGCATCAGGCTCTGATCTGTTTGGCTTGAAGTTCTACGCCCCATGGGTAATGTGGCTAATCAAACTTCACTCTAATATCTCATATCAGCCATCTGCTCGCAATCATCGGATTTTTCTGCCTGATGTGGATATCTCTATTGAAGCCATCTATCCTGAGCCTACCAAGGAACCTCTAAGTCTTCAGAATGCAGAGCATCAGAGTTTCTCTCAGAACATTGAAGGAGTTGAAGCAGTCACTCGGGTGTATCCTTTGGCTAGCACTACACGTGCACCACACCCTACTTCCACTTAAGCCACTGATAGTACAACTGCTCCATGACCCAACAAGCGCACTCGTGTTCTCAATGACCGAGAGCTTCTTGTGGCTCTTCATCAGAAACAGGATAGGCATCATGACTGGCTGAAGCGTCAGATGAAAAGCCTCTTGGTGGATGTTAATCGCATTCGCAATCTTGCCACCAAGAATGCTTTCGTTGCCCATGAAACCTGTTGCCGCACATGGAAAGGACTAACGATGATGTGTTCTGAAGATGATCTTCAAGAGGATGGCTTCACTGAGCGATTCAAGTTTGACTCCACACCTCCTCGAAGGGCTGTGCTGCTAGGAACTCCATCCCTTGAAGACTCTGAGTTCTCTTCCTCTCTTGCAACTGTGACTGCCAGAGTTATCGAGGATGAAGACGATGCTACTTCACCGCCACCTCCTTCAGCACGCTTCGACTCTGCTCCAAGCTCTTCAGCACCGCCAAACACCACCAACGACCCTGCTACTTCACCTACTCCGCATGGGAACGAGTAGATGCTCTATGTCTTCAAACCTTTTTGGTCCTTACTGACAAAAGGGGGAGAAGCATATGAGGTTGATAGTCTTCAAGCGGGTCCATATGGGCGGGTGCTTTATATTTTGCTTCGTGCTTACAACTCTTGTTTTGCTACATTTGGTTCTTTGAGTTGTAACACTTAAACTCGATGGTCGTCTGCTACTTATCTGCCACTTTGTTTTGCGATGATGAATTCCGCACTTAGATCATTCTGCAGACGTCCATTTTCCATTATGCATGTCATTATCTTCATATACTTTCACATGCATAGTGGATTGTCATCATAAGTTGAAGTGGATCTCCACAAGTACAACCTGCCATGTGCATTTGCATTCCAAAAGCAAATTACTTATATGCACATCTTCAGGGGGAGCCCTTGCAACTTATGAAGACAATTCCTTATCCTTTACAATTTCACAGATTATATTCCCCGTTGAAAACTTCAACTACTTTGTCATCAATCACCAAAAAGGGGGAGATTGTAAGTGCATCTAGTGCCACCCCTAGTTGGTTTTGGAGTATTGACGACAAACCTAGTTGAGGGACTAATGTGTTTGTGAGAATTACAGGATAACACAGGTAGAAGTCCCTCATTGATTCGGTTTTCCTACCAGAGATGACCCCTAAAAATGTATGAAGACATTGAAGTCAAAGGTGGTATATGAAGATATTCACATTTGAAGACTATGACAAGAGAAGACACCACATGAAGCCTATGGAGCTCGAAGACTTAGATCTTTCGTAGTTCTCTTTCTTTTGTGTTGAGTCATAGGAACCACCGTACTGTTAAGTGGGGTCCAAGAGAACCAGTCAGAATGACTGAAGTGATGCCTAACCATAACCTATGTCTTCGAGTGAAGACTATGAGAGCGAATCTTGTCCAGAGTCGGACAAGTCAGCTTTGCTTGTAGCCCAAGTAAAGTTGCCGTGTGAGTTTGAAATCTGACCGTTGGAACACGTGTCAGTTCCTTAGTGACCCAGGGTCATTTCGGACAAATCAGGTCGGGTTGCCAAGTGGCTATAAGTAGCCCACCCCCTACAACCATAAACGGTTGGCTGCTCAGATTGAGAGTATGACTTTTGTCGTTTGAGAGCAACCCACCTCGAAGCTTTTGAGAGAGAATTCCTTGCGAGGATAAAGCCCTAACCACCCAGATCCAAAGAGAATTAGGCATCACTTAAGTCTTCTTGTCTGTGTGATCTGAAGACTTATTACACTTGAGGACTGTGCATCCTCCAGCCGGTTAGGCGTCGCGTTCTGAGCATCCAAGAGACATTGTGGATTGCCGGTGAACGAAGTCTGTGAAGGTTTGGGAGTCTACCTTGAAGACTTACCAGAGTGATTGGGCGAGGTCTCTGTGACCTTAGCTCAAGGGGAATACGGTAAGGACTGGGTGTCCTGAGCTGCGTGTTCAGGACTGGGTGTCCGGGACTGTGTGTCCTAAGGTTTAAATACCTAGCCGCCCTAACCAGACGTACAGTTGTCACAGCAACTGGAACTGGTCCAACAAATCATTGTCTTCAACGAGTCACTGGTTTCATCTTCCCTTCCCCTTACTTACTGTTACTCCTTGTGAAGTCATTGTATGTTCGCACTATCTTTTGTCTTCACTGAGTGACTGCGTGTTCTGTGTGGCTTCACAATATCTTCCACCTGATCCTTACCACATTGCTGCTATTAGTCATTGTGCTTTCACTCTATTGAATACTTGACTATGGCTTGCCTAGTGTAGTCTACCTTCCGCTGCAGGATAATAGGTTTACTTCTATCGTTTGTCTTCATAACTTCCACGTTTTGAAGACTTTCATAAAAATTGCCTATTCACCCCCCCCCTCTAGTCGATATAACGCACTTTCACAACTCAACAATTACAACTCGATACTTAGAAAAAAATATGACTCTATGTGAATGCATCCGGCGGTGTACCGGGATATGCAATATGACAATGATGAATGTGTCATGATGAACTAGATGGTGGAAAGTTGCATGGCAATATATCTCGAAATGGCTATGGAAATGCCATAATAGGTAGGTATGGTGGCTGTTTTGAGGAAGGTATATGGTAGGTGTATGATACCGGCGAAAGGTGTGCGGTATTAGAGAGGCTAGCAAAGGTGGAAGGGTGAGAGTGCGTATAATCCATGGACTCAACATTAGTCATAAAGAACTCATATACTTATTGCAAAAATCTAGAAGTTATCAAAGCAAAGAATTACGCGCGTGCTCATAGGGGGATAGATTGGTAGGAAAAGACCATCGCTCATCCCCGACCGCCACTCATAAGGAAGACAATCAATAAATAAATCATGCTCCGACTTCATCACATAACGGTTCACCATATGTGCATACTACGGGAATCACAAACTTTAACACAAGTATTCTTTAAATTCACAAGTACTCAACTAGCATGACTTTAATATTATCACCTCCATATCTCAAAACAATTATCATGCTTCAATCTTTTCTTAGTATTCAACACACTCAAAAGAAAGTTTCACAAATCTTGAATACCAAGCATATTATTATTAAGCAAATTACCATGCTATTAAGAGACTCTCAAAATAATTTAAGTGAAGCATGAGAGATCAATAGTTTCTTTAAAACAAATCCACCACCATGCTCTAAAAGATCTAAGTGAAGCACATAGAGCAAAATTATAACGCTCAAAAGATATAAGTGAAGCACATAGAGCAAAACTACTTAGCTCAAAAGATATCAGTGAAGCACATAGAGTATTCTATCAAATTTTAATTCATGTATGGCTCTCTCAAAAGGTGTGTACAGCAAGGATGATTGTGAAATACTAAAACACAAAGACGCAAATAATACAAGACGCTCCAAGCAAAACACATATCATGTTGGTGAATAAAAATATAGCTCCAAGTAAATTACCGATGGAAGTGGACGAAAGAGGGGATGCCTTCCGGGGCATCCCCAAGCTTTGACTTTTTGGTGTCCTTGGATTATCTTGGGGGTGCCATGGGCATCCCCAATCTTAGGCTCTTGCCACTCCTTGTTCCATAATCCATCACAAGAATTCACCCAAAACTTGAAAACTTCACAACACAAAACTCAAAGAAGAAAACTTGTGAGCTCCGTTAGCGAAAGAAAACAAAATACCACTTCAAGGTACTGTAATGAACTCATTCTTTATTTATATTGGTGTTAAAACTAATGTATTCCAACTTCTCTATGGATTATAAACTATTTTACTAGCCATAGATTCATCAAAATAGGCAAACAACACACGAAAAACAGAATCTGTCAAAAACAGAACAGTCTGTAGTAATCTGTAGCTAGTGCAAGATCTGGAACCCCAAAAATTCTAAAATAAATTTCTGGACGTGAGTAATTTACCTATTAATCATCTGCAAAAATAATTAACTAAATACCACTCTTCAAATAAAAATTACAGCAGTTCTCGTGAGCGCTAAAATTTCTGTTTTTTACAGCAAGTTCAACAAGACTTTCCCCAAGTCTTCCCAACGGTTCTACTTGGCACAAACACTAATTAAACACAAAAATCACAAACAAAACAGAGGCTAAATAATTTATTTATTACTAAACAGGAGCAAAAAGCAAGGAATAAAAATAAAATTGGATTGCCTCCCAACAAGCGCTATCGTTTAACGCCCCTAGCTAGGCATAAAAGCGAGGATAGATCTAAGTATTGCCATCTTTGGTAGGCAATCCATAAGTGGCTCTCATAATAGTTTAATATGGTAATTTTATTTTATTTCTATTAAAGTGTTCCATGCCCTTTTTAATGAAAATTTAAATCTAATATTCCCTTCCTTCATATCAATAATCGCACCAACCGTTCTAAGGAAAGGTCTACCAAGACTAATAGGGCAAGAAGGATTGCAATCTATATCAAGAACAATGAAATCTACGGGCACATAATTCCTATTTGCAACAATAAGAACATCATTAATTCTTCCCATAGGTTTCTTAATAGTGGAATCCGCAAGATGCAAGTTTAGAGAGCAATCATCAAAGTTACGGAAATCTAGCAAATCACACAAAGTCTTGGGTATAGTAGAGACACTAGCACCCAAATCACACAAAGCATAAAACTCATGATCTTTAATTTTAATTTTAATAGTTGGTTCCCACTCATCGTAGAGTTTTATAGGAATAGAAACTTTCAACTCAAGTTTTTCTTCATAAGATTGCATCAAGGCATCAACAATATGTTCGGTGAAGGCTTTATTTTGACTATAAGAATGTGGAGAATTTAGCACGGATTGCAACAAGGAAATACAATCAATTAAAGAGAAACTTTCATAATTAAATTCCTTGAAATCCAATATAGTGGGTTTAGCAACATCTAGATTTTTATTTCTTTCAATCCCACTTTCATCAATTTCATCATTAAGATCTAAATACTCCGAATTTTTAGAACGCCTTCTAGGTAAAGGAAGATCATATTCAGTTTCATCAAGATTCACATTGCAAAATAAAGATTTAATTGGAGACACATCAATAACTTTTAGATCTTCATCTTGATTTTCATAGGAATTTGGTTTAGCGGCCATCTTATTGACTAAGGTGGCTTGCATATCCGAAATTTCAGCAGTCATCTTTTCTAGACGAGCAATTTGGGATCTTATAGCCTCGAATTCTTTAGACATATCATCAAGCTCTTTATTCATAAAACTCATAAAACTTTTTTGTTCCTTAAGCTCGTTTCTAAAGAAATTATTATGCTCAAATTGCAAAACCATAAATTTTCTAACGTTGCTTTCGATCTCCCCTAACCTTTTAAGGTGAAGATCACCAAATCTCGGTTGAGCCATCGCGACAAACAAGCAAACTAGCACACGAGCAAACAAAAAGCAAGCGGACAAAAGAGGCAAATAGAGAGGGAGGATAGAGAGAGGGGGGCGAATAAAACGGCAAGGGTGAAGTGGGGGAGAGGAAAACGAGAGGCAAATGGCAAATAATGTAATGCGAGAGATAGGGATTGCAATGGGTACTTGGTATGTTGACTTTTTGCGTAGACTCCCCGGCAACGACGCCAGAAATCCTTCTTGCTACGTCTTGAGCTTGCGTTGGTTTACCCCGAAGAGGAAGGGATGATGCAATAGAGTAGCGTAAGTATTTCCCTCAGTTTTTGAGAACCAAGGTATCAATCCAGTAGGAGGCCACGCTCAAGTCCCTCGTACCTACACAAAACGATAGCTACTCGCAACCAACGTGATTAGGGGTTGTCAAGCCCTTCACGTCACTTATGAGAGTGAGATCTGATAGATATAATATTTTTGGTATTTTTGATATAAAGATGCAAAGTAAAAAGTAAAGGCAAAGTAAAAAAGCAAAGCAAGATTAAAGTGATGGAGATTGATATGATGAGAATAGACCCGGGGGCCATAGGTTTCACTAGTGGCTTCTCTCAAGAGCATAAGTATTCTACGGTGGGTGAACAAATTACTGTTGAGCAATTGACAGAATTGAGCATAGTTATGAGAATATCTAGGCATGATCATGTATATAGGCATCACGTCCGTGATAAGTATACCGAAACGAATCTACATCTACTACTATTACCCCACTCATTGACCGCTATCTAGCATGCATCTAGAGTATTAAGTTAAAAAAAGAGTAACGCCTTAAGCAAGATGACATGATGTAGAGAGATAAATTCATGCAATATGAAATAAACCCCATCTTGTTATCCTTGATGGCAATGATACAATACGTGCCTTGCTGCCCCTTCTGTCAATGGGTAAGGACACTGCAAGATCGAACCCAAAGCTAAGCACTTCTCCCATGGCAAGAACTACCAATCTAGTTGGCCAAACCAAACGGATAATTTGAAGAGACTTGCAAAGATAACCAATCATACATAAAAGAATTTAGAGAAGATTCAAATATTATTCATAGATAGACTTGATCATAAACCCACAATTCATCGGTCTCAACAAACACACCACAAAAAGAAGATTACATCGAATAGATATCCGCAAGAGAGGGGGAGAACTTTATATTGAGATTCAAAGAGAGAGAAGAAGCCATCTAGCTACTAAATATGGACCCGAATGTCTGAGGTAAACTACTCACACTTCATCGGAGGGGCTAGGATGATGTAGAAGCCCTCTGTGATGAAGGCCCTGTTCCGGCGGAGCTCTGGAACAGGCCCCAAGATGGGATCTCGTGGATACAGAAAGTTGCGGCGGTGGAATTAGGTTTTGGGCTCCTTCCCTTATCGTTTGGGGGTACGTGTGTATATATAGGAGGAAGAAGTACGCCGGAGAAGCAACAAGGGGCCCACGAGGTAGGGGGCGCGCCCTAGGGGGGGCGCGCCCCCCACCCTCGTGACCGCCTCTTTTGTTCCTTGGAGCAGGGTCCAAGTCTCCTGGATCACGTTCGGTGGGAAAATCACGTTCCCGAAGATTTTATTCCGTTTGGACTCCGTTTGATATTTTGTTTCTCCGAAACACTGAAATAGGCAAAAACAACAACAATTCTGGGTTGGGCCTCCGGTTAATAGGTTAGTCCCAAAAATAATATAAAAGTGGAAAATAAAGCCCAATGTAGTCCAAAACAGTAGATAATATAGCATGGAGCAATCAAAAATTATAGATACGTTGGAGACGTATCACCTGTGTCGTCGATGTAGAGCTTTCCGCGATGACTCTTGGTCATTCGGCCCACAATGTATCCCTTGATCCCTTCGAAGTTGCCCTCTAAGAACTTGAAACCATCGTGCGATAGCCCCACGGTGGGCGCCAACTGTCGTGGAATTGTCACGGCAGATGTCCTAGTGTGAGGACTTAGTCGTGGAGCCATCGCGATGAGGTTAGCTTAAAGGGATTAATCAGGACAAAGGACACGAGGAGTTTATACTGGTTCGGCCCCTTACGGTGAAAGTAAAAGCCTAGTCCGGTTGTAGGTGGTATTGCTAGCGTTTCGATTAATAGGGAGCAAATATGCTTGACCCGGCTCTCGATCTGTTGTTTCTTGTCCTAAGTCGCCGCTAGGTCGTCCCCTTATATACACGGGTTGACGCCCTGCAGGCTACAGAGTCCCGGCCGGCTTATACAACGTATCCGGCTCGGTGACCTTTCTTACATGCCTTACAATACAAGTTTACATACATGGCGGTTTATATCCATGGGCCTTAAGCCACCTTTGGGTCTGGGCCCTCTACCAAGCCTATCTATGAACCGCCATATGATCTTGGGCTTCATTGTGATGAATCGTCATAGCGATGACCCGGCCCCTCCTGGGCGGATCATACCTAATAGTTATATCCCCAACAGTTATCGAACCAGTAGGAGAACCAAGCAACACAAGGTATTCAACCCCTGCACACAGATACCAAGTCCTCGCAACCCGGCGTGTTAGAGGGGTTGTCAATCCCTTTCGGGTACGACGCCTCAAGATAGGCAAACGGACGTGAGATAAAATTGTAGTAGATTGATAGATCGAACACCAAATAAAATAAATAAGAATAAACTGCAGCAAGGTATTTTTGTATTTTTGGTTTAATAGATCTGAAAATAAATGGCAAAGGAAAAGTAGATCGCAAAGGCAAATATATGAGAAAGAGACTCGGGGGCCGTAGGTTTCACTAGTGGCTTCTCCCAAGAAAAATAGCAAACGGTGGGTGAACAAATTACTGTTGGGAAATTGATAGAACTTCAAATACTCATGACGATATCCAGGCAATGATCATTATATAGGCATCATGTCCAAGATTGGTAGACCAACTCTTGCCTGCATCTACTACTATTACTCCACACATCGACCGCTATCCAGCATGCATCTAGTGTATTAAGTTCATGGAGAAATGGAGTAATGAAATAAGAACAATGACATGATGTAGACAAGATCTATCTATGTAGAGATAGACCCCATCATTTTATCCTTAGTAGCAACGGTATATATGTGTCGGTTCCCCTTCTGTCATTGGGATCAAGCACCGTAAGATCAAACCCACTACAAAGCACCTCTTCCCATTGCAAGATAAATAGATCAAGTTGGCCAAACAAAACCCAAATATCAGAGAAGAAATACGAGGCTATAAGTAATCATGCATAAAAGAGATCAAAGAAACTCAAATACTTTCATGGATATAAAAAGATAGATCTGATCATAAACTCAAAGTTCATCGATCCCAACAAACACACCTCAAAAGAGTTACATCATATGGATCTCCAAGAGACCATTGTATTGAGAATCAAGAGAGAGAGAGAGAGAGGAAGCCATCTAGCTACTAACTACGGACCCGAAGGTGTACAAAGAACTACTCATGCATCATCGGAGAGGCGCCAATGGAGGTGGTGATCCCCATCCGAGATGGTGTCTAGATTGGATATGGTGGTTCTGGACTCTCCGGCGGCTGGATCAATATTCCGTCCACTCCCCTAGGGTTCTGGGAATATTAGGCTATTTGTAGAGCAAAGAGGCGGTCTAGGGGCACCCAAGGTGGGCACAACCCACCATGACGCGCCTGGGCCTCCTGGCGCACCCTGGTGGGTTGTGCTCTCCTCAGAGCACCCCCCCTGGCATAGACAGGGCCCATTATGTTCCTTCTGGTCCAAAAAAATCTCCGTAAAGTCTTGTTGTGTTTGGACTCCGTTTGATATTGATTTCCTACGATGTAAAAAAACATGCAGAAAACAGCAACTGGCACTTGGCACTATGTCAGAAGGTTAGTACCAAAAAATGATATAAAATGACTATAAAATGATTATAAAACATCCAAGATTGATAATATAACAGCATGGAAAAATCAAAAATTATAGATACATTGGAGACATATCAGGTGCCATCTTGGACATAGGTTGCGAGTCCTCGACCAACGATGGAGCAAACTGGCTGTCGGACAGGACAAGGACCTGACTAAGATCTTGCGTCTGCGTGGTCATGTCCTATAGTCGTAGCACGCATTAACAGTAAGCATAGCACACAACATATCGGACAATCCATGAAAGCAGGAGCATACATGTACATGGTTCATCACTATCACACCCAACACATCCTTCATCACTATCATACTAGCACATGGTTCATCGCTATCATACTAAGCATACCGGACAATCTATGAGCAGGAACATACATCTACAACAAACAACATGCTACAAATGGACCACCAATAGCTACAAATCACAGATCTAAGCACGAATCAACACAAGCACAAGGTTCAACTTCAAACTCTACTACTAATCTAGCCTACCACATGCTTGAAAATCTAACCCTACCACAAATTGCAACCGCAGCATAGCAATTAACCATATGAGCTCATAGATCAGAGCACTAATCAACCATGCATCTACATCAAACCCTGGTTGCAAGTCATATCTAGCTAGAAGGAATAGAGAGAAAGGGGAGTTGAACTCACAGAGGCCATGGCTGCAGCTTGAGGACGAGGGGGAACGGTCATAGAAGATCACCGCCGACCGGTGAAGGACCACCGACACCGTGGACCGCCGGTCGATGAAGATGCGCCGCTTACCTGCTCGTCGGTGCCGATGCGCGTTGGTGGGAAAGCTCGAAAGGTGGGGAGAATGGTGGCGGAAGTTGGGGCGGTGAGGGAGGAGGCTAAATAAGGGCGGACTCGGTGAAAGGTGAGCCGAAATCCTCCTGCCAATTATTCGGCGGCGCGGGCGAGCTCGCGCCATCTCCCTGGTCGCACGAGGAGAGAAGCACGTCGCCCTCCCCTGTGTCGCCTGAGCCAGGCTCGCGAGCTACTACCAATTCGATCGTTTCCCCTGGGCCTGGCTTGGAGGTCCTTTAAGGTTCGTGCCATGCGGGCCGCATAGTAAACACAGGAAATCAAACGGGCCACTTTCTTCCCGCGCGGGCCAGGCTGGGCCATATGCAGGCAACCAAACACGTTGTGCTGATGGTGGTGCGAATGGAGGCGTTGGCACGACGGCATACTGGGTCCGTTGGGTTCACTTGGCTTCACATGGACATGCCCATCGACGTTGTTAGCGAGGAGCGCGTCATTGACAGATGGAGGCAACACTGGCAGCTCCTCGCCGGAGTTTGATGGTTTCGGATTGTCACCGCAGACGTGGAGGACGTGATGCTGTTGCTGCTTTTCATGCTCGATGATGCACCTGTCCAGCCAGAGAAAGGCATGCAGTAGTATTATTCAGAGGTTTGTTACCACTTATGAGTCTCTTGCTATGTTCTTGTGGACCTTGGGGGGTTGTGAATCAAATAGGTGTTGGGAAACGCAGTAATTTCAAAAAAAATCATACGCACATGCAAGATCCATCTAGGTGATGCATAGCAACGAGAGGGGAGAGTGTTGTCCACGTACCCTCGTAGATCGTAAGCAGAAGCGTTATGACAACGCGGTTGATGTAGTCGTATGTCTTCACGATCTGACCGGTCCTAGCACCGAAGGTGCGGCACCTCCGTGATCTGCACACGTTCAGCTCGGTGACGTCCCACGAACTCTAGATCTAGCTGAGTGTCGAGGGAGAGCTTCGTCAGCACGACGGAGTGATGACGGTGATGATGAAGTTACCGACGCAGGGCTTCGCCTAAGAACTGCAACGATATGACCGAGGTGGAAATCCGTGGAGGGGGGAACCGCACATGGCTAAGAGATCAACTTGTGTGTCTATGGGGTGCCCCTCCCCCGTATATAAAGGAGTGGAGGAGGGGGAGGGACGGCCCCTCTATGGCGCGCCCAAGGGGAGTCCTACTCCTACCGGGAGTAGGATCCCCCCTTCCCTAGTTGGATTAGGAAAGGAATGAAGGGGGAGAGAGGGGAGGAAAGGGGGGGCGGCCCCCACCCAATTCGGATTGGGCTTGGGGGTCGCCCCCTCCTAGATTCCCTTCTCCTCTCTACCACTATGGCCCAATAAGGCCCATATACTTCCCGGGGGGTTCCGGTACGGTATATGCCCGAACTCACCCGGAACCATTCCGATGTCCAAACATAGGCTTCCAATATATCGATCTTTATGTCTCAACCATTTCGAGACTCCTCGTCATGTCTGTGATCATATCCGGGACTCCAAACTACCTTCGGTACATCAAAACACATAAACTCATAAAACCGATCATCACCGAACGTTAAGCGTGCGGACCCTACGGGTTTGAGAACTATGTAGACATGACCGAGAGTCATCTCTGGTCAATAACCAATAGCGGAACCTAGATGCTCATATTGGTTCCTACATATTCTATGAAGATCTTTATCGGTCAAACCGCATAACAACATACGCTGTTCCCTTTGTCATCGGTATGTTACTTGCCCGAGATTCGATCGTCGGTATCTCAATACCTAGTTCAATCTCATTACCGGCAAGTCTCTTACTCGTTCCGTAATGCAACATCCCGTAACTAACTCATTAGTCACATTGCTTGCAAGGCTTATAGTGATGTGCACTACCGAGAGGGCCCGGAGATACCTCTCCGAAACACGAAGTGACAAATCCTAATTCGATCTATGCCAACTCAACAAACACCATTGGAGACACATGTAGATCATCTTTCTAGTCACCCAGTTACGTTGTGACGTTTGATAGCATACTAAGTGTTCCTCCAGTATTTGGGAGTTGCATAATCTCATAGTCATAGGAACATGTATAAGTCATGAAGAAAGCAATAGCAATAAACTAAACAATCATAGTGCTAAGCTAATGGATGGGTCTAGTCCATCACATCATTCTCTAATGATGTGAGCCCGTTCATCAAATGACAACACATGTCTATGGTCAGGAAACTTAACCATCTTTGAGTAACGAGCTAATAAAGTAGAGGCATACTAGGGACACTCTGTTTTGTCTATGTATTCACACATGTACTAAGTTTCCGGTTAATAAAATTCTAGCATGAATAATAAACATTTATCATGATATAAGGAAATATAAATAACAACTTTATTATTGCCTCTAGGGCATATTTCCTTCAATAGGAGGACCCAAAACTATTTCAAACATGGAGCAGATACAGTCCACCGTAAGTTCCATGGGGTTCTACATTGTGTGATCAAGATGTCATCTCACTACATTAGGCCTCAAGACCCAAATTTTCACATTGTGCATGATAGGATTAAGCATGAAAAACGGGCTTATCCTCACCTCAAAGACTGCATTGGTGCAATAGATGGGACACATGTTAGGGCTTCTATTCCGGAGGGACCTTCAAAAGTAAGGTACATTGGAAGAACGGGTGCAACAACTCAGAATGTGATGGCAGTATGTGACTTTGATATGCATTTCACCTATGCTTCAATTGGACAACCGGCTTCTATGCATGACTCAAGTGTGCTATTCCATGCTATTGAAAATGACAAGGCCACATTCCCACATCCTCCCAAGGGTTAGCATTTCTTGTTGTTGTAACTTATGTAACATATCCCCCAACTCGCAATCATGTTTGTTGTTACTTTGTGTAGGCAAGTACTACCTTGTAGACGCCGGTTATCCTAACAGAGATGGCTATCTAGCACCCTACAAAGGAGAACTCTATCACGTTCCCAACTTCCAAAGAGGTGCGCCCCCAACTACTCCCGTAGAGAATTTCAACCGGATCCACTCTTCCAAGCGCAATACCATAGAGAGAACCTTTGGTGTGTGGAAGATGAAATGGCAAATCTTGCTCAAGATGCCAAACTACTCGATTGCAACACAAAAAATGATTGTTGCGGCTACCATGACACTACACAACTACGTCCCCCTCCATGTCAAAGAGGATCTCCACTTTCTTCGATCTGAAAGGGATCCGGATTATGTTCCAACCATTCCTGATAGATACAAGAAGTATGCTATTCCTTCAAATGCATCGGATGCTCAGAAAGTGGTCCTAACATGGATTTGTTTAGGCATGAACTAGCTACCGCCATTGCTCTTACTTGGTGAAGTAATCATGTTCGTGATTTTAGATGTGTGACCATATTGCAAACTTATATGCACATGTAGCTTTTGTTGTACTAGATGACTCGTTGCGCCAATGGCGCAAGGGGCGAGAGGGAGCCAACAATTGTGAGAATATTTAGACACCCAAGTCAAAAACCAAATGTGGCCAACACTCCTGCATCCTCTTCTTGGAAGACGCCTTTTCTCACCGCATCTAACATAAAGAGCAAATTTCAAAGAAAATATAAAGCATGGAAGGCTTTAAGTTGTACTATTGAGACCATACCACCATATCTTCATTTAGTTAATTTGAAATCTAAAGGTCTAAGAGGAGGGTACATGTGAGAAGCTATGAATCCATAACAAAAAACTAAACTAACTTCCAAACAAACATTTCAAGTTTGGAAGCCATAAAGAAGCAGCCCAGATCTCTCGTTGTAGTGCAAGTACATGTCCTTAATCCTGCATCCACATCCCATAATTTTTCAGCACCTAAATCCACGAAACCCAACCGGAGGAAATCATGGCAGAAACATGCGCCGTGGCTTACGTGATTATATTAGTGAAAAAACAGAGGCAAATACAAAACAGAGGCAAACATTGCTCATTGCTCGGCTACCAAATTATTTGGCCCCGTGAAAAAATATATGGCGAAGGGAGCAACTGGGTATGATAAAGCTATGAAGTATGGAGTATAAACCAAGTACAAAATATTGTTTTGCTACTTTACCATTTTAACTCTGCAAGTGTTCATACTATGTACTGATAACCTAGAATAAACTAAACCACAATTAGAGTTATGATTCAATACCACACTCACCGGGGTGAAACTTTCATACTCAAATCTGTAAACTTCTTAAGTATCTATCTTTTGTTATCTATCGATTATTGCACAATCGAATAATATAAATACAAGACCCATTCTTCCTGAAGAATCTGAACTGTCATTGACAATGGAGAGTGTTACAAAACTACAGATAACTAATAAACAGTCTGGTAACGTAAAAACTGCCAGTATCTTGTCTCCAGATACCAAGAAAGGAGCATAGTTCAACTTAAATACGTCCACGGATTATACAACTGGCCAATGGAACAAATAGTGAACTTGTTATATGTGAACACCTCCAGCATAGATCATGCGACGCCCCATTCACCAGTGTGACTCCAAAATGAAAAGTAGTGTACTCTTAAACACAAGTAACTTAATTGGTCCCATTTATTCTCCCTTCTTTTTGTGCTGGTCCTTGCTGATATTTCAGTGCCTTTCCTTGATCGATCAGTGAGCAGAGAGAGCATTTAGATTAGTCAAAGAGTGAGCTCAGCACAGTAGCAAGAGAGCTCTCATCACGCAATTCTCTCCCTATTTATAGTTGCACTACACATCAGGGGAGAGGAACAACACCTATAGATCATCAACTTAGTCTACACTCGTCAGTTCTGCAATCTGAGAAATAAATGAACACAAGGGGAAAAAACCGATTCTGACAAGAGAATTCACAATCCAAAAAACTTTGGCATTCCCTTATAAGATAATATATATACCAAAACACCTGATAAATCACTTCTATAGGCGCATTAGGAAAAATGGCAATAAGGAGCATAAAGATAGATCACTGAGAATTGAAATGTTTCCTTAAAATAAACATATAGCCAAGGGAAAAACATCATGTTTTGATTGGATTCTTTTTACCGGTGTTGATACTGATGGTGTATCCCAGGTGAAAACAATGAGTGAATGTTCAGTTTGGTCGGCCAGGTTCTATGAAGCCATTACACATCAGTCAGAGTTCCATGGAGATGGTCTCCTTTCCTACATAACATATGCATATATACCTCCATGGAGATGGACGAAGACGACACGACCCACATCACGATAGCGCGGCTCTAGTTTCCTTGGTCCGCTCTATTGCTTCTCTTCAGGTCTCTACCTTGGTGTTGCCATGCTACTCCTGCATTCCAATATAACATCCAACTAATAAAAACTCACTGCTCTCTGTACAAAAGAGCAGTAACAGGGGAAAGAAGAAAAACTGGAACTTCACTTACCCACTAAAGTGTGTAAAGCCCAGCTCTGAATTTTCAATTGCACCGCTCAATCGCTCATCATCATCCATCTCAAAGAATAAGAGCATGCCCTTAAGCAATAAATCATCTGATCCATTTTGATATGGAGGTAAGAAGATTGACATGGCACCTCCAAATCATCTAAATCGCAAACTTTCGGTCTCTGCTTTCACTCTGTCTGAATACCTGCATTGTGTGAGCAGATCATTCAATCAGTACACAAAAAGGAATAGTCTTCTAAAAAAGAAGTACACAACAAGCGAATCCACCAGATGGTCGATTTTTTCACTCATTCTCAAGAAATCTTGTACATACTGAAAAAAGTGCCCAACAGAGAGCGTATACAAAAAAAATTACAGCTCCTTGAAAGAATGCCCTTCTCCAGAGTAACCAAGCAAGCTCATGGAGCTCTTGTGATTTAATATAAACAAGCCTGTGATGTGAAAGTAAAACCACTGGAATAAAATATGAACTGAATAATGTGTATCTACTCAAGCTCTAGGTAAATCTGCATACTACCTCATCCTTTGACATGGTTCATATTTTATTGTGACCAACTGTATCACTCTGAAAGGTAAGCCATATCCGTGGGATATTGCATCCAAAATACACAATCCCAATCTTCATCCTCGTATCTGTACACAATGTTTAGGAAACTCATGTATTACCAAATGTAAATGTGAGTGGTGGTGAAATTAACACGAACATAGAGAGGAGCACCTTAGCGAAAATCTCAACAAAATGCCAATGGCACTGTACAATTTCTCTCATTTCTCTCTGAGGCTATTTAGTTGACAAAGAATAAATTGTACAGTGCCAAGATGTTAACAAAGAAATTTTCATAATTCAGATCAGCAAAAACCTCCACAATATACATGCAAACAGACTTAAAACATGAAACAACATTGGCGAATCTCAGTTCAACAACACAAATGCAGTCTTGACCTACTGGGATCACAATCATACAACTGCAGTAGCAATCTAAGAAAATTATATTCAACATACAAGGCAAACTTGACAAACTCGTAGGCCCTCTCTTATCAATTTGCACGAAAAAGATGTTCATAACAGCATGACAAGTGAGGTGAAAGCATTAATATATGTGAAACCTTCATCTTTTCACCGAGAACTAATATTTCACATGCTTTGACCATGATATATTTTGTCTAAGCAGACGATGATATACTGAACCTACTGACAAATAACAATTTCTTAATTTATTAGAGATCTAACTGAGGAATACAGGGGGATAATTAACAACTTTATCGCTTCAATGGTACATAATGCTCGCTGTCCATTGGCTTGACCAAACACTAAAAAGGGGTAAGCATAAATACACCTCGCTAATCCCATGGTAAAATACACCTCACCAGCGCAGGCCGATGCCGGACGATGCACCTCCATCTCATCGTTCCTTTCCCTCCCTCCCTCCCTCCCTCTCAAGGGACTGATCGACGACGCACCTCCATCTCATTGTTTCCCTCCCTCCCTCCATCCCCCTCCCTCCCTCATCTCCCTCCCAAGGGACTGATCCATGGCGCTACATCGAATCGAGCACCGCCAACGCCCTCCATGGCTCCTCTCCTATGTCGAAGCCGAGCTGCGACCGGGCGGATGCTCAACTGCATCTGCTGCTCGTGCTTCCCCTGTTGAGCACCGACGACGATGACGAGGTCGAGCAGAGCAGCTAGGGAAGGTTGACGGCGAGCCAGTGGAG
>NC_041384.1:153384817-153438825 GCF_002162155.2 Triticum dicoccoides | reverse complement strand
GGGGCAAGACGATAGGAGAGCACGGGAAGGTGCTGGATGGCCGTCGGGGTCGCCGGAGCGGGCCGGAATTGGCCGGCGGCTGCTCCCCTTCTCCAGATCCCTCATCCTTCAGAGCGTGCGGTGGCGTCGAGGCTCGGGAGGAGGAAGCGAACAAGGGGAAAGGGAGAGGAGAGGATGCTGGACGTAGCGCTCGGGACCTTATCCCTTCCCTCGTCCCTACAGTAACGCGAGAAAAGGAGATGTGGCCACGGCCGCTAGTTTGGCGCAGTCCCTCATCCTTTATATGTTCAATGACACATGAGAGAACTAGTTTCTACTAAATTATAAATTATGTTAGTTGAGAAAATTTGGGAACTTTCAAAAAATACATGTTTGCTGTACATTTGTTGCTCCATGTGCCCAAAAAATGCTCTCTGTACATGTTCCTGTGTAGCTAAAATCGCTGCAAATAGCTACTGGAAAAAAACTGTGCATGCAAGCCCAAGGCATCACCACGTACAACTTGTTGCCATCACAACTTTGTACAAACAGGAAATCTGCTGCCTAATGGGCTGCCTACAGCCAGCCCAAAAGGAATGCCCAACAGGCTTCTGGCCTCCCAGCTGGGCTGCAGTGCTGGGAGAAGCCAGCCTCGCTCCCGAACGCTTTTCTATCGCCAGGTGAAGTGAGGAGCTCACTCCAGAAGTTGAAATTGTGGATTTGGTGGAGTTGGGAGGAGTCCAAAACACGCCCTTAGTGTTGTAAGTTTCTAGTCTACGAGTACAACCTGAATTATGTGGGCGAGCGGGCAACCGCGGATTAAACTGTAGGTCATGCGGGGAGCCCACATAAGCCCACTTAAATACGCGGGCTGAAGCGGCGTGATGCGGGTGTCCTGCGGAGCGTCCCACTTGCTGCAGCCCGCGGCAGTGGCGTCTGGTGAA
The DNA here is from genome assembly GCF_002162155.2 of Triticum dicoccoides. Lineage (NCBI taxonomy): Eukaryota > Viridiplantae > Streptophyta > Magnoliopsida > Poales > Poaceae > Triticum > Triticum dicoccoides. The sequence goes on along the minus strand of NC_041384.1, from coordinate 153,437,902 downwards.
TCCTAAACGGCGCTCTAAGCGCCCGTTATAGTGTTATCGGTACAGGGCGCACACCCCCGCTCGGCAATGGGCCAGCCCATTTGTCATGTTATTCCTTTTTGTAAACTGCTGCAAAAATGACGCTGGTGTGGGTTTCGAACTCACGCAGCCAAGTTTATGTACAAGACACACTAACCACCCCAGCCAACCTTCCTTACGTGCTAGCAAACAAGTTTGTACCTCTTTTAATTCTTTTTTTCCATTTTTTTCTTTTTCTTTTCCTTCTTTTCGTTTTCTTTTTTCTTTTTTCCAATTCGATGCAACAACTTCATCGGATTTTATGAACGTTTTTCTAAATTTGATGAACTTTTTTCAAAATAGATGAACATTGTTCTAATTGGATAAACATTTTCCAAAATCGGTGAACTTTTTTTCAAAATCAGTGAACTTTTTTCAAATTTGATGAACTTTTTTTGAAGTTGATGAACCTTTTTCAAAATCTGTGCATTTGTTTTCAAATTCGATGAACCTTATTTTTAAATTCGTGAACTTTTTTTAAAGTTTATGAAAAAAATTCAAAATTGATCAACTTTTTTCAAAATAAGTTATTCTTTTTTCAAATTCGATGAACTTTTTGTAAATCGATGAACTTTTTTTTAAAATTCGTGAACTATTTTTTAAGTTTGTCAACTTTTCTTCAAAACCGATGAACTATTTTTCAATTCGATGAACTTTTGTTCAAAATCGATGAACTCTTTTTCAAAACAGATGGATTTTCTTTCAAATTGATGAACTTTTTTCAAAATCGATGAACTTTTTTCAAAACCGATGAACTTTTGTTCAAAATCAATGAACTCTTTTCAAAACCTATGAACTCATTTTTCGAAACGATGAACTCTTTTCAAAATCGATGAACTCTTTTTATTTTTTTCAAAATAGATGGACTTTTTTCAAAATCGATGCTATAATCAATGAACTTTTAGATAAATCTATGAAATTTTCTTAAAATCGATGATCTTGTTTTCAAATTTACCTTTTCTTTTTTCAAAAAGATTTATATTGGCTTTACTAAGGAAACGTTAACTAGGATGGTTTTTCTAGGAGTCTACAGAAGAACTAGTTCGGTGTAGTGGTTATAGTATCAAGGAATGATGTTGTGCTAGGTTCGAATCCCACTGTTCCCATATTTTCAGTTCGGATTTGTTTTTTTCTTCTTCACGTCTGCTTTGTTCACTCGGTTCGTGGGCCGGCCCGCTACGCGTCGCTAGCGAGCGCTGGTAGAGCCAGCCGGCGCCTGAAGCGCTGGTTAGGAGCTCCCGTGGCGTCTCTGCTCACCGAAAGCTTAGAGCATCTCCAGCCGCGCATCCAACGGACCCCCTTCAGGCGATTTTTTAGCGTCGACGTTCAAAAATCGGCCCAGTCGCGTCCCAGAAGCCTATTTTTCATCTGTTTGGGTCGAAACTGGCGCCGGTGAACCCAGGCCGAACCCGGCGTGCTGGGGGCGCCCGGTGACGCCGGGGCAATCGTTTTTGGCGCGAAAGAACGGCGGGCCCGCCGAGTCAGCAACCCCCGCGCCTCATCATCCTCATCGCCTCGATTTCCCGTGTCAATGCCAAGGCTGCCGTCGGTCAGCCTTCCATTGATTCCTCACGGGCGGCGCAGCGCGCTGACGCACCACCTCCCGCCACGCGTACACATGGTGCCCACACCCCCCGACTTGCGCGCACAGCTCAGCGCCGGTGGCGTCCCCATTCCCCCGCTGCCCGACGTCACCGACGAGGTCGACCGCGTGCGGGCGTCACTGACGGAAGAGCAGCGGGCCCTCCCGCGGTACGCCTCCAGCAACCACGAGGCGTAGGCAGCGTACTTCCAGCGCCGAACACAGAGCCGGGGCTCGCCGCCATGAAGACGGAGCCAGGGCTCGATGACGCGGCGGCCTTGAAGTGGGCGCGCGAAGACTGGGCATGGACGGAGCTGGAGCGCCAACGCCGCACCTTTGAGCAGTTCACCGCTTGGCGCCGTGGCCGCGACGAGGGAGGCGTCATCGTCCTCGACGACGACAGCGACGACGACGACACGCCGCCACCGGTCCGCCAGGGCGACCCCGGGCAGGAGTCCAGCAGGGGCGGCCGCGTGGAGGAGAAGGACGACGAGGACAACAACGGTGGCGACTTCGCCTCTCTCGGCGCGTTATTCGGCCTGTAGTCACAGCCTTTTTATTTTTTTCTAAGTATTTTATCTATGTAAAAAAACTATTTCAGTTCGCCGAAGTAATGTACTGTTTTGCCGAATATCTGTCTCGTTCGTCGAATTTTAGTCAAATAAATGTTCAAAAAAGTTTAAAACAGACGCCTAAGGTCGACCCTGAGGACGTCGGCTGGGAGCCCGATCATTTCCAGACTGATTTTAGCGCCGGTTCACCCTCAAGCGACTCGAATCCACCTGAAGGGCCAACGGCTGGAAATGCTCTTACCTATGCAGTCTCTGCCCACCGAAACGCCGGGGCAGCGGCGTGGACTGGGTCGAAGCAGCCCTGCAGAAGCAGGAGAGTCATGTCCCACGATACAGAATTCATCTTCACTACGACGCCGTTTGAGTCCATCGTGGAGACGGAGTGCTTTGAATTTGGTCGGCGACGATGGTCGTCGTTGGCGACCCCGACCTCTGGCATCGGCGATGCAGGCGTCCTGCGTCGTGCACTCGTGCGTGGTGTTTGAACGGGAGAGGTGGGCATGATGGGTGAGGAAATGAGTGGCTTAACCGTAAGCAAGAGGGTTGATCGGTGGAATTGGTGGCTTGCTAGCGCTCAACATTGGGAGACTATATGGACTTTTTTTTTTTTGCGGGGTTGACTATATGGACTATTAATTACGTGGTTAAATGGTTGAGATGGGTCGAATCTGCCTCCTTGGCTTGAATCTGCTTCCTTGGTTCTTTTATAGGGGTATAACAGATGAGAGGTTCGAAAGAAGAGTTTTTTTCTTGTGATTTTCTCTCATGTTTTCTTTAAAAAGGTCGGATCTATTATAAAAATTCACTCTAAGTATAAAGCATCTCAAACATAATAAAACTTACGTCAAAACTACCGAACGACCACTATTGTCGTCATAACGAACCGCCGTCACGTCTCCGACTTGACCTTATCAATGACAACTGAGAAGTTTTCGTGTGCATGCCTCTAAGTAACTGCGCATGCCTCTAAGTAACTGCACGTGCCCATCAGAGTCTATGTCCTACACTACACATAAACGCCTCGAGTCAACACGAACCTCTCCTTCCACTAAACACAAATTATTGAAAAGTTTAAAATAAATTTAGAATAATGCAAGCACCAATTGAACTATAGTGTTTTGAACACTCCTGTTGTTTTGAACGATGTCTATTAGTTATCAGGAAAAAATGCTTGGTTGGCTCACGACTGGCACAAAAAATTCTAGTATTAATTATCAAGAATACACGTGTTATTTTGCTAGAAATACCATTATCCTTCTAACCATCCAACCAGTCTCCCAATGTTGGCAAACGACCGGCACAAATATTAAATATGTACTCCTGCTGTTTTGAATGATGTCTATTAATTATCAGGAAAAAAATGCCTCACAACAAGCTAATCTTTATTAAATCACCATTTACCGACGTTGGTTTTCCTCTCTGGCGTGACCAGTACACACGTCGTAACGAATTTAATAATGGAATCAATGTGGGGAAGCAGCGTCAAAAACTGAAGCTTACACATCCAACGCAAGAGAAGAGAGCTACACAAGTGTATATGATCAAGCCACGTGGAAAATTTGTAAGAAAAAATAGACAAAATATATATTGGACCTCTTACACTTTCACTCAGTCGTATCACGAAGCTCTGTTCTGCTTCGTCTTGGCGATGCTGAGAAGGTCGCCGAAGAGCTTGTCCTCGGGTTTCGACGGCCTCATGGGTTGCGCCATGGAGGATGAAGAGGGTGCTGCCTGATAGGCCGAGTTCATGCCCCCCATGTAGGAGCTGTCTTGCATGGAGAGACCATACATACTCTGAGAGAGGCCGTTGGTGCCAGGGTACCCATACATTGCTGGCCTTCCCTGGTTGTAGTACTGTGCTGCTTGCTGCTGCACATAACCGTACTGCGTCGCCATCCGACCACCACCGCCGTACATCTGCTGTTGCGGCATTCCTCCAAACTGCGCCCCCGGCATTGGTTGCGCATACATCATGCCTGGCTGTGCTCCTGGCATCGGAGATGGTTGCATACCAGCGAACTGCATGCCTGGCATTGGCATGGGTTGTGGTGCCAAATGTCCATACTGGTTTCCATAACCTGGCTGCATCTGCCCTCCAACAGTTTGGTTGGACTGCATTGCGTGAGGTACCATAGCTCCTGGTTGGTTGTTATACATTGGCTGCGGTTGTAGACCTGCCATGTGATTGTTCTGCGGTTGTAGTGGCTGCACACCACCGAATTGGCTTGCTGGAGTTGGGAGAGGTTGCATAGCACCCAATTGGCCATTTGGCATTTCATTGCTTGGCGCTGCCGGAGCCTCCCAAGGTGGAGGCGGAAGGGCTCCACTTTGATCATCTACAAAATTCACACAAGACTATCACATATTCTTCAAACGGATCTGCAGGAATGTAGTGTGTTGAGATATGCAGAAGTCATGCAAGCGAAACCAATTGAACTGATAATGAAGTACTTCCGACAGATATAAAAGAGACATGCAGAAAAGTAACGATCTAATTTGCATTGCATACCATAATTTACTTGCTGTGGCGGGGGTGCTGCATGGTTGGCAACTTGACCATTCCACCCGGAATTCGTGTGATTATACTGTGACGCCGGGTCGTAAGATGTTCCAGGGTTTACAGCACTTCCATTAGAATAGAGCGCCGCCTGCTGAGGAGGCTGTTGTGATTGTACAGGATGCTGGGTTGCAGTGTTGTATGGCTGTGATCCAAGAGGAGTGGGACTTGAATCGAAACCAAAGGGGTCAAGTGATTTGGCATTGCTATTAGCAGTATTGTTTTGAGAATATATGTCTACAATCGCCAGTGCATTTTGATTTGAAGTGGAGTCAGCCAATGGATCAGTGACCGGTACAAGAGCCAGCGAATTCTCTGCAGTGGATGGGGTATCATCCCAGCTAAGAAGATCAATGCCAGAATCAGGTTTTGATGCAGCGTTTGCTGAGCCATTCGATACTGGAGGTGCTGGAAGCGCTAGTTGCTCAAAAGGAGACGGCTCACTGGTGCTGGTACAAGGGCAGACCACACACAAACAGAGGTTAATTAGAGGAGTTATATATAAAGTGCAACTCAATATATATGAATGTCAACAAAGACTCTTTGAAGTACGTATTGAAATCAATCCTTAACACTATATAGAAGTAAGCATATACAAATGTGATAGAAGAAGCCTAAAACCTTTGATTTTGCTCTGTTTTAGAATCTTGGCTTGTAGGGTCATCAATATCTACTAGTGCTTGCTCTTTCTTAGAGTCTTGGTTCGCAGAATCCTCAGTATCAACTAGCGCCTGCAGAGACTTTGGCCTTTTCTCCACTCGAACAGCAATGCCTGCAGCAATTGCGTCATGTTTTGCTAGAACACGCTGCAAATCATCATTTAGTGCAAGCCCTTGCGACAAAAGTTCCTCATCCCTGTAAATAATAAGAAGAAAAATAGTCACGTAATATGTAGATTCAACACAACAAATACGGAGCTAAATTACATTATTTAGCTAAACAAAACAGCGCAAGCTACTCGTGTCAGCTTTTAATGACAAACAATGTTTTTGAAGTATCCAGATACATTAACAGTTATCTCATAGGCCCTTGAGTGATAATAGAAAACAAGTGACAAAGCAGATCTTCCATCGTCCTCTTATCCGACGATCCAAAAAGGTGCTCAAGGAAGGAAATCTCAGTCACACAAAGCTACCTATATCTTCAAAAATGACATCCACTAACATTGGATACACCACACTAGTCGACTGTCACCGATGCAAAATTTAGGTGATCCAAAATAAGTGCACTCACGAAGCAGTATTAACTAGCTGGACCACTCTCTGCTTGTAAGTGCGGCACTGATCAACAAGCTCCACAATTACTTCCTGTCTTAGTCCCTGTGTACACAGCATTTCAAAAACATAATCAGCAAACGTGAGCAATTTCAGAGAAGGTTGTAAGTGTAGAGCTTTTTCTACTGTTATGTATGACATGAATACAGCAATAACACCATGGATTTGAATTTCTAATTAAAAGTGCATTTTTATGTATATCTATACCGATCTATATGAATTTACATCTTGATGCTGAGATTTGGAAAACACGGGTGTGCCCAACACATAAGATAAGCCAGACATACAGCTAAGGGTTAGCGGTAAGCATACTGAATTTTACATGCTTTAATACCTTGCCATAACATAGATAACAGGTATGTGGTATTTCAAGCGATGTGATCAAATACACACCGAACAGGTTATAGGTCATGTCTAAGATAGTAGGCCTTGAAGCCTTGGCATCTTGGACACCTCGGATTGGACATCATAAATACTGATTAGTGTTAACGGAATGTAAGCAAGTTGTACAAAAGCATATTTTAAAGTACAAATTTACAATCAATTCCATACAATTACAACAAGATTATATCTGAAACTAAAACTGGTCAGGACATACTTCCCAAAGAAAACATTTATAAATCATAAACTAACAAATCAGGATACCACGTTCAACTGTTGGTTGCAACTTTATAAAGATAAGAGGTCCATATTTTTGTGCAGATTGAATTAAACTCAGATGGAATTTCGGTACCTCTCTATTTCCAGGGTCTAAAGCATTCAACATCTCAGCTAGTACATCCATGATACCACGAGCATTTTGAATCTCTGACATGCTGAAAATATATGCAGTATTCAGTTCAATCCATCCTTGAAAATAACATAAGGTTGCAATACAAAATGGGGTAAGACTGCACATAAGCTAAACTTAACATAGATGTGTTGTATTCAAAGATGCCCACTGGAGCACAACAAAAGAAAAGACCTGGTGTCTTATTACATTATAAAGAGGCTAAAAAGACTATCTGGACATAAAACAGAATAGCTTTCTTCATTCTTGAATTTACCATTTCTCACAGGACTACATGAACATTCATGTCATGTCCAGTGCTTGAGACAAGTTGATAATAAGTCATGAAAAAAATTAGGCTGCTACAAGGAAAAAAAAAAGAGGGCAGCCCGGTGCATGTAACTCCCGCTTGCGCAGGGTCCGGGGAAGGGTCCGACCACATTGGGTCTATTGTACGCAGCCTTTCCCTACATTTCTGTAAGAGGCTGTTTCCAGGACTTGAACCCATGACCTCATGGTCACAAGGCAGCAGCTTTACCACTGCGCCACATATTACGTAACTAAGAATCTCTAGACTGTTACAAAGGGAGTAACAGAAACTAACTTTATACAACATTCCATGCTCAAGTTTACATTTGAAATCACAAACCAGAGTGGGAATCACATTACAATGGTGAGACACAATAACAAAATATACAAAAGTTATAGGGAAATGACAAGACTAAAAATAAAGGCAAAACTCTGATTCTACACTTGGTTGGCATTTAAAGAGCACATCGTAAGACAGTCCGCTAAAGGATCCACACAATTTTGATCATTCGCTGGAGCACATTGGACCAATTAAAATAGTACACTATTCTGAAACTTATGATAAATAGATAAACGGTAACAAGAGCCCTAATTGCCCTTGGAAGTCGACTCCCACCTGACATTGACTCATTGCTCAACCTTGTATCTTCTTTCTATCCAAAGGATAAACAGGACTTCTCATAGTCACACCCCTTCTCTTTTCTGAAGTCTAGGGCTTCTTTGGTTTACAGGACTTGTAAAGGAATTTTGTGGGATTCTAATCCTTAGGAATTTTTCCTAGTACATGGGTCGCTTGCTTTGTAGGATTACAGTATATAGGAAATTTTCCTTAGGATTCATTTGTACTAATTTTCATAGGAAAAAATTCCTTCCACTCCAACCTCATGTGAAGAATCCTATGTTTTTCCTGCGCACAATCAAATGTTCATACTAATTCTGTAGTATTGAAGATGGCATGCACTCCATTTCTGTGTTTTTCCTATACTGCATTTTAGAAAATCCTGCGAATCAAAGATGCCGTAAGTGATATTTTTATAAGTCTAATGTGTTCTAGCAAATAACCATGTTTTCCAGTCTCCATCAGTAAATTATCAATTTTTGTTATGTGGCTGCTAGAAGGAGGGCGCGAGAGGGCCGGCCGGGAGCCTTTTTGCCCACGGCTGGGCAAGAGGGAGACGATTTCCTTCTTAATTCTTGCTTGATTAGATTGATACATCTCCTCCCCTTATATAGAGGTTTACTTGACCCCTAAGCAAGCGACCCTTATCTCTAATTAACCCTAAGACTAACGGGCTATACCGCCAGCCCAGGCCCATTACGTACTCTAACACTACACCCCACCTGGACATGCAGCTTGTCCTCGAGCTGCAACCTAACCAACTTATAACCATGACTTGACGCAACACAAACCTAACACCTAAAAACAAGGCTTTTACATCTCGGCATGTTTTATTACTCTCAACCTGAAATGGACTTGGACGCTTTATTTTGGACCCCTGAACATAAAGTGGACACCATCCACACGTCGGACGTGCACGTGTACAGCCACCTGGATCCCATGGACACCATCTGGACAAAAGGAGTGCATGTGTATGGCCACCCGCGGCAGCCGGCGGCGGACTGCAGTGATGCTACGCGGTGCGCTCCTGTCGGTGACACCATGCCTTCTCCCCGCCGGACGGCTGTTGGTCTGCACCGCACAGAGAAGAGTGGAGGGCTGTAGATGGAGAATGGCGAGCAGGGGTGTGCCCCCCCCCCAACCGCCGATGTCGCAGACTTTGAGGTCGCTGTCCGTGGGGAAAACAGCATGCCCAAGATCCCCGACGCAGCGGACGAGATCGAGGTCCTTTGCGCAGCAAAGCGCAACTGGGAGGAGCGGCAGCTGCAGACCACGCATCTCCCGCACACCACAGCCGCCGACACGTGGCGGGTAGTGATCCAAGCCGGAATAGGCGACGGCGGGAACTTGATCTGCTGGATGGGACGCCCTGGGGAAGCGGTGATGGCGACGTCGGGAACTTGATCTGGTGGATCGAAACTCCCGCCGGCGCGGGCGATGCGGGGCCGGAGCTAACCGGTGGTGGCTGCTGCAGCGAAGCGCCTGGCGCAGCGGAGGCCGCCATGAGCGGCGACTGCCATTGCAGCCAGGGCGGGGCGGTGGATGGCAGCTGCAGTGCCTGCTTGGGCGCGGCAGTGGTGGCGGTGGATGGCAGCTGCAGCGGCTGCGGCTGCTGCAGCGGCCCGGCGAGCGCGGCGGAGGCCGCCTGGTGCGGCGGCTGCCACAGCAGCCACGGCGGCGTGGTGGCGGCGATGGGCGGCGCAGCCGGGTGCGGCCCGTAGGACTCGGTCAAGAACAGGCGGATCTCTTGGACCGCCTGGGTTAGGTCCCGCAGCGCCCCAGACACCTCCTCCGGGGTGAGGACGGCGGGGGCGGGCGCGACGGAGGATCCCGGCGCGGGCAGGAGCGGGGCAACGGTCGTGGTGATCGCCGGAGGCGACGAGGTGACCGGCAGCAGAAGAGACGGGTTGGGCAGCGGTGAAGACATGATCGAACCGAAGCTAGCTGATACCAAATTGTTATGGCGCTGCTAGAAGGAGGGCGCGAGAGGGCCGGCCGGGGGCCTTTTGCCCACGGCCGGGCAAGATGGAAGGGATTTCCTTCTTAATTCTTGCTTGATTAGATTGATACATCTCCTCCCCTTATATAGAGAGGTTTACTTGACCCCTAAGCAAGCGACCCTTATCTCTATTTAACCCTAAGACTAACGGGCTATACCACCAGCCCAGGCCCATTAGGCCCATTACGTACTCTAACAATTTTGCAGTCTGTTTCAGTAATTGCCAAACTAGTAGGTCCAGAAGCAAATTCTGCCAATTGAACAGTACCACCTCAGAGCAGAAAATAAAAACAAAAGGAAAGAAAGCACACCTCAAACTTCAGAGCAGAAAACAGAAACAAAAAGAAAGAAATCACACCTCAGAGCAGGGAAGTCATTTCCAGCAGAAGATTCAGCTTCGTCCCGTTGATCAGGACTACGCATACTTTTCGCTGCTTCAGACTGCCCATTAAACAGCGGTGCAGGTCTCTCAGACCTCTTGGGGAATTGAGCTCCAGCACGCTGTAAGGGGGAATAACAGCATAATTATTATTTGAAACGGAAAGGTACTTTTTAGAATTAAATAGCATTCCATGTATTCATCCTGAAAACCATCAAGGTTGAGATAAAATCATATCAGTAGTAACATTTTAAAATAGAACAACTGGCTAAGTGATATGTTAGAGCCTAATAAATCAAATTGGACTTGAAAGTATACCACTAATTCATGGTATGCTGCATAGAATTGTGGATATCTTGAACGTGGTCCCCCCAAAGCTTCTTGCCATGTATCTATTAGAACCAGAATCTTGTCTTTGACGCGTTGATCAGACTGCAAGGTGAAACGAATAGACCATCATACGTCAGCACTCAGCAGATTAAAAGAAAGCCATTGTAGTTTTCAGAATTATGACGAATGATAAACCTTTTTCTTCACTAGCTTGACCATCTCATGCAACAGGTCCCTCTCTGCAACATGCATGTGGAATATATCCCCACAGTTCTTGATTGCAGTTTCCAGCAGCTGGAGTAGAAGAATATCATCAGTTCATCATCAAGACAGTAACTGAATCCTGCTTACACCCACAAACCATAATGAATCGTAAACTAATGAAACATGAAACTACAAAAATAAATTGATTAAAAATCAGCTGTGTCCTCATTGATTATACTCATTTTTTTACTGCGCCAGATAAGAACAAATAGTATATACGTTAATTACATAAGATCATCTGATTTGAAGGCTGGAATAACCGTTGCACCCATTTTCAATAACATCATGATGTTCACTGCTGTTGCAAGCAGCATGGGTATGATTGAATGAACATCTACTCTTGAAGCATAGGAGAAAGATGCACACAAACACGAACTTCAGAAATGCAGAAAAAAATGCAAACAAAGCTAAGCACCAGGCAGTTACGCTCAGTTCTATTGAAAAGGCACACCAGCATGATTTTCTCAATGACTGTATTAAACTATAATTATAGAAAAGAGCAGTCCAAACTGCAAATAAACTTACAGTTAGTGCGAGAAGCTGAACTTTTGGATTTTTGTGTGCAATTCTTTTTCTGAGAGCCTTCACGACATCTTTGGATTGCCTGTTACCACGTCGAACGACTAACAACTATCAGTATTTGACAACAAGTAAATCATCTAGTGCAGGAAATTAACAGTAACTATATGTTAAGATGCTTCTTCTGAGTCAGCCCAACTATTTCATCTCAAATCACAATAGTTGGAATAAGAATCAAGGAAAGAAAACTATATTGATATGTTTAAAAATTGCAATAGAAACTAATTGTTGCTCAAAACCAGCACATAATAAACAGCCAAATGGGTATTGACTGGCCTCCAATGCTAATCTAGCAGTAACAAGTAGTAAACTGTAGTAAAAAACAATAAGTAGTCAACCGAATTGTACTAAGCTAAGTAAGCATACACCACCTATGCAGATAAAACAATGCATCAAAGTATTCCACTAATAAATACTCCCTCCTTTCCGGTTTATAGGGCTTATCTCAAAATTTTAGTTTTTCCATTTTATAAGGCTCAATTTGGTTGTTTTCCATCACATGTTCAGATTCCAAGGTGCATTAAATCATTGCATGCAAGTACTAAGAGAAAATTGACCAATGCATGTAATTTATGCATGCATGCATTGCAATTAATGCATTGGTAAACATACTTTTTTGAGGAAAACAAGAGCATTAATTGGGTGCTTTTGCAAACTACAAAAAGTATTCCACCACTCACCATCTACCTTGGTTGGTGAGAATTTTGAATTGAGCCTTATAAACCGGAAAGGAGGGAGTAATCTTTGGAAGTTTAGGGGAGAGTACAAGTACAGCTAATAATTAAAGATAAGATTAGATAATTACGAGGCAACAGCAACAATGACTTTTCATTTGGTATCTTTAGAAGATATAGTCAATTACGTCAGAATTAACTTAGGTGCTCACCTTAATGGACTCTACTTCGGCAGAACTAACAGTAAAACAGGATTAACAGTAAACAGTTACTACTGGAAACCGATGGACAGCCAGTGACCTATCCCGACATGGTGTAAGAGCACCCTGGTCATTCCCACATAATAAAAACCACAAAATCAACAGCTATGCCGAATACTTGTTCACTTTCCAATTTCTTCAGATTGTCAGAGTTTACCATGAAGAACTAGGCTAGGTGAAGGATTGTTGGGCAGCTCCACTGGTGTCAGTGTGCACTTCGGTGAAAAAGCAATTCAGCATTCAAGTAGCATTTTAACATAAATCTTTCAGAACCGAGTTAGCATCATGTATAATTCTCTTGTATATGATCTAATCCAATAATTATTAGTTCAAAGTTATTGCCACATAGCATAAAAACTGTTGGCAACTAGGCGATGTTGGCATTACTTAGTTGCTTCCTTTTGTCCTGGATATTTGCAAGATACGGTGCTCTTTTTAGCTGAATTTTGTAATGATGAACTACATCTGAGTGCAGAGACCAGAAGCAATCAAATCTTCCTTCTAAAGAAGCATAGAGACTGCAAGCGGAAGATTAAAAGGTTGTAAAGTTGTCTTCAGGATTGTAAGGAAGTTCACAACATAGTCTTTCTCATCTTTCATGCGACTTGCGAGAGACTAAATAGCCTGCATTCTTCATGCGGCTCTAAGCAAGTGCCTCCAGGAGCAGCCCTTTTTGTTTTCATTTCTTTACTTTCTATGGTTTGCCTTAAGGTCCATGAACGAGGCACAACTTATGAAATTCTCAGGTTATCAAGTGAGTGGATTGACCGGAGCTTGTAAAAACCTGACTCCAGAAATATTTTCTCCTTAACAAAATGAGGCATCCAGTCCATACTAGAGGGGCAAATATTTGAACACGGGTATGGGTCCTGAGCGAGCTATCACTGGAGAAATTTGCACGGGGTGAAATAGTCATTTGGTTCATTTATCCAGCAAAACGAATGAATACTGACCAACGCCACAGGGGTAGATGACTAGCACGCTCTTGACAATTGAGTCAATTGCAGAATGTCCTTTGGCGCTTTGCATCAGTCAACAAACAGGATTTCTCTGCACTAGCGAATCTCCATTCAACAATGAATGAGGATTAGAGAAAACACTGTTAAACCTGAAACAGAACACCATTTTCCGAGAAAACAGTGCGCAGATGGCTGGAACCAGATCCACCGCTCGCAAAATCGCAATTCCCAGAGCCACCCACCCGATTGTACTATCTCCGTATTTGACTTGGGCGCTCCAGGAAGATCCAAACTCGAGCCGTTTGTCTCGTTTCGGTCAAAACTAACCGCTCATAGAAGTCCACCGTTCCCAGAATTTGTCGGGATTGGAAGCATTTCCAGCAATCACGCGGTCGCACGACATAAAATCACGCTCCATCCTACCCAGATCATCACAACTCCATCCACGCCATAGCTCCCCCGCGTAATACAGTACGCCACAGCCAACCGCCCGACGTACGAAGCACGCACGGCAACGTACTCCTACTATCCCGGGCGACGAGACGGGGATCGGCGGGGCGAGGGGGAGGGGACCGTACCCGGGGTCGCGGTTGCAGATGTCGCAGATCTCCATGTTCTTGGCCCAGTCGGGGCCGATGAGCATGTCGCTGGTGGCCCGGTCCACCATGGAGCCGGCCATGGCGCGTCGCCGCCGGTGGCAGGGGAGCCCGCCCGACCGGCCCTGGCCCCGGAGGCTGCGCCGCCTGGCCGGATGCGGATCGGAGGCGGGCTATTGGCTGCGAGCACGAGGCCACCAGATTGGCCGCGTTCCTTTCTCGGTGGGCGGCTTGGCTAGGCCTGGCTCCGTTTTTTTCCCTCTTCTTTTTTGTTCTGGTCGTTTATAGGTCGTGCGAAATTAGCTGTACAGTGTACACTGTGTGGGTCTTCGATGCTTCGACGGAGACGAAGACGATGGTGATGATGATGTGATAATAGATGGGGGCGGTTAGGTGACGGGATCTGGCGGTGGCAGCGTGTGTTCTTGCGTGATCTGAGCTGTCCGACACTCGCTTTGGAGCGCGTGATTTTACTTTGTTTGGCCTAATTAATTCGTTTCTTCACGCAGGCTTCGGTTTGGAACGGGACGATGGATGAACCCACTCAAAGAAAATCAAAAGAATTTAAATGTTTTTTTAGGAAAACTTCCCATCTACTACCTCCGTCAAAGTGGTATAAAGAACACCAGAAATAGGAAGAAGTCCAATTGAAACCTTAATCTCATAGAGGTTAGACAAATCGGACCCGCAACTCTTAATCCCTTGAATTAGGACCCTGAACTAATAATTCCCGGTCTAAATCAAATCTTACATGGAAACCCAAACAGGGATTGCATACGTGGGCAAGGGAGATCGGGATCGGGGGAGAGAGGGCGGTGCGCGTGTGTGCAAAGTGCATGGGCCGGCCCAGTGCGGCCCTCTAGCCGACCTCGTCTCCATTGCTCGTGTCCCCTAACATACGACTCTGCTTCTGGCGATTGCAATGGCGACGACCCGGTGATCGCCGCGGTGGTGACGATCGTGACGAGGCGAGGAAGGAAGAAGGTGAAGGTAACGTCCCTGAACTCCTCCTCCTCCGTTAGCAGTAATTTGCTCGTTGATTTCTGTGACACCCACGATGCGGCTATATCTCCCACGTGTCGGAGCACGACTTAGAGGCATAGCCGCATGGTAGGTTTGTCGCAAGAGGGGTAATCTTCACACAATCCCGTGTACTGGATAAGAAATGGATAAAGAGTCGGCTTACAATCGCCACTTCACAGAATTACAAGTGAACCATCCATCATACAAGATACAAACAAAGGTCCGACTATGAAACCAAAATAAAAAAGGACAACCCCAAATGCTAGATCCTCGATCGTCCCAACTGGGCTCTACTACTGATCAACCAGAAAAAAAACAAATAACAACGACCAAACTTCATCGAGCTCCCACTTGAGCTTGATTGCGTCACCTGCACTGGTATCATCGGCACCTGCAACTTTGGAAGTATCTGTGAGCCACAAGGACTCAGCAATCTCACACCCACGAGATCAAGACTATTTAAGCTTATGGGGAGGAAAGGGTAGTGAGGTGGAGCTGCAGCAAGCACTAACTATATATGGTGGCTAACTTACGCAAAAGAGAGCGAGAAGAGAAGCAACGCACGGTCGAGAAGCTATAAGTGATCAAGAAGTGATCCTGAAACTACTTACGTTCAAGCATAACACAAGAACCGTGTTCACTTCTCGGACTCCGCTGAGAAGAGACCATCACGGCTACACACGTGGTTGATGCATTTTAATTAAATTAAGTGTCAAGTTCTCTACAACCGGACATTAACAAATTCCCGTCTGCCCATAACCGCGGGCACGGCTTCCGAAAGTTCAAACCCTGCAGGGGTGTCCCAACTTAGCCCATCACAAGCTCTCACGGACAACGAAGGATACTCCTTCTCCCAGGAAGACCCGATCAGACTCGGAATTCCGGTTACAAGACATTTCGACAATGGTAAAACAAGACCAGCAAAGCCACCCGATGTGCCGACAATCCCGATAGGAGCTGCACATATTTCGTTCTCAGGGCAACACCGAATAGGTCAAGCTACGAGTAAAACCAGCCCTCGAGTTGCCCTGAGGTGGCCCCACAGGTTGCCCTGTTCGGACCAACACTTAGACAAGCACTGGCCCGGGGGTTAAAATAAAGATGACCCTCGGGAGCGTGACTCCCAGGGGAAAAGTAGGTGGTGGTGACGCAAATGGTAAAACCAAGGTTGGGCCTTGCTGGAGGAGTTTTATTCAAAGCGAACTGTCAAGGGGTTCCCATAACACCCAACCGTGTAAGGAACACAAAATCAAGGAACATAACACCGGTATGACGGAAACTAGGGCGGCAAGAGTGGAACAAAACACCAGGCATAAGACCGAGCCTTCCACCCTTTACCAAGTATATAGATGCATTAAAGTAAATAAGATATATTGTGATATCCCAACATAACCATGTTCCAACACGGAACAAACTTCAACTTCACCTGCAACTAGCAACGCTATAAGAGGGGCTGAGCAAAAGTGGTAACATAGCCAAACAACGGTTTGCTAGAAAAGGTGGGTTAGAGGCTTGACATGGCAATATGGGAGGCATGATATAGCAAGTGGTAGGTATCGCGGCATAGCAATAGAGTGAGCAACTAGCAAGCAAAGATAGAAGTGATTTCGAGGGTATGGTCATCTTGCCTGAAATCCCACGAGGAAGAAGAACGAGTCCATGAAGAAGACAAACGGACGTAGTCAAACGAATCCTCACAAACGCGACGTTATCGGAACCAACCCGAAGAAGCAACACCGGAAAGAAGCAAACAACATAGTAAACAATCATCACATAAGCATGGCATGATGCGCAAGCAAGTATGATGCATGTCCAATTTAATGAGACATGGCATGGCAAAGTGCACAACCAATACTACAAATTAAGTGGAGCTCAATATGCAACGAGTTGTATATTGACGGAACACCACATTCAAGTTATTTAGTTCGATCTCGTTTATGTACCCAACAATATTAAATGTTGATTAACATGGCAAGAGGTGAATCATATGAAATCTACCTATCTAGACAAGTTTAAATGAGGCCGGAACAGCAAACAACAATTCCAGAAAATCCCCATGTGCATATTATGAATTTGGTACTGTTCTGCCCTAAAGAGTTGTTAAACATGCAAAGTAAAGCCACCATGTTAAACTAGGCATTTTCTACCCCATTTACATATAAAGTTTATTTAAAATAGAGCCACGGTTATTAAGTTATGATTAAATCATTTTACCATGGCATAGGAGCAAATTAATGCAAACAGCAGTTTAATCATGTTTATCATGGTTGAGAGTTGCATATTATGAAACTAGACAAAATTCTAAGCATTTTTCATATTAAGTTTGTTTAATTCCGATGCACGGTTTGTGAGTTATTAAATGCATGAAACTTAGGGGGTTTTCTGCAAAACTGTAAAGCCCTGGAAAAAGACAAATCGCAGATGAAAAAAAAACAGAGACGGGCCGAATCAAATGGGCTAAAAGTGCATAGGGGGGACTTGGGGTGGCTGCTCACGTTGGGCCATGGGCCTGGTCCGTGGAGCAGCGGCTCGAGCGCTGGGCCTCACGCAGGGCGCGGCTGGCTGGATCTGACGAAGGGAGGGGCGTTGGTCAATGCGGATGCTGGGCGCTCGACGACTCGCGCGAGTTCGATGCAGAGCACGACGTGGCAGCGGCTGCAGGCGAGCTGAGCAGGGGACGGTTCGACGCGGGCAACGAGATGACGAGCGAGCGGCTCCTGGCAAGGTTGGTCCAACCGCGGATGCTGCAGGGCTTCGAGCGCGGGGAGTCAACGCATCATCTTCGAGCTCGTTGATGGCGACGACAGCGCATGATGGGTGAGGACGGAGGAGATCCGAGGCAGCATGGTCTTGGGCATTCGGATCCACCGGCCATGACGAGGCAAGGGCAGTGCCATGGATGAAGTAGCTCCGACGGGGCATGGGACTCTGGCAACGAGATCCGCGGGGATCATGAGGCGGGCGACGATCTTGATGGCCGACAGCGCCATGGGGCTCTTGTGTAGAGAACGAGAGAGACTCAAAGGCAGGGAGCTAGAGAGCCAAGGGAAAACGAACGAGAGGAGAGGGAGAAGAAGCATGGGCGGCGGGGCACTCATCTCCGGCCACGGCGGCGCTCCAAACGGCGGCGGTGGAGCTCGTGGCTCCAGCGTGGAAGCCTCGGGCTCCTCTCGAGCAGGCACGCGGCTGACTGCTGGCGGTTGCGGGAGCTTAGGGGGCTTCCCTGGCCGTTAGATGCAAGATCCGGCGGTCAGGATTGACATGAAGGGCTGGATCTGGTTTGGTGGATTGGGGAAAACGAGATAGGAAGGCTGGCTACGCGTGGGTTGGCTCGGGTGGGATCCCGAGGAAGATGCTGCTGGCGGTGGCGCGAGGGACAACTGCCTAGTATTTAGGGTTTGTCTAGAAATGGACAAAGGGGACACTATATATAGCAATTCAGATCAGTTTAGGGCGGTTAGGTCCCTCCGATCGTAATCGGACGTTCCGAGAAAAATAGACTAGGGGGTCGAAATAAGGAAATGGTGATGTTTTATAGATGTTAGGGGATGATCCGGACCCAACGGTGATGACTGCCCTGGTCGGGTTCGGGACAACTTTCGGACGCGTGCGAGGAGGGCCACGGGCTGACGAGAGAGGTTAGGTTGGGCCTGGCGGTGAGTGGTAGTGGGCTGTGCAGAAAGCCTTGGGCTGAGAGAAGAGAAGAGAGAGACCCAGCGGCTGTTTCCAGAGACCGAAAACGTCCGATGTTTGACCGGTTATAATGCCGCTATAGTTTAACGGTTGGGCTATCAAACGAGCTCCGAATGCGATGAAACTTGGCAGGCGGTCTACCTACAACATAACAAGACCGCACGCCAACTCTCATCCCATTCTGAGAACATTTTTCGGCCACTTATAAAATACTATTTCGGACATGCCGCGGGCGCGTGCGAGTGTGGTTGGGCTCAGAACAGACAACGAAGAGAATTAGGAGACCCGGACGGATGCAAGTTTTGAAAACATGATGATGCAATGCACATGATGACATGGCAAGATGCGACACGCAAGCAAATGACAAGGCAACAACAATGAATAACTGGAAGACACCTGACGCATCGGTCTCGGGGCGTTACAACACTCCACCACTTCAAGAGGATCTCGTCCCGAGATCTAGGATGGCACCGGAGGGAAACAGAAGGGGAAGAGAAGAGGTAAAACTACGTTGCTTCTTTGACAAAAGAGTGAAACCGATGAACCTTGAGAGGTTGAAAACTTGAAAGAAAGAAAGAAAGAAAGAACACAGCAGAGTTGAACGAATTTGAGAGCACTCCGGTAGAAAAGATAAACAAGGAACATTACTAGAACCTTGTAGGTTGAAAGACATAAGAAAAAGGGTTGCAATGGACAAGAAGTACATGCAAGCACTCCGGTTGAAACGAGATGTACAAGAAACTATAAAGATCAATTATGACAACACTCCGGCTGGAAATGGAAGGTAAAGAATATGAGCTTGGCAAAATGAAAGCACTTGGATGAGAGTCCGGTTAGAAGAGGAATGATAGACACAACACTCCGGTTAAACAAGATAGAGAAGGAATAAAAATGATATAAATTGGACACCACTCCGACTGTAAATGAAAGGAATTGAATATGAACTAGACAAGATGAGAGGATACTTGAAAAGAGGACACGACACTCTGGTTGAAACGATAAACATGAAAATAACACGATCCTCGCAATTCGAGATGATGAGTGAAAAGAGCAACATCACTGTGCCTCCAGAAGAAAGAATAGGAGATAGCTCATTGGAATAAAAGAATGTAGAAGAAAATGCCAACTTCTGCCACAAATGAGCTTGGAAGGTACCCTTCCAAGAAGGTTATAACGGAGTTGTTGGAAAACAACAACGAAAAGAGTAAGCTTGTTGTGGGCTTATGGAGAACATCTCGAAATCTTGAGGTGAAAATCTGCCACTAACGAAACAAAAGATTGGATTGATATGAACAAGGAGACGAGAAACTATTTCACCGAGAGGATAAATGAATGAATAACTTGGGTCATTTATGAGCACCATAATTAGCAACAATCCTTAGGGAAAGCTTTAGGTGAAATATAACCCAAGATAACTCCAATGAGGAGATTGATTGGTTGAAAAGATGTCCTGAATGAACTGAAAATGATGGATTTAAGATATGTCATTTTGAACAACTTGTCGATCATGAAACATGAAGGAAACCGTCAAAATGACATAACACCACCTCAAAAGATAAGGGAGAAGGGATTGAACTGCACTTAGAAATGCAAGATGAAGAGTGTTTGAACTCCTCAAAAAGAATGTCGATGAACACTTTAGGAAGGAATTAAATCCTTGATGAACCATCAAGTAGCCTCCATGAAGAACTCTGGTAATAAAAGAATGATCAAAAGAAGTGTAGGATGAAAAGAATAAGATTGAAGCCTTGCAATGATTAGATGGAGCTTTGAAATGATATAATTGAAAGAGCTCGGAACTCCGGGAAAGAAAAGATGAAACATTGAAATCAAGAATTTGATGAGCCTCCGGAATAAGGAATTGAATTCACTCGATTAAACAAGAATAAGAATTCCATTATGCTTATCCTTCATCAATTAAATTGATGACACACAATGGATTTGGCATACTACTTATTCTCGTAGAAAGGATTAAGAGAGATATAGCGCAAACTTGAGAAGGTCTTCAACGATCCACCGGTAGGATTGGAAAGAACGAATGAATTGATATGATAACGTATAAAGAGGAATCTTGAACAATCCGTCGTAAGAATTAAAACGATCAAGGAAAAGATAGCGAAACACCGGGAAGAATTAGTAAATGAATGAAGATGCTTGAGAGAATTTAGATACAAGTGAACGAAGAGATCCCAAGCTGATTAGAGAATACTTGAATGATGCACTAGTAAGATTTAGAGAATGAGAGCTGAAAGCTGGAATGAATAATTCTGAGATGATGGCCTTCGGAGAATCAAACTGAAAAGACTCCTGAATTGCTCCGGATGGGTGAAAAGAATTCTCACAATCGAAAGCAATTATTAGAGGATGGAAACAAGCTTGAAGTTTGCATCTTTGGAAGAATGGGTAATATTTGGAGGAGAAACTCTTCTTCGATCTTCAAATGTTGAGAATGACGATGAGAAACACCACCATGAATTGTTGAGATACTCTGAGATGAATATTAGAAAGGTTGAACCGACGATGAAAAGAATTGGAAGATCTTGGAGAAAGACATATGACTGATGATAATTCATTCTTACGTCAAACTTGGAAAAGAATTTGAGAGTAAATCCGGGAAGATTAGAAGAGTTAGGTAAGATCCTGGAAAAGACCTGTGGGTTAGGGCCCACTCAAGAGAAACACCATTGAACGATTTAAAAGAGAGATTGCGCCGGTTGAATTAAATGGCTTGAATGAGATAACAACCTCGAAACGGTTGAACGGGTCTTGAATGAAAAGACGAGCCTTCTGAGATATCTTCAACACTCCGCCACAAATGAATAGCGAGAGTTGAATGATTGAGGGGGTGCACCGTCATGAGAAAACATTGGAAACAAGGAAAAGATATGATCAACAAGGCTTGAATTTAAACCACCGAAGAAGAAAAATAATGAAGAATGATGAACTTGAAGCTCTGTTAGAATCTTCATGAGAATCACCGTATAAGAACATTGAGGAAAGAATGAAGAAACTTCGCATCCATAAGATGGATACTTGATTCACAAATCTGAGTCCTTGAATAGAAAGGGTGGGAGGGCGGGAAAACAAAGGCGACTTGGGACGGATGAAACAAATAACGTTGAGAAGACTTTGAGTTGATCTTGCGGATGGGAAAATGATCGGATCCACTTGAAGAGAAACACGCCGGTTGAAAAGGATTGACATGACCATCTCGATGATCGAAAAGGATTAGCACTCCCATAAAAATATGAGAACACTATTTTAGGAAAAGATATGTAATCAACACTTGACATTGAAGCAACTCGAATACCACAACTGAAAACAAAACAAAGGATTGGCTTGCAAAATAAGCCGGAAACAAACATATGATAGATCCCATATCTTATCATGTGTCTGTTGGAAGGATATTGTTGGAAATATGCCCTAGAGGCAATAATAAAAGTATTATTATTATTATATTTCCTTGTTCATGATAATTGTCTTTTATTCATGCTATAACTGTATTATCCGGAAATCGTAATACACGTGTGAATACATAGACCACAATATGTCCCTAGTGAGCCTCTAGTTGACTAGCTCGTTGTGATCAACAGATAGTCATGGTTTCCTGGCTATGGACATTGGATGTCGTTGATAACGGGATCACATCATTAGGAGAATGATGTGATGGACAAGACCCAATCCTAAGACTAGCACAAAAGATCGTGTAGTTCATTTGCTAGAGCTTTGCTAATGTCAAGTATCTCTTCCTTCGACCATGAGATTGTGCAACTCCCGGATACCGTAGGAATGCTTTGGGTGTACCAAACGTCACAACGTAACTGGGTGGCTATAAAGGTGCATCACAGGTATCTCCGAAAGTGTCTGTTGGGTTGGCACGAATCGAGACTGGGATTTGTCACTCCGTGTAAACGAAGAGGTATCTCTGGGCCCACTCGGTAGGACATCATCATATGCGCAATGTGACCAAGGAGTTGATCACGGGATGATGTGTTACGGAACGAGTAAAGTGACTTGCCGGTAACGAGATTGAACAAGGTATCGGTATACCGACGATCGAATCTCGGGCAAGTAAAATACCGCCTGACAAAGGGAATTGTATACGGGATCGATTGAGTCCTTGACATCGTGGTTCATCCGATGAGATCATCGTGGAACATGTGGGAGCCAACATGGGTATCCAGATCCCGCTGTTGGTTATTGACCGGAGAACGTCTCGGTCATGTCTGCATGTCTCCCGAACCCGTAGGGTCTACACACTTAAGGTTCGATGACGCTAGGGTTATAAAGGAAGCTTGTATGTGGTTACCGAATGTTGTTCGGAGTCCCGGATGAGATCCCGGACGTCACGAGGAGTTCCGGAATGGTCCGGAGGTAAAGATTTATATATAGGAAGTCCTGTTTCGGCTATCGGGACAAGTTTCGGGGTCATCGGTATTGTACCGGGACCACCGGAAGGGTCCCGGGGGCCCACCGGGTGGGGCCACCTGCCCCGGGGGGCCACATGGGCTGTGGGGGGTGCGCCTTGGCCTACATGGGCCAAGGGCACCAGCCCCAAGAGGCCCATGCGCCTAGGGAACCCTAGAGGGAAGAGTCCTCGAGGGGGAAGGCACCTCCGAGGTGCCTTGGGGAGGATGGACTCCTCCCCCTCCTCTTGGCCGCCGCACCAGATGCCATCTGGAGGCTGGCCGCCGCCCCTAGGGGGTGGGAAACCTTGAAGGGGGCGCAGCCCTCCCCTTCCCCTATATATATGAGGCCTAGGGGCTGCCCATAACACGCGATTTGATCTCTCGTTGGTGCAGCCCTGCCCCTCTCCCTCCTCCTCTTCTCCCATGGTGCTTGGCGAAGCCCTGCGGGATTGCCACGCTCCTCCACCACCACCACGCCGTTGTGCTGTTGTTGGATGGAGTCTTCCTCAACCTCTCCCTCTCTCCTTGCTGGATCAAGGCGTGGGAGACGTCACCGGGCTGTACGTGTGTTGAACGCGGAGGTGCCGTCCGTTCGGCACTTGATCATCGGTGATCTGAATCACGACGAGTACGACTCCATCAACCCCGTTCACTTGAACGCTTCCGCTTAGCGATCTACAAGGGTATGTAGATGCAAACTCTCCTCCTTTCTACTCGTTGCTGGTCTCTCCATAGATAGATCTTGGTGATTCGTAGGAAAAATTTTGAATTTCTGCTACGTTCCCCAACAGTGGCATCATGAGCTAGGTCTATTGCGTAGATTCTTTGCACGAGTAGAGCACAAAGTAGTTGTGGGCGTTGATGTTGTTCAATATGCTTACCGTTACTAGTCCAATCTTGTTTCGACGGTATTGTGGGATGAAGCGGCCCGGACCGACCTTACACGTACTCTTACGTGAGACAGGTTCCACCGATTGACATGCACTTGGTGCATAAGGTGGCTAGCGGGTGCCAGTCTCTCCCACTTTAGTCGGAACGGATTCGATGAAAAGGGTCCTTATGAAGGGTAAATAGCAATTGGCATATCACGTTGTGGTCTTGCGTAGGTAAGAAACGTTCTTGCTAGAAACCCATAGCAGCCACGTAAAACATGCAACAACAATTAGAGGACGTCTAACTTGTTTTTGCAGGGTATGCTATGTGATGTGATATGGCCAAAAGGATGTGATGAATGATATATGTGATGTATGAGATTGATCATGTTCTTGTAATAGGATTCACGACTTGCATGTCGATGAGTATGACAACCGGCAGGAGCCATCGGAGTTGTCTTTATTTTTTGTATGACCTGCGTGTCATTGAAGAACGCCATGTAACTTACTTTACTTTATTGCTAAACGCGTTAGCCATAGAAGTAGAAGTAGTCGTTGGCATGACAACTTCATGAAGACACGATGATGGAGATCATGATGATGGAGATCATGGTGTGATGCCAGTGACGATGATGATCATGGAGCCCCGAAGATGAAGATCAAAAGGAGCAAAATGATATTGGCCATATCATGTCACTATTTGATTGCATGTGATGTTTATCATGTTTATGCATCTTGTTTACTTAGGACGACGGTAGTAAATAAGATGATCCCTTACAAAATTTCAAGAAGTGTTCTCCCCTAACTGTGCACCGTTGCTACAGTTCGTCGCTTCTAAGCACCACGTGATGATCGGGTGTGATGGATTCTTACGTTCACATACAACGGGTGTAAGACAGTTTTACACAGCGAAAACACTTAGGGTTAACTTGACGAGCCTAGCATGTGCAGACATGGCCTCGGAACACGGAGACCGAAAGGTCGAGCATGAGTCGTATAGTAGATACGATCAACATGAAGATGTTCACCGACGTTAACTAGTCCGTCTCACGTGATGATCGGACACGGCCTAGTTGACTCGGATCATGTGATCACTTAGATGACCAGAGGGATGTCTATCTAAGTGGGAGTTCATAAGATGAACTTAATTATCTTGAACATAGTCAAAAGACCTTTTGCAAATTATGTCGTAGCTCACGCTATAGTTCTACTGTTTTAGTTATGTTCCTAGAGAAAATATAGTTGAAAGTTGACAGTAGCGATTATGCGATCAGTAGAAAGCTTATGTCCTTAATGCACCGCTTAGTGTGCTGAACCCCAAACATCGTTTGTGGATGTTTCGAACATCGAACATACACGTTTTGATAACTACGTGATAGTTCAGTTAAATGGTTTAAGTAGAGGCACCAAAGACGTTTTTCGAAACGTCACGGAACATATGAGATGTTTCGAGGGCTGAAATTGAGATTTCAGGCTCGTGCCCACGTCAAGAGGTATAAGACCTCCGACGATTTTCTTAGCCTGCAAACTAAGGAGAGAAGCTCAATTGTTGAGCTTGTGCTCAGATTGTCTGAGTACAACAATCACTTGAATCGAGTGGGAGTTGATCTTCCAGATGAGATAGTGATGTTTCTCCAAAGTCATTGCCACCAAGCTGCTAGAGCTTCGTGATGAACTATAACATATCAAGGATAGAGATGATGACCCTTGAGGTATTCGCGTTGTTTGACATCGTGAAAGTAGAAATCAAGAAGGAGCATCAATTGTTGATGGTTGATGAAACCACTAGTTTCAAGAAGGGCAAGGGAAAGAAGGGATACTTCATGAAACGGCAAATCAGCTGCTGCACCAATGAAGAAACCCGAGGTTGAACCCAAACCCGAGACTAAGTGCTTCTGTAATAAGGGGAACAACCACTGGAGCAAGATTACCCTAGATACTTGGTAGATGAGAAGGCTGGCAAGGTCGATAGAAGTATATTGGATATACATTATGTTAATGTGTACTTTACTAGTACTCCTAGTAGCACCAGGGTATTAGATACCGGTTCGATTGCTAAGTGTTAGTAACTCGAAATAAAAGCTACGGAATAAAACGGAGACTGGCTAAAGGTGAGCTGACGATATGTGTTGGAAGTGTTTCCAAGGTTGATGTGATCTAACATCGCACGCTCCCTCTACCATCAAGATTAGTATTAAACCTGAATAAGTGCTCTTGCACCTAAAGGAATGGTTTATTGAATCTCGGTCGTAGTGATACACATTTTCATGCCAAAAGATATAAGATAGTAATGATAGTACCACTTACTTGTGGCACTGCCATGTAAGTCATAATGGTATAAAACGCATGAAGAAGCTCCATGTTGATGGATCTTTGGACTCACTCATTTTTGAAAAGTTTGAGACATGCGAACCATGTCTATTGGTATATATGCATGAAGAAACTCCATGCAAATGGACCGTTTGAACTCACTTGATTTTGAATCACTTGAGATATGCAAATCATACCACATGGGCAAGATGACTGAAAAGCCTCGATTTCAGTAAGATGGAACAAGATAGCAACTTGTTGGAAGCAACACAGTTTGATGTGTGCAGTCCAATGAGTGCTGAGGCATGCAGTGAATATCGTTATGATCTTATTTCACAGATGATTCGAGTAGATGTTGAGAATATTTACTTGATGAAACACAAGTCTGAATTATTGAATGGTTCAAGTAATTTCAGAGTGAAGTAGCAGATCATTGTGACAAGAGGATAAAATGTCTATGATATGATCATAGAGATGAATATCTGAGTTACGAGTTTTGGCACACAATTAAGACATTGTGGAAATTGTTTCGCAATTAATACCGCCTGGAACACCATAATGTGATGGTGTGTCCGAACATCATAGTTGCACCCTATTGGATATGGTGCGTACCATGATGTCTCTTATCGAATTACCACTATCGTTCATGGGTTAGGCATTAGAGACAACCACATTCACTTTAAAAAGGGCACCACGTAATTCCGATGAGATGACACCGTATGAATTATGGTTTAGAGAAACCTAAGTTGTCGTTTCTTAAAAGTTTGGGGCTGCTACGCTTATATGAAAAAGTTTCAGGTTGATAAGCTCGAACCCAAAGCGGATAAAATGCATCTTCATAGGAAACCCAAAACAGTTGGGTATACCTCCTAAATCAGATCCGAAAGCAATATGGATTGTTTCTAGAATCGGGTCCTTTCTCGAGGAAAAGTTTCTCTCGAAAGAATTGAGTGGGAGGATGGTGGATACTTGGTATGGTTATTGAACCATCACTTCAACTAGTGTATGGCAGGGCACAGGAAGTTGTTCCTGTGGCACCTACACCAATTGAAGTGGAAGCTTATGATATTGATCATGAAACTTCGGATCAAGTCACTACCAAACCTCGTAGGACGACAAGGACACGTACTACTTCGAAGTGGTAAGGTGATCCTGTCTTGAAGGTCATGTTGCTAGACAACAATGAACCTACGAGCTATGGAGAAGCGATGGTGGGCCCGAATTCCGACAAATGGTTAGAAGCCATGAAATCCGAGATAGTATCCATATATCAGAACAAAGCATGGACTTTGATGGACTTGCCCGATGATCGGCAAGCCATTAAGATAAATGGATCTTTAAGAAGAAGATGGACGTGGACGGTAATGTCACCGTCTGTGAAGCTCGACTTGTGGTGAAGAGTTTTTCACAAGTTCAAGGAGTTGACTACGATGAGATTTTCTCATTCGTAGCGATGCTTAAAGTCCGTCGGAATCATGTTAGCATTAGCTGCATTTATGAAATCTGGCAGATGGATGTCAAGACAAGTTTCCTTACTAGTTTTCGTAAGGAAAGGTTGTATGCAATACAATCAGAAAAGTTTTGTCGATCCTAAGGATGCTAAAAGGTATGCTAGCTCCAGCGATCCTTCTAAGGACTGGAGTAAGCATCTCGGAGTTGGAATGTACGCTTTGATGAGATGATCAAAGATTTTGGATTTATACGAAGTTTATGAGAAACTTGTATTTCCAAAGAAGTGAGTGGGAGCACTATAGAATTTCTGATGAGTATATGTTGTTGACATATTGTTGATCAGAAATGACGTAGAATTTCTGGAAAGCATATAGGGTTATTTTGAAAGTGTTTTTCAATGGAAAGCCTGGATTAAGCTACTTGAACATTGAGCATCAAGATCTATAAGGATAGATCAAAATGCTTAATAATACTTTCAAATGAGCACATACCTTGACATGATCTTGAAGGTGTTCAAGATGGACCAGTCAAAGAAGGAGTTCTTGCCTGAGTTGTAAGGTACGAAGTTAAGACTTAAAGCTCGACCACGGCAGAATAGAGAGAAAGGACGAGGGTCGTCCCCTATGCTTAAGACGTAGGCTCTTCAGTATGCTATGCTGTGTACCGCACCTGAAGTGTGCCTTGCCATGAGTCAGTCAAGGGGTACAAGAGTGATCCAAGAATGGCTCACAGGACAGCGGTCAAAGTTATCCTTAGTAACTAGTGGACTAAGGAATTTTCTCGATTATGGAGGTGGTAAAAGAGTTCGTCGTAAAGGTTACGACGATGCAAGCTTGACACCTATCCGGATAGCTCTGAGTAGAGAGACCGGATACATATAATGGAGCAATAATTTAGAATAGCTCCAAGTAGAACAGTTGTTTGGAATAGCTCCAAATAGAGCGTGGTAGCTGCATCTAGGAGATGACATAGAGATTTGTAAAGCACACACGGATCTGAAAGGTTCAGGCCCGTTGACTAAAACCTCTCTCACAAGCAACATGATCAAACATAAAACTCATTGAGTGTTAATCACATAGTGATGTGAACTAGACTACTGACTCTAGTAAACTCTTGGGTATTAGTCACATGGCGATGTGACCTGTGAGTGTTAATCACATGGCGATGTGAACTAGATTATTGACTCTAGTGCAAGTGGGAGACTGTTGGAAATATGCCCTAGAGGCAATAATAAAAGTATTATTATTATTATATTTCCTTGTTCATGATAATTGTCTTTTATTCATGCTATAACTGTATTATCCGGAAATCGTAATACACGTGTGAATACATAGACCACAATATGTCCCTAGTGAGCCTCTAGTTGACTAGCTCGTTGTGATCAACAGATAGTCATGGTTTCCTGGCTATGGACATTGGATGTCGTTGATAACGGGATCACATCATTAGGAGAATGATGTGATGGACAAGACCCAATCCTAAGACTAGCACAAAAGATCGTGTAGTTCATTTGCTAGAGCTTTGCTAATGTCAAGTATCTCTTCCTTCGACCATGAGATTGTGCAACTCCCGGATACCATAGGAATGCTTTGGGTGTACCAAACGTCACAACGTAACTGGGTGGCTATAAAGGTGCATCACAGGTATCTCCGAAAGTGTCTGTTGGGTTGGCACGAATCGAGACTGGGATTTGTCACTCCGTGTAAACGGAGAGGTATCTCTGGGCCCACTCGGTAGGACATCATCATATGCGCAATGTGACCAAGGAGTTGATCACGGGATGATGTGTTACGGAACGAGTAAAGTGACTTGCCGGTAACGAGATTGAACAAGGTATCGGTATACCGACGATCGAATCTCGGGCAAGTAAAACACCGCCTGACAAAGGGAATTGTATACGGGATCGATTGAGTCCTTGACATCGTGGTTCATCCGATGAGATCATCGTGGAACATGTGGGAGCCAACATGGGTATCCAGATCCCGCTGTTGGTTATTGACCGGAGAACGTCTCGGTCATGTCTGCATGTCTCCCGAACCCGTAGGGTCTACACACTTAAGGTTCGATGACGCTAGGGTTATAAAGGAAGCTTGTATGTGGTTACCGAATGTTGTTCGGAGTCCCGGATGAGATCCCGGACGTCACGAGGAGTTCCGGAATGGTCCGGAGGTAAAGATTTATATATAGGAAGTCCTGTTTCGGCCATCGGGACAAGTTTCGGGGTCATCGGTATTGTACCGGGACCACCGGAAGGGTCCCGGCGGCCCACCGGGTGGGGCCACCTGCCCCGGGGGGCCACATGGGCTGTAGGGGGTGCGCCTTGGCCTACATGGGCCAAGGGCACCAGCCCCAAGAGGCCCATGCGCAAGGAAAGTTGGAGAGGGAAGAGTCCTAAAGGGGGAAGGCACCTCCGAGGTGCCTTGGGGAGGATGGACTCCTCCCCATCCTTAGCCGCACCCCTTCCTTGGAGGAGGGGGCAAGGCTGCGCCCTCCCCCTCTCCCTTGGCCCTATATATAGTGGGGAAAAGGAGGAGCAATCATACCTAAGGCCTTTGGTTGCCTCCCTCTCCCTCCCGTGACACATCTCCTCTCCCGTAGGTGCTCGGTGAAGCCCTGCGGGATTGCCACGCTCCTCCACCACCACCACGCCGTTGTGCTGCTGTTGGATGGAGTCTTCCTCAACCTCTCCCTCTCTCCTTGCTGGATCAAGGCGTGGGAGACGTCACCGGGCTGTACGTGTGTTGAACGCGGAGGTGCCGTCCGTTCGGCACTTGATCATCGGTGATCTGAATCACGACGAGTACGACTCCATCAACCCCGTTCACTTGAACGCTTCCGCTTAGCGATCTACAAGGGTATGTAGATGCACTCTCCTTCTACTCGTTGCTGGTCTCTCCATAGATAGATCTTGGTGACGCGTAGGAAAATTTTGAATTTCTGCTACGTTCCCCAACAGATATCATATGTGATACTTGAATTCCCACTTATAAACTCCCGAAACTTTCTGGTTATGCAATCAGGTGTTGGGGATACAGGGGAAGCATAATATCTCACCCAAAACTAACAATCCCTACATCTAGTTGTATCCATCCTAAAACCTTCGGAAATCGTTTACCTCAACCTTAGAAAAGCATCCGTTATACGAGTTATGGCAATACTCCCGAACTCTCGCCCCAGTACTGGGTGGCGTCGAGGTTATCTCACCAACAACTGCATAAAGAGATTTTCAATGTCGGCGAACTCAGGTATTCCAGAACTGCAACGATAAAATTGTGATGACAACACCTCGGAGCTCAACTCCCCGGGACATTGCCACAACCCCTAAATGTCAGGAGGCACCAAGAACAATGTTCTCGTCACAAAACCATCAGAACGATTCCAAAATACCCGCGTGATCCTAAAAAAATTCCGTGAAATTTGAGAAGAGAAGAGTCAAAACTCTACGTCAGGAGGCCTCACCAAAGCGACGAAGGGACTGAGGAGTAAAAAGAATCCTACTCTCCGATATATATAATCCTAAGACTCAAAACATTTTATTCTAGACTCAACAACGTCAGCGATTCGATCAAGCAGGGGGCTCCTAAGTCGGGGAAGGCTCTGATACCAACTTGTGACACCCACGATGCGGCTATATCTCCCACGTGTCGGGGCACGACTTAGAGGCATAGCCACATGGTAGGTTTGTCGTAAGAGGGGTAATCTTCACACAATCTTGTGTACTGGATAAGAAAGGGATAACGAGTTGGCTTACAATCGTCACTTCACACAGTTACTAGTAAACCATCCATCATACAAGATACAAACAAAGGTCCGACTACGGAACCAAAATAAAGAAAGACAACCCCAAATGCTAGATCCCCGATCGTCCCAACTGGACTCCACTACTGATCAACCAGAAAAAAACAAATAACAATTACCAAACTTCATCGAGCTCCCACTTGAGCTTGATTGCGTCACCTGCACTAATATCATCGGCACCTGCAACTGTTTGGAAGTATGTGTGAGCCACGAGGACTCTGCAATCTCACAGCCGCGAGATCAAGACTATTTAAGCTTATGGGGAGGAAAGGGTAGTGAGGTGGAGCTGCAGCAAGCACTAAGCATATATGGTGGCTAACTTACGCAAAAGAGAGCGAGAAGAGAAGCAACACACGGTCAAGAAGCTATAAGTGATTAAGAAGTGATCCAAAAGCTACTTACGTTCAAGCATAACACAAGAACCGTGTTCACTTCTTAGACTCCGTCGAGAAGAGACCATCACAGCTACACACGCGGTTGATGCATTTTAATTAAATTAAGTGTCAAGTTCTCTACAACTGGACATTAACAAATTCCCATCTGCCCATAACCGCGGGCACGACTTTAGAAAGTTCAAACCCTGCAGGGGTGTCCCAACTTAGCCCATCACAAGCTCTCACGGTCAACGAAGGATATTCCTTCTCCCAGGAAGACCCGGTCAGACTCGGAATCCCGGTTACAAGACATTTCGACAATGGTAAAACAAGACCAGCAAAGCCACCCGATGTGCCGACAATCCCGATAGGAGATGCACATATCTCGTTCTCAGGGCAACATCGGATAGGTCAAGCTACGAGTAAAACCAGCCCTCGAGTTGGCCTGAGGTGGCCCCGCGGGTTGCCCTGTTCGGACCAACACTTAGACAAGCACTGGCCCGGGGGTTAAAATAAAGATGACCCTCGGGAGAGCGACTCCCAGGGGTAAAGTAGGTGGTGGTGAGGCAAATGGTAAAACCAAGGTTGGGCCTTGCTGGAGGAGTTTTATTCAAAGTGAACTGTCAAGGGGTTCCCATAACATCCAACCGTGTAAGGAACACAAAATCAAGGAACATAACACCGGTATGACGGAAACTAGGGTGGCAAGAGTGGAACAAAACACCAGGCATAAGGCCGAGCCTTCCACCCTTTACCAAGTATATAAATGCATTAAAGTAAACAAGATATATTGTGATATCCCAACATAACCATGTTCCAACATGGAACAAACTTCAACTTCACCTGCAACTAGCAATGCGATAAGAGAGGCTGAGCAAAAGCGGTAACATAGCCAAACAACAGTTTGCTAGGAAAGGTGGGTTAGAGGCTTGACATAGCAATATGGGAGGCATGATATAGCAAGTGGTAGGTATCGCGGCATAGCAATAGAGCGAGCAACTAGCAAGCAAAGATAGAAGTGATTTCGAGGGTATGGTCATCTTGCCTGAAATCCCGCAAGGAAGAAGAACGAGTCCATGAAGAAGACAAACGGACGTAGTCGAACGAATCCTCACAAACGCGATGTTATCAGAACCAACCCAAAGAAGCAACACCGGAAAGAAGCAAACAACATAGTAAACAACCATCACATAAGCATGGCATGATGCGCAATCAAGTATGATGCATGTCCGGTTTAATGAGACATGGCATGGCAAAGTGCACAACCAATACTACAAATTAAGTGGAGCTCAATATGCAACGAGTTGCATATTGACGGAACACCACATTCAAGTTATTTAGTTCGATCTTGTTTATGTACCCAACAATATTAAATGTTGATTAACATGGCAAGAGGTGAAGCATAAGAAATCTACCTATCTAGACAAGTTTAAATGAGGCCAGAACAACAAACAACAATTCCGGAAAATCCCCATGTGCATATTATGAATTTGGTATTGTTCTGCCCTAAACCCAATTTTAGAGTTGTTAAACATGCAAAGTAAAGCCACCATGTTAAACTAGGCATTTTTCTACCCCATTTAGTTATAAAGTTTATTTAAAATGGAGCTACAGTTATTAAGTTATGAATAAAATCATTTTAGCATGGCATAGGAGCAAATTAATGCAAACAACAGTTTAATCATGTTTAGCATGGTTGATAGTTGCATATTATGAAACTAGACAAAATTCTAAGCATTTTTCATATTAAGTTTGTTTAATTCCGATGCACGGTTTGTGAGTTATTAAATGCATGAAACTTAGGGGGTTTTCTGCAAAACTGTAAAGCCCTGGAAAAAGACAAATCGCAGATGAAAAAAAATACAGAGATGGGCCGAATTAGACTGGGCTAAAAGTGCACATGTGGGTTTGGGGTGGCTGCTCACGTTGGGCCATGGGCCTGGTCGGTGGAGCGCCGGCTCGAGCGCTGGGCCTCACACAGGGCGCGGCTGGCTGGATCTGATGAAGGGAGGGCATTGGTCAACGCGGATGTTGGGCGCTCGACGACTCGTGCGAGCTCGATGCAAAGCATGACGCGGCAGCGGCTGCAGGCGAGCTGAGCAGGGGACGATTCGATGTGGGCAGCGAGATGACGAGCGAGCGGCTCCTGGCGAGGCTGGTCCAACCGCGGATGATGCAGGGCTTCGAGCGCGGGGAGTCAATGCGTCATCTTCGATCTCACTGATGGCGACGACAACGCATGATGGGTGAGGACGGAGGAGATCCAGGGCGGCACGGTCTTAGGCATTCAGATCCACCAGCCATGACGACGCAAGGGCGGTGCCATGAATGAAGTAGCTTCGATGGGGCATGGGACTCTGGCAACGAGATCCGCAGGGATCATGAGGCGGGCGACGATCTTGATGGCCGGCAGCGCCATGGGGCTCTTGTGCAGAGAACGAGAGAGACTCAAAGGCAGGGAGCTAGAGAGCCAAGAGAAAACGAACGAGAGGAGAGGGAGAAGAAGCATGGGCAGCGGGGCACTCATCTCCGGCCACGGCGGCGCTCCAAACGGCGGTGGTGGAGCTCGTGGCTCCAGCGTGGAAGCCTCGGGCTCCTCTCGAGCGGGCATGCGGCTGACTGCTGGCGGTTGCGGGAGCTCAGGGGGCTCCCCTGGCCATTAGATGCAAGATCCGGCGGTCAGGATTGACATGAAGGGCTGGATCTGGTTTGGTGGATTGGGGAAAACGAGATATGAAGGCTGGCTGCGCATGGGTTGGCTCGGGTGGGATCCCGAGGAAGATGCTGCTGGCGGTGGTGCGAGGGACAACTGCCTAGTATTTAGGGTTTGTCTAGAAATGGACAAAGGGGACACTATATATAGCAATTCAGATTAGTTTAGGGCGGTTAGGTCCCTCCGATCATAATCGGAAGTTCTGAGAAAAATAGACTAGGGAGTCCAAATAAGAAAACAATGATGTTTTATAGATGTTAGGGGATGATCCAGACTCAACGGTGATGACTGCCCGGGTCGGGTTCAGGACAACTTTCGAACGCGCGCGAGGAGGGCCGCGGGCTGACGAGAGAGGTTAGGTTGGGCCTGGCGGTGAGTGGTAGTGGGTTGTGCAGAAAGCCTTGGGCTGAGAGAAGATAAGAGAGAGACCCGATGGCTGTTTCCGGAGACCGAAAACGCCCGACGTTTGACCGGTTATAATGCCGCTATAGTTTAACGGTTGGGCTATCGAACGAGCTCCGAATGCGATGAAACTTGGCAGGCGGTCTACCTACAACATAACAAGACCGCACCCCAACTCTCATCCCATTCCGAGAACATTTTCCGGCCACTTATAAAATACTATTTCGGACATGCCACGGGCGCGTGCGAGTGTGGTTGGGCTCAGAACGGACAACGGAGAGAACTGGGAGACCCGGACGGATGCAAGTTTTGAAAACATGATGATGCAATGCACATGATGGCATGGCAAGATGCGACACGCAAGCAAATGACAAGGCAACAACAACGAATAACTGGAAGACACCTTATGCATGGGTCTCGGGGCGTTACAATTTCGCAACATTAGGGTTAGGGTTCATAGGGGCAGAATTGGGGGTGTTCTTGCTGTTGCAAAGCTAGGTCTTTTAGTCAAATTTTGTAGTTGATTTGTGTTGAAAATAGCATTGATAAATTATATTCATGTGTATTTCATCTTTTTCCAGTTAAATCATGGACCCGGTAGACATATTGAATGTTCGATTTCACTTTCGAGGCGAGTTCATCCGCATTGGTCCGAAGTTGGATTATGTGGGAGGAGATGAAGGTTTTTCAGAGATTGAGAGAGACAAACTGTCAATACAAGAGGTGAAAGGCTTTGTGAAAGATCATTTAGAGTTGAAGGAATCAATGAAGTATTATTTTCGTATTCCTCACAAAGAACTTTTCAATGGGTTGTTGTTTCTTAATAATGATAGTGTTTGTGTGAAGGTGTCAGGTTATATATGTGTGGGTGGAGTTATAGATGTGTATGTGGAGTATCATGGGGAGGAGGACAACCATGACACTAGGAGCGGCAGTGATTTTGAGGACAATGAACTTGTGCATTTATCTGATTTAGAACCAGATCGGATCATTAGTGCAGAATCGGCTGAAGATGATCATGATGTGCTAGTGCTTGATGAAACTGATGTGATCACAAAAGTTTTGTTCAGCCCAGTGAAGCAACAAACAGTTATTAGAAGGATAAATGTTGCTGCTACTGACAAAGAAGACACCCATTCAGATTCAGATTCAGATTCTGATAGTGAATACATGCCACATAGTGAGGACAGTGGAGAAGATTCCGAGGTTGTGCAACTAAGAAGACATGCCAGAAAGTTTAAGAAAAGAATGAGAGTCAAAAAGCTAGATTGGCATGGATTCAACAGGTCCTATTCCAATTGATCTTGTTGCAAACATGGAGGTACAACTCAAGGGGGAGGAAGATGACTAGAATTATGACTCATCCGACGAGGACTACAGCTATGATGAAGATTCAGATGGGCAGATAGTGAAGAGGAAGAGCAAGTACCCAAGATACAACAATGACACTGAAATACCACATTTCAGTTTATCGATGGTGTTCAGAAGCAAGAACCAACTTTGCAAAGCTTTGAGAAGATATGGAATAATCACAAAAAGGAGTATTGAGTTTTTAAAATCAGAGTCAGATAGAGTGAGGGCCAAGTGTGGATGACCTAGTTGTCCTTGGCTATTATATGTAGCAAAAAAAATTAAGAACTTCAAGAATGCAAGTGGTTACCTTCAATGATGAACATCACTGTGCTCAGAATAGGCAAAACAAACTTGTGACTGCTAAAGTGATTGCACAAAGATATGAATACTTCATACTAGCTAACCCAATGTGGAAGATTGACAGCATGAAAGCAACAGTTCTCCAATATATATGTTTGTTGATGTGTCGACTTCTAAGTGTAAGCATGCAAAAAAACTTGTCATGGACAGATTGATGTGTTGCTCAGGTGCGAGTGATGATACATAATCAAATGGCTATTAATTAAGTACAACGTTACAAGGCAAAAGGTACTGACAAGAGGAATGAAGACATCAACGTGTGTAGTAGCATTGGCTTTATTCAACATTTTTGTAAGAGTAAATGTAGATCTGATAATTTGGAGAAAGTGGAGGGCAGGGCAGATAAGATGCAAGGTAAAGTTACACAATCAACTATCTCGCAATGCAAGTACAATAATACTACCACTGTCCATTATTACTTGTCGCTCAAATGGATGTATCTAGCACTATTAAGTTCTAAATACATCCAGTTGAGCAACAATTATCCTTCCATCTACATGGAGAAGGGCTTTGTCCAGCCCCTGTTAACATGTAATGTAAGTTCATCCTTCTCAAGCCTTCGAACTTTGTTCTAGTATAGATTTGGATAGGCATCATTTCCTCCATTGATGTTTACTTTAGTGTTTACATCTGATTGGATGTTTGCAACAACAACCAGATTTAATTTGTAGTTGTAAAAACATGTTCCTTATGTGGAACAGATCTATTTATTTGCTTATATAATTGTAAAACCTGTTACGTGTCTCCTTGTTTTTCTTTCAGAGTCATATC
Source organism: Triticum dicoccoides (assembly GCF_002162155.2). NCBI lineage: Eukaryota > Viridiplantae > Streptophyta > Magnoliopsida > Poales > Poaceae > Triticum > Triticum dicoccoides. The sequence continues at coordinate 153,400,593 of NC_041384.1, read as the reverse complement.
TCTTATGCCGGGCAGAACTTTAGGGAAGATAGTGACCCAAACCATCTTGAAGGGAGCGAGATGACCCCAAGGTCATGTCTTGATGAAGACAGTGAGTTGAAGCTACTCACCGGCAGTTGTGAGACAACCTCTGTGCAGTTGTTGCCTCAATCAGTTCGACTTCTTCGGTCTCAACTTAAAGCGGAAATGCTTGCTTCAGCTCAGCTCCGACTTGATGTCAATGATGCAAGACCTCAGAGGACAGCCTTGCGGGCTTTCGTGCTATGCAGCTAGGGTTAGAGCATCTATCGTTGACACAACTGAGGTCTCATCAACTTGTTTTGCTGCTTGCGGTGCACCTCTAGGCCACGCCTAATGCCTTCTTGTAACACCCACGATGCGGCTATATCTCCCATGTGTCGAGGCATGACTTAGAGGCATAACCGCATTATGGTTTTGTCATAAGAGGGGTAATCTTCACAAAATCCCATGTACTGAATAAGAAAGGGATAAAGAGTTGGCTTACAACCGCCACTTCACAAAAATAACAAGTTAAAACATACATCATCCAGAGTACAATCAAGGTTCGACTATGGAACCAAAATAAAAGAAGACAACCCCAAATGCTAGATCCCCGATCGTCCCAACTGGGCACCACTACTGATCATCCGGAAAAGACACATAACAACGGCCAAGATTTTCATCGAACTCCCACTTGAGCTCGGTTGCGTCACCTGCACTGGTATCATTGGCACCTGCAACTGTTTGGAAGTATCTGTGAGTCACGAGGACTCAGCAATCTCACACCCGCGAGATCAAGACTATTTAAGCTTATGGGAAGGATAAGGTAGTGAGGTGGAGTTGCAGCAAGTGCTAAGCAAATATGGTAGCTAACTTACGAGTACAAGAGTAAGATGAGAAACTATGCAAATATAACCCAAATCGTGTTCACTTCCCGGACTCTGCCGAAAAGAGACCATCACGGCTACACACGCGGTTGATTCATTTTAATTAAGTTAAGTGTCAAGTTCTCTACAACCGGATATCAACAAATTCCCATCTGCCACATAACCGTGGGCACGACTCTCGAAAGTTTATACCCCGCAGGGATGTCCCAACTTAGCCCATCACAAGCTCTCATGATCAACGAAGGATATTCTTTCTCCCGGGAAGACCCAATCAGACTCGGAATCCCGGTTACAAGACATTTCGACAATGGTAAAATAAGACCAGCAAAGCCACCCGACTGTGCTGACAAATCCCGATAGGAGCTGCACATATCTCGTTCTCAGGGCACACCAGATAGGTCAAGCTACGAGTAAAACCAGCCCTCAAGTTTCCCTGAGGTGGCCCCGCAGGTTGCCCGGTTCAGACCAACACTTAAAGAAGCACTGGCCCGGGGGGGTTAAATAAAGATGACCCTCGGGAGCGCGACTCGCAAGGGAAAAGTAATAGGTGGTGGTGGCAAATGTTAAAACCAAGGTTGGGCCTTGCTGGAGGAGTTTTATTCAAAGCGAACTGTCAAGGGGGTCCCATAACCCCAACCATGTTAGGAATGCCAAATCAAGGAACATAACACCGGTATGACGGAAACTAAGGCGGCAAGAGTGGAACAAAACACCAGGCATAAGGCCGAGCCTTCCACCCTTTACCAAGTATATAGATGCATTAATTAAATACGAGATAATATGATATCCCAACATATCCATGTTCCAACATGGAACAAACTGCAAGGCACCTACAACTAGCAACGCTATAACAGGGGCTGAGCAAAAACGGTAACATAACAAAACAACGGTTTGCTAGGAATGTGGGTTAGAGGCTTGACATGGCAACATGGGAGGCATGATAAACAAGTGGTAGGTAGCGCGACATAGCGATAGAGCAAAACAACTAGCAAGCAAAGATAAAAGTGATATCGAGGGTATGGTATTCTTGCCTGAAATCCCGCAAGAAAGAAGAACGAGTCCATGAAGAAGACAAATAGACGTAGTCGAATTGATCCTCACAAACGCGACGTTACCAGAACTAACAAGAAGAAGCAACACTGGAAAGGAGCAAACAACATGGTAAACACACAAGCATAAACATGGCATGATGCACAATCAAGTATGATGCATGTCCGGTTTTAAAGAGGCATGTCATGGCAAAGTGCAACAAACAGTACTACAAATTAAGTGGAGCTCAATATGCAACGAGTTGCGTATTGACGAAACACCACATTCAATTATTTAGTTCTCTCTCGGTTATGTATCCAACAATATTAAATGTTGTTAAACATGGCAAGAGGTGAAACATATATAAACTAACTATTTAGGCAAGTTTAAAATGAGGCTAGAAACAACAAACAACCATTCCGGAAAATCCTCATATGCAAATTTTAGAGTTGGTACTGTTCTACCCTAAACCATATTTTATTTTTTAAACAGGAAAATAAAGTGCACCATGTTAAACTATGCATTTCTCTACCCCATTTACATATAAAGTTTATTAAATTTGGAGCTACGGTTATTTAGTTATGAAATAAATCATTTTAGCATGCTATTTAAGCAAATAACATTTTTAACATGGATGAAAGTTGCATATTAAGAAACTAGACAAAATTCTAAGCATTTTACATATTAAGTTTGTTCAATTTGGATGCACGGTTGGTGAGATATTAAATGCATGATGTCCAAGGGTTTTTCTGTAAAACAGCCGTCCTCTGGAATAATAGACAAATTCGTCCAGACCAGGAAAAAAACATATCGGGCCACATCTGAAGTGAACTGGGCTGGCGTGCTGCTCACCATGGGCCAAGCCCAGTCGAAGGAGAGGCGAGACAGATGGGCCGGCGCTGGGCTCAGGGCAGCTGGGCTGGGCAGCGGGGCCCACACCCAGGAGGAGGAAGCCCCCCGTCCTCCTCGAGCGCTCCTGATATGTCTCCAACGTATCTATAATTTTTGATTGTTCCATGCTATTATATTATTTGTTTTGGATGATAACGAGCTTTATTTTACACTTTTATATTACTTTTGGGACTAACCTATTAACCGCAGGCCCAACCCAAATTGTTGTTTTTTTGCCTATTTCAGTGTTTCGCAGAAAAGGAATATCAAACGGAGTCCAAACGGAATGAAACCTTCGGGAGCGTTATTTTTGGAACAAACGTGATCCAGGAGACTTGGAGTGGACGTCAAGAAACAATCGAGGAGGCCACGAGGCAGGGGGACGCGCCTACCCCCTAGGCGCGCCCTCCACCCTCGTGGGCCCCTCGTTGCTCCACCGACCTACTTCTTCCTCCTATATATATCCATATACCCCGCAAACATCCAGGAGCACCATGAAACCCTATTTCCACCGCCGCAACCTTCTGTACCCAAGAGATCCCATCTTGGGGCCTTTTCCGGAGCTCCGCCGGAGGGGGCATTGATCACGGAGGGCCTCTACATCAACTCCATGGCCCCTCCGATGATGTGTGAGTAGTTTACTTCAGACCTTCGGGTCCATAGCTAGTAGCTAGATGGCTTCTTCTCTCTCTTTGGATCTCAATACAAAGTTCTCGTCGATTCTATTGGAGATCTATTCGATGTAATCTTCTTTTGCGGTGTGTTTGTCGAGATCCGGTGAATTGTGGGTTTATGATCAAGTCTATCTATGAACAATATTTGAATCTTCTCCGAATTCTTTTATGTATGATTGGTTTAGCTTTGCAAGTCTCTTCGAATCATCAGTTTGGTTTGGCCTACTAGATTGATCTTTCTTGCAGTGGGAGAAGTGCTTAGCTTTGGGTTCAATCTTGCGGTGCTCAATCCCAGTGACAAAAAGGGAAACGACACATATTGTATTGTTGCCATCGAGGATAAAAAGATGGGGTTTATATCATATTGCATGAGTTTATCCCTCTACATCATGTCATCTTGCTTAAGGCGTTACTCTGTTCTTATGAACGCAATACTCTAGATGCATGCTGGATAGCGGTCGATGTGTGGAGTAATAGTAGTAGATGCAGGCAAGAGTCGGTCTACTTATCACAAACGTGATGCCAATATACATGATCGTACCTAGATATTCTCATAATTATTCACTTTTCTATCAATTGCTCGATAGTAATTTGTTCACCCACCGTAATACTTATGCTATCTTGAGAGAAGGCACTAGTGATACCTATGGCCCCTGGGTCTATTCTCCATCATACAAGTTTCCATCTATTTTATTTTGCAATCTTTACTTTCAATCTATATCATAAAAATACCAAAAATATTTATATTATTATTATTATCTCTATCAGATCTCACTCTTGCAAGTGGCCTTGAAGGGATTAACAACCCCTTTATCGCGTTGGTTGCGAGGTTCTTATTTGTTTGTGTAGGTACGAGGTGACTCGCGCATGGTCTCCTACTGGAATTATACCTTGGTTCTCAAAAACTGAGGGAAATACTTACGCTACTTTGCTGCATCACCCTTTCCTCTTCAAGGGAAAACCAACACAGTGCTCAAGAGGTAGTAAGAAGGATTTCTGGTACCGTTGCCGGGGAGATCTACGCCAAGTCAAGACATACCAAGTACCCATCACAACTCTTATCCTTCGCATTACATTATTTGCCATTTGCCTCTCGTTTTCCTCTCCCCCACTTCACCCTTGCCGGTTTTATTCGCCTCTTTCCCATTTTTTTCTTGTTCCATGGCCGATTCAAAAAGGGCTAAGGGTTCTCTCTCGGGTTTTACCTTGGATAGTCCCTCTGTCCTCTCTAAGCTCATAAATAATGATGCTATGGAGAGACCTACCAGGGTTATCAATGAGAGTTTGAGTAATTTAAATGAAGATGATCCCAGAATTTTTCGTTATTTACTTGATGAATCTTTGAAAGACGCTTGGGATAGGCTATTAAGAATTCGAGCTAGCTATCTGCCCCAATATCAAATTGAGGTTTACCTGAAAAGCTTTTATATTGGTTTACCCTTTTCATTCAAGCAAGTTCTAGATTCTATCTTTGAAGGAGGTTTTCTTGAGGGGGATCCCATTGAAACTTATGAAAGGATGAAAACTATATTTGGGCACCCCATGAGTGAGAAGGTTGAATCTACCTCTCTTTTGTGCTTTTACCAAAACGAAACTATCAAAGAAATGAGGGCTAGCATAGATGCCAATTTTCGTAACGTGCTGAATCTTTCTTCCACTATCAATGACCACGTGCTATCTCAAAATACAAAGATAAATGCTATAGAAAAGAATTTTTCTCTTTTCTTTCCTAATACCAAAGATGGCAATACCTACATCTATCTTCGCTTTTATGCCTAGCTAAGGGCGTTAAACGATAGCGCTTGTTGGGAGGCAACCCAATTTTATTTTTATTCCTTGCTTTTTGCTCCTATTTAGTAATAAATAATTTATCTAGCCTCTGTTTTGGTTGTGTTTTTTGTGTTTAATTAGTGTTTGTGCTAAGTAGAACCATTGGGAAGACTTGGGGGGAGTCTTTTGATCTAGCGGTAAAAAACAGAAACTTTGGTGCTCACGAGAATCGCTGCCATTTTTATTGGAGAGCGCTATTTAGTTAATTCTTTTTGAAGATGATTAATAGATAAATTCCTCACGTCCAGAAATTTATTTTAGAATTTTTTGGGGTTCCACAAGTTTGCGTTAGTTACAGATTACTACAGACTGTTCTGTTTTTTGACAAATTCTGTTTTTCGCGTGTTGTTTGCTTATTTTGATGAATCTATGGCTAGTAATAGAGTTTATGAACTATATAAAAGTTGGAATATAGTAGGTTTAACACCAATATAAATAAAGAATGAGTTCATTACAGTAATTTGAAGTGGTGTTTTGTTTTCTTTCGCTAACGGAGCTCACGAGATTTTCTGTTATGTTTTGTGTTGTGAAGTTTTCAAGTTTTGGGTAAAGATTTGATGGATTATGGAACAAGGAGTGGCAAGAGCCTAAGCTTGGGGATGCCCAAGGCACCCAAGGTAAAATCCAAGGACACCAAAAAGCCTAAGCTTGGGGATGCCCCGGAAGGCATCCCCTCTTTTGTCTTCGTTCATCGGTAACTTTACTTGGAGCTATATTTTTATTCACCACATGATATATGTTTTGCTTGGAGCATCTTGTATGATTTGAGTCTTTGCTTTTTATTTTACCATAATCATACTTTTTGTACACTCCTTTTGAGAGAGACACACATGAATTATAATTTATTAGAATACTCTTTGTGCTTCACTTATATCTTTTGAGGTATCTAGTTTTTGCTCTAGTGCTTCACTTATATCTTTTAGAGCACGGCGGTGGTTCTATTTTATAGAAATAATTGATATCTCATGCTTCACTTATATTATTTTGAGAGTCCTTTAGAACAACATGGCAATTTTCTTTTAGGCATAATAAAAACTTTCATATAAGTGCATTGAATACTAAGAGAAGTTTGATACATGATGATTGTTTTGAGATATGGAGATGGTGATATTAGAGTCATGCTAGTTGAGTAGTTGTGAATTTGAGAAATACTTGTGTTGAAGTTCGTAATTCCCATAGCATGCATGTATGGTGAACCTTTATGTGATGAAATCGAAGCATGATTTATTTATTGATTGCCTTCCTTATGAGTGGCGGTCGGGGACGGGCGATGGTCTTTTCCTACCAATCTATCCCCCTAGGAGCATGCGTGTAGTACTTTGTTTCGATAACTAATATATTTTTGTAATAAGTATGTGAGTTCTTTATGACTAATATTGAGTCCATGTATTATACACACCCTCACCCTTTCACCATTGCTAGCCTCTCTAGTACCGCACAACTTCCGCCGGTACCATAAACCCACCATATACCTTCCTCAAAATAGCCACCATACCTACCAATTATGGCATTTCCATAGCCATTCCGAGATATATTGCCATGCAACTTTCCACCGTTCTGTTTGTTATGACACGCTTCATCATTGTCATATTGCCATGCATGATCATGTAGTTGACATCGTATTTGTGGCAAAGCCACCGTTCATAATTTTTTTCATACATGTCACTCTTGATTCATTGCATATCCCGGTACACCGCCGGAGGCATTCACATAGAGTCATATTTTGTTCTAAGTATTGAGTTGTAATTCTTGAGTTGTAAGTAAAAAGAAGTGTGATGATCATCATTATTATAGCATTGTCCTAGTGAGGAAAGGATGATGGAGACTATGATTCCCCCACAAGTCGGGATGAGACTCCGGACGAGAAATAAAAAATAAAAAAAGAGAGAAAAGAGGCCAAAAGAAAAAAAGGCCCAAATAAAAAATGAGAGAAAAAGAGAGAAGGGACAATGTTACTATGCTTTTTCCACACTTGTGCTTCAAAGTAGCACCATGATCTTCATGATAGAGAGTCTCCTATGTTGTCACTTTCATATACTAGTGGGAATTTTACATTATTGAACTTGGCTTGTATATTCCAATGATGGGTTCCTCAAATTGCCCTAGATCTTCGTGAGCAAGCAAGTTGGATGCACACCCACTTAGTTTCTTTTGTTGAGCTTTCATACACTTAGAGCTCTAGTGCATCCGTTGCATGGCAATCCCTACTCACTCACATTGATATCTATTGATGGGCATCTCCATAGCCCATTGATACGCCTAGTTGATGTGAGACTATCTTCTCCTTTTTGTCTTCTCCACAACCACCATTCTATTCCACCTATAGTGCTATGTCCATGGCTCACGCTCATGTATTGCGTGAAAATTGAAAAAGTTTGAGAACATCAAAAGTATGAAACAATTGCTTGGCTTGTCATTGGGGTTGTGCATGATTTAATATTTTGTGTGATGAAGATAGAGCATAGCAGACTATATGATTTTGTAGGGATAACTTTCTTTGGCCATGTTATTTTGAGAAGACATGATTGCTTAGTTAGTATGCTTGAAGTATTATTATTTCTATGTCAATATTAAACTTTTATCTTGAATCTTTCGGATCTGAACATTCATGCCACAATAAAGAAAAATTACGTTGAGGAATATGTTAAGAAGCATTCCACATCAAAAAATCTGTTTTTATCATTTACCTACTCAAGGACGAGCAGGAATTAAGCTTGGGGATGCTTGATACGTCTCCAACTTATCTATATTTTTTTATTGTTCCATGCTATTATATTATTTGTTTTGGATGATAACGAGCTTTATTTTACACTTTTATATTACTTTTGGGACTAACCTATTTACCGGAGGCCCAGCCCAAATTGCTATTTTTTTGCCTATTTCAGTGTTTCGCAGAAAAGGAATATCATACAGAGTCCAAACGGAATGAAACCTTCGGGAGTGTTATTTTTGGAACAAACGTGATCCAGGAGACTTGGAGTGGACGTCAAGAAACAATCGAGGAGGCAACGAGGCAAGGGGGCGCGCCTAACCCCCCTGGGCGCGCCCTCCACCCTCGTGGGCCCCTCGTTGCTCCACCGACCTACTTCTTCCTCCTATATATATCCATATACCCCGCAAACATCCAGGAGCACCACGAAACCCTATTTCCACCGTCGCAATCATATGTACCCAAGAGATCCCATCTTGGGGCCTTTTCCGGAGCTCCGTTGGAGGGGGCATTGATCACGGAGGGCCTCTACATCAACTCCATGGGCCCTCCGATGATGTGTGAGTAGTTTACTTCAGACCTTCGGGTCCATAGCTAGTAGATAGATGGCTTCTTCTCTCTCTTTGGATATCAATACAAAGTTCTCCTCGATTCTCTTGGAGAACTATTTGATGTAATCTTCTTTTGCGGTGTGTTTGTCAAGATCCGATGAATTGTGGGTTTATGATCAAGTTTATCTATGAACAATATTTGAATCTTCTCGGAATTCTTTTATGTATGATTGGTTTAGCTTTGCAAGTCTCTTTGAATTATCAGTTTGGTCTGGCCTACTAGATTGATCTTTCTTGCAATGGGAGAAGTGCTTAACTTTGGGTTCAATCTTGTGGTGCTCGATCCCAGTGGCAGAAAGGGAAACGACACATATTGTATTGTTGCCATCGAGGATAAAAAGATGGGGTTTATATCATATTGCATGAGTTTATCCCTCTACATCATGTCATCTTGCTTAAGGCGTTACTCTGTTCTTATGAACATAATACTCTAGATGCATGCTGGATAGCGGTCGATGTGTGGAGTAATAGTAGTAGATGCAGGCAGGAGTCGGTATACTTATCACGGACGTGATGCCTATATACATGATCATACCTAGATATTCTCATAATTATTCGCTTTTCTATCAATTGCTCGACAGTAATTTGTTCACCCACCGTAATACTTATGCTATCTTGAGAGAAGCCACTAGTGAAACCTAGGCCCCCCGGGTCTATTCTCCATCATACAAGTTTCCATCTATTTTATTTTGCAATCTTTACTTTTAATCTATATCATAAAAATACCAAAAAAATTATCTTTTATTAATATCTCTATCAGATCTCACTCTTGCAAGTGGCCGTGAAGGGATTGACAACCCCTTTATCGCGTTGGTTGCGAGGTTTTTATTTGTTTGTGTAGGTACGAGGTGACTCGCTCGTGGTCTCCTGCTGGATTGATACCTTGGTTCTCAAAAACTGAGGGAAATACTTACGCTACTTTGTTGCATCACCCTTTCCTCTTCAAGGGAAAACCAACACAATGCTCAAGAGGTAGCAGCACCCACTCGAGCAGGGAAGCATGGAGGCGGCGCGCGACGGTGAGGAGCTCCGGCGAGGCAGGGAACGACGGGGAGACGCCGGAGAGCAGCAGATCCAGGCGCGGGCGGCGTCGGGACCCCAACTCCGGCCGGATCTAGGCGGAGGTGACCGGATCCGCCGCGGGGATGGTGAGGCCGGTGAGTGGAGGGCGGCCCGGGGAGGAGCAGGGGGTCGATAAGGCTGACGGGATGCGCGAGGAGGCAGGGTCGCGGGCGCTGGTGGTCTCCAGCGCGGACGACAGCCACCGGCGGCGCTCGAGAGGAGCTTGGGCACGCGGGACGAGCCCCTGGCTCGGGCGCTCACGGGCACCTGCGGGCTGTGGCGGCAAGTGGCTCTGGCCCGGGCGGTCCCGCGATGGGCCTCCAGGGCCGCGGCGAAGTGGGGGGAGGCGGGTGCGACGTGGCTTCGTCTGGTTGGGCGGGGCGGCGGCGCTGCCCACTGGGGTGGCGCCACATGGCGACGACGAGGTGGCGGTGCGTAGGGATGGCAATTTTATCCACGGATCTGGATACCCATGGATACCCGACCCGGTTGGGCAAGGGTATGGACCACATTTTTGCCCATGGGTCCATGGATATGGATACCCACGAACAGCCGGGTTGGGCATGGTTATAGTTTGTGCTGCATGGATATCCAATGGATACCCGTATGACATGTGGGACCATATGCCAGTGATAGTAGAAAGAGCAAATGAATGGGAAATGGTAGGAAATATGCAACTTGTTCCATGAGCTATATGTTGCAGAATCAACCTCTGGTATGTCACACTTAAGAACTCATCATATTACTTGTTGCCTACTTATGCATGTAGCTTATGTTGTCATTTGTGAGTGAATGATGATGAGTTAATTTGCTCTTTGGGAAGGCTTCATGCTGACTTTTCTATGCCCATGGAGCTCCATGGGTATGTGGGTATCCAGTGGGTTTGGACATGGGCACAAGTTTTGCCCATGGATAATTTGGTAGATGGGCAGAGGGTAGGAAGATGGGTCATGGGTTGGATTTGGACCAGCTCCACCCGCCCCAAACCCGACCCATTGCCATCCCTAGCGGTGCGGGAGGAGGCCAAGTGGCGACAGGGGAGCGGATCTAGCAGCGACAAGTGGTGGGTGGAGGCTGGGGCTGTGCGGAAAATGAGGAGGAGGGTGGAGGAAGGACAAAAATGGACTAGGGGGTGTCCATATATAGCAGGAGGAGCTTGGGTTTGGGGGTTTTGAGGCCGATTTGGACCCTCCGATCGCAATCGAACGGTTCCGATCGGAGGGGAGGTTTAGTGGGCTGGATTAGTGGGCTGTGAAGAGGGGTTGGGCTGAGAGGAAAGAGGAGGAATGCAGCCCGACGACTATTTCCGGAGAACAGAAACGTTCGACGTTTGGCCGACTATATTGTCGCTATAATTATCCGTTCGGGCATCGAACGAACTCCGAGTGCGATGAAATTTGGCAGGCGGCCTACTGACAACATAACAACACCGCACGCCAACTTTCATCCAATTTTGAGAACAATTTCCGGCCACTTATAAAATAATATTCCGGACATGCCGCGGGTGCGTGCGAGTTTGTCTTGGCTTAGAACGAACAACGGGGACAACTGGGAAACCCGGACGGATGCAAGTTTTGAAACATGATGATGCAATGCACATGATGACATGGTAAGATGCAACACGCAAGAAAATGACATGGAAATGACAATGAATAACTGGAATACACCTGGCGCAATGGACTCGGGGCGTTACAACACTCCACTACTACAAGAGGATGTCGTCCCGAGATCTAGGATGGCACCTGAGAGAAACGGATGAGGAAGAGAAGAAGTAAAACTAAGTTGCTTCTTTGACAAATGAGTGAAACCAAAGAACCTTTAGAGGTTGAACAAATTGAAAGAAAGAATACAACAAAGATGAACAAAGTTGAAAACACTCCGTTAGAAAAGAGGAACAAGGAACATTACTAGAACCTTGTAGGTTGAAAGACATAAGAAAAGGGTTGCAATGGACAAGAAGTACATGCAAGCACTCCGGTTGAAACGAGATGTACAAGGAATGATAAAGATCAATTACGACAACACTCCGATTGGAAATGGAAGGCATAGAATATGAACTTGGCAAAATGAAAGTACTTGGATGAGACTCCTGTTAGAACAGGAATGATAGACACAACACTCCGGTTAAAATAAGATAGATAAGGAATAAGAATGATATAATTTGGACAACACTCCGACTGTAAATGGAAGGAATTGAACATGAACTTGACAAGATGAGAGGATACTTGTTGAAATCACAACACACTGCCTCTAGAACTATTGAAAGAATGGTACAATGGGTAAGAAAGATTTCAGACAGCACTCCAGTTGAGAAGGGAGGCAAAACTTGACAGAATGGGAAGACCTTGAAAAGAGGGCACAACACTCCGGTTGGAAATGGATAAGCACAAAAATAACATGGTCCTCACAATCCGAGATGATGAGTGAAGAGAGAAACATCACAATGCCTCCGGAAGGAATGAAAGAATGGAATGGAATGAAGAGAGGGAAACAAGATCTTGGAAGAGCACACTTACAAGAAATGCTAGAACGGAGTTGTTGTATTATCAACAATGAAAGGATAAGCTTCTTGTGGGCTTATAGAAAGCATCTCAAAATTATGAGGTGACAACCTGCCACTCACGGGAAAAAGATTTGATTGAGAGCTAGAATAGATAGAAAGCTTATTCCCCCGAGGTGATAAGGAGAAAAACTTGGATCATAGATAATCACCACAAAGAGCAACATTCCTTAGGGAAGGCTTTAGGTGAAATATAACCCAAGATAACTCCAATGAAGAGATTGATGGATTGAGAAGAGCCCATGCTCAAAGAAATTGATGGGTTTAACTATCTCTTTCTTGACAACTTGAATCACGAAGGGAAATTTTCAAGAATGACATAACACCATCTCAAAAGATAATGTAGAAGAATTGCACTTTGAATGCAAGATGAAGAATGCTTGAACTCCTAAAAAAACATGTGTTGAGCACCCTGTTTAAATTTTGAGTTTAGCTTGGCGGATCATAACTTTGGGAGAAATCTTGAAGAACAATTGAAGAATGAAAAGAATCCTTGACGAACAACCATGTAGATCCTCCATGAAGAACTCCGGTAATAAAAGAATGATCAAACGAAAGGAAAGCTGAAAAGAACTCCGGGAGTAGCCTTGCAATGATTAGATGGAGCTTTGAAATTATATAATTGAAATAACTTGGAGCTCCAGAAAAGAAAAGATGAAGCATCTCGAACCGAGAAATGTGATGATGAACCACTCTGGAAAGAAGAAACTAGATCACTTGAATGAAACAAAAATAAGAATTACGTTAAGCGTATCCTTCACCAATTTAAATTGATGACAAGCAACGGATTTGGCATACTACTTATTCCTCTTGAAAAGGATTGAGGAGAGATACGCAAAAAATTGAGAAGGTCTTGATGGATCCACCGGTGGGATTTGGAACAACGGATAAATTAATATGAGAACATAGGAAGAGGAATCTTGAACGAACCATCGTAAGAATTGAAAATGAATGAAGAAAAGAGAACGAATCACCGAGAGGAATTAGAAAATGACGTTGATGCTGGAGGGAATTTAGATACATGAGAACGAAGAGATCATGAACTGATTAGAGGATATTTGAATGATGCACCGGTAAGATTTGGAGAACGAGAGCTGAAAGCTGGAATGAATAATCCCGAAAATGATGACCTTCGGAGAATCAAACTGAAAAGACTCCTGAATTGCTCCGCATAGGTGAAAAGAAATCTCACAATCTAAAACAATTATGAGAGGATGGCATCAAGCTTGAACTTCACATCTTTGGAAGAATGGGTAAGGATTTAAGAGGAACTCTTCTTCGGTCTTCAAATGTTGAGAATGATGACGAGAAACACCACCAAAAATTGTTGAAATACTTCGGGAGAATGAAAAGCGAAGAGGTTGAGCCAACAATGAAAATAATTGAAACCGATCTTGGAAAATCATCTGACTGATGAAATTCATTCTTACGTCAAACTTCAAAAGAATTTGAGAAAAACTCTGAGAAAATAGAAGAGTCAGGTAAGATCCTGGGAAAAGACCTGTGGGTTAGGGCCCACTCAAAAGAAACACCATTGAAAAGATTGCTTGAAAAGAGAGATTGCACTGGTTGAATTAAATGATTTTAATGAGATAATAACCTCGAGATAGCTTGAACGGATTAAGAATGAAAATGTGAATCTTCTAAGATATCTTCAGTATTCTAGAACAAATGAATAGGCTAGAAGTGGATGATTAAGAGGTGCACCGGTATGAGAAAACATTTTAAACGAGTAAAGGGGTATGATCAACATCGATGCTTGAATTGAATCCACTGGAGAAGGAAAAGAACGAAGAATGATGAACTTGAAACTCCTGACCACCTTCATGATAATCACCGGGTAAGAACATTGATTGAACAAAAATGAAGAGACTTCACATGAATAAAATGGATAGTTGATTTGAAAATCTCTGACTCCTTGAAGAAAAGGGTGGGAGGGCGGGAAAACAAAGGCAACTTAGGGATGGATGAAACAAACACCATTGAAAAGAAGTGATGATTGATCTTGCAAATGTTGAAGCGGTCGACTTAACTTGAAGAGAAGCACACCAGTTGAGAAGAAATTGAGATGGCAAACTTGGTGATCGAAAGGATTTGCATTCACATCGAAATATGAGAACACCGCTTCGGAAAGGTATGGAATCAACACTTGACATCGAAGCAACTTGAATACCACAACTCAAAACAAAACAAAGGATTTGGCTTCCAAAATAAGCCGAAACAAACATATGATAGAGATTTCATCCGAAATTTTCATGGTGGGGCCCACACGGGCTCGATCATACAACACCATCATGTACAAGGCAGTGCACATGACATACGAAGCGTCCCCGAGTCAGCATAGCCAAGGACTCTTTAAGACACAATGAGGCCACTATAAAACCAACCATGGATAGGCAGACCACTAGACATCGAACCCCAATCTCATATCATGCATCTGTCGAAAAGATATCCTAGGAGCTACTTGAATTCCCACCTATAAACTCCCGAAACTTTCTGGTTATGCAATCTGGTGTTGGGGATACACGGAGGCACAAATATATCACACAACTAACAAGCCCTACGCTCCAACTGTATCCATCCGTCAACACATAACCAAGAAAACTCCGGAAATTGTGTACCTCAACCTTCGAAAAGCATCCGTTATACGAGTTATGGCAATACTCCCGAACTCCCACCCAGGTACTGGGTGGCGTCGAGGTTATCTCACCAACAACTACATAAAAAAGATTTTTGATGTCGGCAAAACTCAGGTATTCCAGAACTGCAACGATAAAATTATGACGACAACACCTCGGAGCTCAACTCCCTGGGACACTGCCACAACCCCTATGTCACATCCCTGGTCCTGTTATGCACTAGGCTAGGCCTCATGTGAGCATCATGTTTTAATTCAAATGAAATTTGAATTGAGGGATTTTCAAAGCCTCAGAAACCTTCTAAAAATGATCAACATTAAAATCTTCTCAAAGAAGTCCAAGAAAATGTTCCTCTTAGTCTCTGAAAATATTGCAAAGAGGTAAAACTCAAAACAATATTTTTGGTATCTCAGAGTTAATTATTTTGGGCCTTTGAATTAAATAAATAACTATTTGCATTGGATATATATTTCTTAATTAATTAATATATGTCCAATAATTCTGATCTTTGATGAAGGGCTTTGGAATAATCCTACTAGTCCCTACCATAATTATCAGAAGCAATAAAAATGATTTAGTGTCTAAAACTAAATCAAAACAAACTACAGAAAATAGAAAACAGAAATAGGAAAAGCAGAGAGGAGAGAAAACTACCTGGCGCTCACCTGGCAGCCCAGCCGGCCCAGCTCCTCCAGCGGCCCAGCCCACCGCCGCTTCCCCACCCCCTGTCGTCTTCCTCCCCTCGTCCCGAAGCAGCTCGGTGGCGAGCGCTGGCGATGCCCCGGCCACCTCCTGCTTGCCGCCTTCCTCTCGTCGCCCTGGACCCCGTCCGCGACGCCACGCGCCTCCCCGACCCCCTCTCACTTCTCCCTCGCTCTCTGGA
>NC_041384.1:153378235-153384624 GCF_002162155.2 Triticum dicoccoides | reverse complement strand
CTCGCAACCACCGTGGCCACCGGCCACCCCTCGCCCTGTCGATAAGCCCAGAAGAACCGCCATCGTCTCCTGCATCGTCTACGCCAGCCCGTTCGACTGCGGGAGCCCTGCATCGCCGCCCACGCCATCTTCCCCATCTCCGGCCGCCCGAGATCGCCGGCGCCCGCTCGCCACCTCCGATGTCTCCCCCGAGCCGCTGAGCCTCCAATCGACCCCCTGTAAGCCCCGCCATCGTTCACCCCTACCCCCGTTCTCTTTTGCTCGCTCTGGCCGCCGATTCCATCAAGGCCGGAACCCACCGCCGCACGAGCTCGACTCCGGCGTCACTCCGGTGACCATTTGGTCGCGCACCAGCGTCCAACGAACTCGAGGCTGCACACAGAGCATAGCTAGCGCGTTAGCTGGTTCGTTTGCACGTTGCATCACCAAACCCGCAACTCACCCGAGCGCCGGCCGCCGCCCAAACGCTCGCCGGCGTCGATCCCGGCCACCGCACGCTCAACCACCCGCACCGCTGGACGCGGAGCACTCCAAGCTCTCCGTAGAGCCTAGTCGCGCACTAAACCGTCGCCGAACGGCGATTTCCGAAGCTCGCCGCCGTGTACTGTGGTCACCGGCGACTCATCGCCGGCGTATCTGACGTGGCGTCGTCATTAGCGCTAATGACCCCACTAACCAACCCACCTAGCTCACTGACACCTAGGCCCCACGCTCTAAATAATCTATGTTTTATTTCTGTTTAGATTAGTTAACAAACACACGGGACCCACCAGTCAGAGTTGGCTGTGCTGACGTGGCCGTTGACCAGGCCCCACCTGCCATTGACACTGAACAACACTGTGTCACTGACCAATGGACCCCACTGGTCAGGTTTGACCTGGACCGCACCCCGTTGATTCGCTTACGTCATGCTGACATAGTGCTGACGCAGTAATGCATTTTCTGGAATTATTTTAATTCTAAATAATTCAGAAATTCCAGAAAATTGTATAAACTTCTAAAAATCATAGAAATTCAACCATAACTCCAAATTAAATAATTTATATATGAAAAATTATCAGAAAAATTCAAGGAATCCATCTGTACCATTTTCATGCATGTTTGAACAATGTTTGTACTCTGTTTTGGACAAAACAAATAAAGGGCATTTAAATAACCATATATGGAGTTGGAATTTGAATCATGTATTCAAACCAACTTCATTTAAATCATAGCTAGGTGCATTAGCCCAAAACACATTCATATTGCCATGTCATAGCATGCATCATATTGTGCATTGCATTGATCGTGTTTCTTCTGTGTTTGCCGGTGTTGTTCCCCCTCGATAGACGTTGTACCGACGATGCGATCGTTGACACTGATGAAGACTCAATGCTATCTTCAGAAGTGCCAGGCAAGCAAAACCCCCTTGTTCATTTCGATAAAATCCCACTCTCTCGCTCCTGCTCTCTTTTACTGCATTAAGACAACAACGATTCAACTGTTACTTGCTGCGGTAGCTGAACCCCTTTATCCTTTGCATGACCTGTCATTCCACAGTAAATAGATGAAACCCACTAGCATGAGTAGGAGTTGTTTGAGCCCTGTTGTGCCTACTCATTCATGTTTGTTCGTCATGCCTGCTATTGCTTAGAGTTGTGTCAGGTCTGATTCATCCGGGATGAATCAGAGGTGTATGAACATGTCCTACTGTGTGTGAGCTAAGTGTGTGAATACGATTTGGTAAAGGTAGCGGTGAGAGGCCATGTAGGAGTACATGGTGGGTTGTCTCATTGCAGCCGTCCTCAGGAACTGAGTTCTGTGTTTGTGATCCATGATTCAGCTACTACCACGCATTGGGCCCGAAACCAATGGACCCTCTCGGCTTCTTAATCACCCTTGTCCTCTGTCCAGGAGTTGCAAGTAGTTTCTGGTGTTTGTAGTATGCTGGAGGCCGTGCGCAGCGCTGACCGTAGGGGTGGGCTGTGATGCGGTAGACACGTGGCACGGTGTATCGGGCGCCCGTTTGGTGTCTCGGGAACCCTGTTCACATCGTTTGGGGATGTGAGCGAAACTCCGACCGGATCTCCTCATGGGTGGAACCCGAATAGGCGATAAACCTGGACTAGAGACTTGAGTGTTTAGGCAGGCCGTGGCCGACACCCACGTTGGGCTTCCGCTTGAAGGTTGCCGAGTACATGTCGTGTAAACGGCGGTAAGTGGTGAGAGCGTGTGTGAAGAAGTACACCCCTGCAGGGTTAACATCATCTATTCGAATAGCCGTGTCCGCGGTAAAGGACTTCTGGGTTGCTTATATCAGTTCATAGACAAGTGAAAGTGGATACTCTAAAATACGCAAGATAAGCGTGAGTGCTATGGATGGCGTTCTCGTAGGGAGATGAGAGCGGATCCATAGTGGTGTATTGATATGGTGAATATGTGGACTCGTGTGTGCCACCTCAAAGAGTTACTTGCAGTCGTAGTTCAGGATAGCCACCGAGTCAAAGCTGGCTTGCTGCAGTTAAACCCCACCATCCCCTTTGTTGATAATGATGCATATGTAGTTAGTTCTGGTGTAAGTCTTGCTGGGTACATTTGTACTCACGTTGCTTAATTTATGTTTTTGCAGAGAGACTTCAGTCTCACTAGTAGTTCCACGTGGACTTCGACGTTTAGCTTGTTACCTCAGCTACGATCTTGTGCCCTCGGCAGGATCTGGTAGATAGTCAGGCTTTTCAGCCTTTTTCATTTATAGTTGTCTGTACTCAGACATGTTAAGCTTCCGCATGTGCTTTGACTTGTATGCTCTGATTGTTGGGTCATGAGACCCATGTTTGTAATATCTCGCTCCTCGGAGCCTATTGATTAAATTACTTGAGTCGTAGAGTCATGTTATGATGCCATGTTGTATTCGCACATATCGAGCATATTGTGTGTATGTTATTGAAATGCTTGGTATGTGTGGGATCTGACCATCTAGTTGTTTATGTTTAGTAGCCTCTCTTACCGGGAAATGTCTCCTAGTGTTTCCACCGAGCCATGGTAGCTTGCTACTGCTCCGGAACACTTAGGCTGGCCGGCATGTGTCCTTCTTCGTTCCTGTGTCTGTCCCTTCGGGGAAATGTCACGCGATGAATACCGGAGTCCTGTTAGCCCGCTACAGCCCGGTTCACCGGAGTCCTGCTAGCCCAGTGCTACAGCCTGGATTCACTCGCTGATGACCGACACGTTCGATGCTGGGTCATGGATGCCTGTCCCTGTAAGTCTGTGCCACTTTGGGTTTACGACTAGCCATGTCAGCCCGGGCTCCTTATCATATGGATGCTAGCGACACTATCATATACGTGTGCCAAAAGGCGCAAACGGTCCCGGGCAAAGGTAAGGCGACCCCCGTGGGAATACCGTGCGTGAGGCCGCAAAGTGATATGAGGTGTTACATGCTAGATCGATGTGGCATTGAGTCGGGGTCCTGACACCCTAAATGTCAGGAGGCACCAAGAACAATGTTCTTGTCACAAGAATATCGGAACGATCCCAAGATACCCGCATGATCCTAAAAAAATTAGTGAAATTTGAGGAGAGGAAAGTCAAAACATCTACGTCAGGGGACCTCATCAGAGCGACGAAGGGATTGAGGAGTAAAAAGAATCCTACTCTCTGATATATATAATCCTAATACTCAAAACATTTTGTTCTAGACTCAACAACGTCAGCGATTCGATCAAGCAGGGGGCTCCTAAGTCAGGGATGGCTCTGATTACCAACTTGTAACACCCACGATGCGGCTATATCTCCCACGTGTCGAGGCACAACTTAGAGGCATAACCGCATTGTGGTTTTGTCGCAAGAGGGGTAATCTTCACACAATCCCATGTACTGAATAAGAAAGAGATAAAGAGTTGGCTTACAATCGCCACTTCACACAAATAATAAGTTAAACATACATCATCCAGAGTACAATCAAGGTCCGACTACGGAACCAAAATAAAAAAAGACAACCCCAAATGCTAGATCCCCGATCGTCCCAACTGGGCACCACTACTGATCATCCGGAAAAGACACATAACAATGGCCAAGATCTTCATCGAACTCCCACTTGAGCTCGGTTGCTTCACCTGCACTGGTATCATCGGCACCTGCAACTGTTTCGAAGTATCCGTGAGTCACGAGGACTCAGCAATCTCACACCCGTGAGATCAAGACTATTTAAGCTTATGGGAAGGATAAGGTAGTGAGGTGGAGTTGCAGCAAGCGCTAAGCAAATATGGTAGCTAACTTACGAGTACAAGAGTAAGATGAGAAACTATGCAACGGTCGTTAAACTACAAGTGATCAAGAAGTGATCCTGAAACTACTTATGTTCAAACATAACCCAAACTGTGTTCACTTCTCGGACTCAGCTGAAAAGAGACCATCACGGCTACACACGCGGTTGATTCATTTTAATTAAGTTAAGTGTCAAGTTCTATACAACCGGATATTAACAAATTCCCATCTACCACATAACCGCGGGCACGGCTCTTGAAAGTTTATACCCTGCAGGGGTGTCCCAACTTAGCCCATCACAAGCTCTCATGATCAACAAAGGATACTCCTTCTCCCGGGAAGACCAGATTAGACTCGGAATCCCGGTTACAAGACATTTCGACAATGGTAAAACAAGACCAGCAAAGCCACCCGACTGTGCCGACAAACCCCGATAGGAGCTGCACATATCTCGTTCTCAGGGCACACTGGATAGGTCAAGCTACGAGTAAAACCAGCCCTCAAGTTTCCCTGAGGTGGCCCCGCGGGTTGCCCCGTTCAGACCAACACTTAGAGAAGCACTGGCCCGGGGGGTTAAATAAAGATGACCCTCGGGAGTGCGACTCCCAAGGGAAAATTAATAGGTGGTGGTGGCAAATGTTAAAACCAAGGTTGGGCCTTGCTGGAGGAGTTTTATTCAAAGCAAACCGTCAAGGGGGTCCCATAACCCCAACTGCATTAGGAACGCCAAATCAAGGAACATAACACCGGTATGACGGAAACTAAGGCGGCAAGAGTGGAACAAAACACTAGGCATAAGGCCGAGCCTTCCACCCTTTACCAAATATATAGATGCATTAATTAAATAAGAGATAATATGTTATCCCAACATATCCATGTTCCAACATGGAACAAACTGCAAGGCACCTGCAACTAGCAACGCTATAAGAGGGGCTGAGCAAAAACGGTAACATAGCCAAACAACAGTTTGCTAGGAATGTGGGTTAGAGACTTGACATGGCAACATGGGAGGCATGATAAACAAGTGGTAGCTAGCGCGACATAGCGATAGAGCAAACAACTAGCAAGCAAAGATAGAAGTGATATCGAGGGTATGGTCATCTTGCCTGAAATCCCGCATGGAAGAAGAACGAGTCCATGAAGAAGACAAACGGACGTGGTCGAACGGATCCTCACAAGCGCGACGTTACCAGAACTAACAAGAAGAAGCAACACTAGAAAGGAGCAAACAACATGTTAAACAAAAAACCATAAACATGACATGATGCACAATCAAGTATGATGCATGTTCGATTTTAAAGAGGCATGGCATGGAAAAGTGCAACAAACAATACTACAAATTAAGTGGAGCTCAATATGCAACGAGTTGCGTATTGACAAAACACCACATTCAATTATTTAGTTCTCTCTCGGTTATGTACCCAACAATATTAAATGTTGTTAAACATGGAAAGAGGTGAAACATATATAAACTAACTATTTAGGCAAGTTTAAATGAGGCCGGAAACAACAAACAACCACTCCGAAAAATCCTCATATGCCAATTTTAGAGTTGGTACTGTTCCGCCCTAAACCATATTTTATTTTTGTTAAACAGGAAAATAAAGTGGACCATGTTAAACTATGCATTTCTCTACCCCATTTACATATAAAGTTTATTACATTTGGAGCTACGGTAATTTAGTTATGAAATAAATCATTTTAGCATGCTATTTAAGCGAATAACATTTTTAACATGGATGAAAGTTGCATATTAAGAAACTAGACAAAATTCTAAGCATTTTACATATTAAGTTTGTTCAATTTGGATGCACGGTTGGTGAGATATTAAATGCATGATGTCCAAGGGTTTTTCTGTAAAACAACCGTCCTCTGGAATAATAGACAAATTCATCCAGACCAGGAAAAAAACATACCGGGCCGAATCTGAAGTGTATTGGGATGGCGTGCTGCTCACCATGGGCCAAGCCCAGTCGAAGAAGAGGCGAGGCAGACGGGCCGGCGCTGGGCTCAGGGCAGCTGGGCTGGGCAGCGGGGCCCACGCGCAGGAGGAGGCCCCTCGTCCTCCTCGAGCGCTCCGCTCAAGCAAGGAAGCATGGAGGCGGCGCGCCATGGTGAGGACCTCTGGCGAGGCAAGGAACGGG
>NC_041384.1:153358230-153377540 GCF_002162155.2 Triticum dicoccoides | reverse complement strand
TGGCGCCATGTGGCGACAGCGAGGTGGCGGCACGGGAGGAGGCCAAGTGGAGGCGGCAGAGCGGATCTGGCGGCGACAAGTGGCGGGTGGAGGCTAGGGCTGCGTGGAAAATGAGGAGGAGGGTGGAGGAAGTCCAAAAATGGACTAGGGGTGTCCATATATAGCAGGAGGAGCTAGGGTTTGGGGGTTTTGAGGCCGATTTGGACCCTCCGATCGCAATTGAATGGTTCCGATCGGAGGGGAGGTTTAGTGGGCTGGATTAGTGGGCTATGAAGAGGGGTTGGGCTGAGAGCAAAGAGGAGGAATGCAGCCCGGCGACTATTTCCGGAGACCAGAAACGTTCGACGTTTGACCGACTATATTGTCGCTATAATTATCCGTTGGGGCATCAAACGAACTCCGAATGCGATGAAATTTGGCAGGCGGCCTACTGACAACATAACAACACCGCACGCCAACTTTCATCCCATCCGGAGAACATTTTGTGGCCACTTATAAAATAATATTTCAGACATGCCGCGGGCGCGTGCGAGTGTGTCTTGGCTCAGAATGGACAACAGGGAGAACTGGGAAACCCGGACGGATGCAAGTTTTGAAAACATGATAATGCAATGCACATGATGACATGGCAAGATGCAACACACAAGCAAATGACATGACAATGACGGCGAATAACTGGAATACACCTGGCGCAACGGACTCGGGGCGTTACACTTCTAAAGTGCTCTCAGTTATGTATATTCTTTTGTCGACGCGTTTATATGCACCGATGGCGACCTTTGATGCCGAGTGTATGTAATCCGTGGTCTCATTGCGCTTTATTATCACCGGTGGCGAACTTTGATGCCCAGTGGATGTAATATGATGTAATTTCTTTATTGTATAGTCTAGGTATATTCTTAGTCGGTACGATGTAATTTAGGTCGGAAGCTTTAACAGATCTTAAATGTTGTCGGTCTTCAGGCCGACCCATAACTTGCTACGCTATATATGGGCCGAAACATGGGCCTATAATCATCTTGGGCCATTAAGAGGCCGAGTGAAGTTCTGGCCACCTGGGCTAGAGAATACCATGGACTTTTTTGAAAGGGAATACCATGGGTTTTAATAGGCTAAAAACTAGATTGGCCTAGCTTTGAGCCGAAAAATTCATGGGCCAACACATGCCAAAACTGTCTTAGGCCCATGTTTGACCCAAATAGAAAACGAACTGTTAACAGGCCAAAATATATCTCGGGCCCTGTTTGGCCCAATAAAATTATGGGTTTAAGCAGGCCGGTATCAATGCGGGCTCTAGGCCCAACTGTGTCACGTGCCATTAACAGATGGGTGGTAAGCAGGCCGGATTCAATGTGGGCATTAATTAGGCCCAACTATTACACGGGCCATTAACAGGCCAATAGGCACGTAGGGCTGAAATTTATCCACGAAAACTATGGGCCATTAAGAGGCCTAAAGTCACTTCGGACAAGAAATAGCCCAGTTTCAGCATGGGTCGTTAAATGGCCTAAATTGAAACCGGGCGGACAATAGCCTAGATGCACCACGGGCCGCTAATAGGCCGACACTATTATCGGGCTGAACTAGTGAACGGGCATTTAACATGTTGAAATACAAACCTGGCTTAGAATGGGCCCAAAAGAACAGTGGCCTGTTAACGGGCCAGATCTGATATGGGCGGTGATTTAGCCCAAAACACGACAGGCTGTGAATGGGCCAGATCTGATATGGGCCTTAATTTGACCCAATACATGGGAGGTTGTTAATGGGCCGACCCACTAGTGTCTGAAAAAATATCATGGCCCTTTAGCTGGGCCAGCCTTTTTACCTTAAATGGGCCACAGAGTTGTGCCACGTGTCGACATATCATAGGCGTCTTCCGTCCATTGTAGGGATGACATCTGTCCCAATGATGAGCTAATACGTGGATCATCCGGCGAATGAGAATTTTACACGTGGAAAATCCCCATTGGTCGGGGCTGTTAATGGGTTATCTGATCCAAACTGGAACCCGATAGCTTAACGGCGACCCGTTACGGTGGATGCCACGTGTCGGTTACCCTTGACGAAAGCACTTCCATGACGCATCATTTATCATCATGGAAGTGGACACTTCCATGGTGATAATTTTGGTACTGTCATGGAACACTTCTACGACGGCACATGTATGACTATCTTGATTCTATCATAAAATCGTCATGGATGTACATGCATGACAAAAAACATGACCTACTGTGACAAACACGTATCATCACGGAAGTGTATTTTTTAGTGAAAATGTGCGAGAGTTGTATCGGTGGTCGATAGAACTTGAAGGAATATTTGTTCTACCTTTAGCTCCTCGTTGGGTTCAACACTCTTATTTATCAAAAAAGGCTACAAACGACCACCTATACTTGTGGGTTATTAGTAATGACTTTTTGCGGTGTGTTTGTTGTGATCCGATGAATTGTGAGTTTATGATCAGTTATATCCATGAATATTATTTGAGTCTTTCTTGAACTCTCTTATGCATGATTGTTACAGCCTCATATTTCTTCTCTGAAACTTTGGTTTGGTTTGGCCAACTAGATTGATTTTTCTTGCCATGGGAAGAGGTGCTTTGTGATGGGTTCGATCTTGCGGTGCTCAATCTCAATGACAGAAGGAGACATGACATGCATGTATCAGTGTCATTAAGTATAAAAAGATGGGGTCTATTCTTACATGAATAGATCTTGTCCACATCATGTCATCATTCTTATTGCATTCCTCCATTTTTCCATGAACTTAATACACTAGATGCATGTTGGATAGTGGTTGATGTGTGGAGTAATAGTAGTAGATGCAGGTAGGAGTCGGTCTACTAATCTTCGACGTGATTCCTATATACATGATCATTGCCTTGGATATCGTCATGATTATTCGCTTTTCTATCAATTGCCCAACAGTAGTTTGTTTACTCATCGTATGCTATTTTCTTGAGAGAAGCCTCTAGTGAAATCTACGACCCCCGGGTCTATTCCTATCATATTATTTTCAGATCTATTAATCCAAAAATATCTTGCTGCACTTTTTTCTTTATTTTATTTTGTGTTTTTCCTAGATCTTTTTACCCAACGTCATACAATTTAATCTATCTCAATACCGAGGAGGGAATGACAACCCCTCTTACGCCTACAAAAAATACACTTCCATGATGATACGTGTTTGTCATAGTAGGTCGCGTTTTTTGTCATGCATGTACATCCATGACGATTTTATGACAGAATCAAGATAGTCATACCTGTGATGTCGTAGAAGTGTTCCATGACATTACCAAAATTATCATCATGGAAGTGTCCACTTCCATGACAATAAATCGCGCGTCACATAAGTGCTCTTGTCAAGGGTGACCGACACGTGGCATCCACCGTAACATAACACCGTTAAGCTATCGGGTCTAGTTTTGGATCCGATAACCCGTTAACATCCCGGACCAACGGGGATTTTCCACGTGTAAAATCATCATTGGCCGCAGGAAACACGTGTTGCCTCACCGTTGGGACAGATGTCATCCACTCATTGGACAGGAGGTGCCTATGATAGGTCGACACGTGGCACGACCCAACAGTGGCCCATTCCGGTGAAAAAGGCCGGCCCAGTAAAAATTAGCAGGCCGGCCCATATAAGGCCTACTTGTGTCAGGTCCATTTAAGCCCACGGCCCATATGAGATGTGTCAATTCGGCCCGTCAACGACCCGTTAAAGATTTGACACCATTGCAGCCCATCGTTAGTTCAAGCCCGTTAATAGCCCACTATATATTTGGGCTCAATATCGGCCCGATGAGATTTTGGCCTGTTAACGACCCATTTAATGGATGGGCCAATTTTCAGGATGTACATCTTTCGGCCTTTTAGCGACCCATTTAAATGTTGGGCTAATTTCCGGCCCGGTGTGTATTTCAGCCTGTTGACGGCCCATAAATCTGATGGGCCATTTGTAGTTGGACCTGAGTTTCAGCCTTTTAGCGGCCCATTTAAGTGTTGGGCCAATTTCTGGCCCGGTGTCACTTTCAGCATGTTGATGGCCCATAAATCAGTTGGGCCATTTGTAGTCGGACCTGAGTTTTGGCCTTTTAGCGACCCATTTAAGTGTTGGGCCAATTCCCGGCCCTGTGTGCCTTTCGGCCTGTTAACGAACCATAAATGAGTTGGGCCATTTGTAGTCGGACCTTAGTTTTGGCCTTTTAACGGCCCATGCCCTTCATGGTCCAATACCAGCCCGGTTTCTCTTTCGGCCTGCTAAAGGCCCACAACACAGTTGGGCCATTTACAATACGACCTGACTTTTGGCCTCTTATCGGCCCATACTCTTCATGGTCCAGTGCAAGCCCGTTGTCTCTTTCGGCCTGCTAAAGGCCTACAGTATAGTTGGGCCATATGTAGCCCAAACTTAGTAACGGCCTGTTAACGGCCCGTGAAATAAATTGGGGCCACCTGTTGTCCGCTTCGATGTCGGCCTATTAACGACCCGGGAGGTAAGAGGGTCGACCATTAACTTTTGGCCTAGTAACGGCCCATTAACTTAATGGGCCCACTAAAGTTCATTCATGTCTTTAGGCCAAATTAGATAATTTGAGCCCATTACGACGAGCAATTATGCACAGGACCAAAACCAATCAAGCAAAGGTACGACATACAGGGAATAACATTGCACATCCAGCATATATTACAGGAAATTACATCCACTGGGCAATCAAAGATTGATGCCAGTGCAAATAAATGAGCAGAACCTAACCATCTAAAATGTCACAATCTGCAACCTCAGCACAGATGATGCCCATAAGCATGTGGGCAAGTTCTTGCTGCTTTGCTACACTGTCTCTGAAAACATTGATCAGTTGTTGTGTCGCACGATTCTGCACCTCTGATTCATCCACCATTTCCATCATTGCTTCAGCCATTAATTGGTTCACAAACATACATTTATTCTGTTGCATTTGAGACCGAGGATACTGAACAGATTCAGATGGCGATTTTGGCAGGCTTGTATTATTGATAGTGGAGAGTGTCTCGACCACTGCATCATAACATAAATTAGGACGGGAACCAAACAGATTAATCATGAGTTATTGCCATATTACCTGGCCTAGATTTACTAGAAAGAAACAATGGGGTTGCCTTGCTGTTTTCAGAGTTTGTCTTCTTATCTTCAGCAGCCTGCACAAAATTAACACACTAGCATTGCTATCATTGGCCAAGTCAGATAATAGGAAAGCAACATTGACACAATGAACGTTTGGGCAACTAGCCTACACCAAATTAACACAATATGGCACAGATATCATCAGCCAGGTAAGGTAATACGAAAGCAACATTGACACAATGAATGAATGGGCAACCAGAGAAGCACTACAATTCAATAATGTGCGTGATATGAGATAGTACATTCATGCAGCTCAGTATGCAAAACTACCAGACATTTTTCCTTACAAAAATCAACATTGGCGCCTTTAACATTTTGCTACAACTACTTTTAGATCAGATAAAGGTTGGATTCACGCCGATTAACAAAATACATGCTGATGTAAAAATATAGTGATATACAACAGGTACTTACATCAACATTGGAGCATAGAGAATTCCCGCAAGATATTTTCCTTGAATACGATCCCAATGGAGGAAGTCTTGTATCGTTTAACCTTATTTTCTAAAAGAGAGATGGGTAAGAAACATGTAGAAAATATGATCAGAATGCTATAAAATTTCATGATGCGAGGATACGCACACGCTTCTTAGAATGGAGTTGACATTCTTTTGCTGGACTGGAGCGGACTAGTTCTTTGGCCACTGGAATCTGCTTATTATCAGTGGGAGTTGGGTTTCTCTGTGCTGGAGCAGTATCTATGAAAAATGGTGTTGGTTTATTATCTCCTGGCGTTTGGATCTTTTGCGAAGACCTGGTTTGTAACCCTTCGGATTCTAACATAGCCGTCTTCCCCTTGCATTCCTTATATAGAAGAATGGTGATTCAGTTATAAAACATGCTACAACATAGATGGAATAGGTACTGAAGAATAGAAAGGCATGACATATTGACATGTACTACCTCCATCCGGAAATAAATGGATGGGTCTAGGCGTATTTCAGTTCGAGATACATCCAGTTTTATCCATTTCTGCGACATTTAATCCAGACGGAGGGAGTATGATGTAAGAGCTAGGGATACGACAGGACAACACAGTAAAAAAACACTGAAAAACCCACTGCAGAACCAAAGTATTCAAACCCACTGAGGGAGTCCTGGATTAGGGGGTGTTCGGATAGCCGAACTATACCTTCAAGCCGGACTCCTGGACTATGAAGATACAAGATTGAAGACTCTGTCCCGTGTCCGGAAGGGACTTTCCTTGGCGTGGAAGGCAAGCTTGGCGATACGGATATGAAGATCTCCTACCATTGTAACCGAGTCTATGTAACCTTAACCCTATCTGATGTCTATATAAACCGGAGGGTTTTAGTCCGTAGGACAACATACACATCAACAATCATACCATAGGCTAGCTTCTAGGGTTTAGCCTCTCTGATCTCGCGGTAGATCTACTCTTGTACTACCCATATCATCAATATTAATCAAGCAGGACGTAGGGTTTTACCTCCATCGAGAGGGCTCGAACCTGGGTAAAACTTCGTGTCCCTTGCTTCCTGTTACCATCCGGCCTAGACGCACAGTTCGGGACCCCCTACCCGAGATCCGCCGGTTTTGACACCGACATTGGTGCTTTCATTGAGAGTTCCTCTGTGTCTTCGCCATCAGGAAGGATGCCTCGCCCCATCTTTAGAGACGGCACCGTTGCTAAGGGAGCTTTGGCTGTCAGCCAAACCCTCCGACTAGGTGGTTTTCTTATGACCACCTGTTCGGCTTCTGCGCCAACGATGACCTCTCGAGCCATCGAAAACAATCTTCATGTTAACTCGGAACTTGCCGAGCAGTTAGATCCAATAGAGCTTTCCTCCATAAACGAGCTCTTGGATCGCTTCACCGCCTTGGGAGTCGCTATGAATTACGACCAGATTAGGCCTAAAACCGATTTGAGAGAGATTAACTCTCCCCAAGGCACCCATCATGTTGCCGTGGTAGAGGGACAGTGCGGCGACCCTTCATCTATCTTAAGGACTCGCTACGTCCGGATTCCCGATCCCTCCAAGCCGGATGTCCGCGGAGGGGAGGATATCACTCAAGACCTGAACTTAGAATTAGGCGACGGACTGGATTCATTGGATGACATCCAGGAATCCAAATTTTTGAGTTCGGAAATTCCTCGGCCTCTGAGCCTCAGAAGGGGTAAGGCTCCGGATTTAATTTCACCCACCCACCCGAACATTAGCGATCTATCCCAAATCAGGCAAGAGCCCAAAGAAATAGTACATCATTACTGGGCCAGATTCCTCCTGGTTATGAACAGGATAAAGGGCTGCCGCGAGGAAGACGCAATTTCATTCTTCTGCAATAATTGCACGGACAAGGGAATACTCAACGCCATAAGTCGCCGTGATATTACACGCTTCGCTGACTTAGCGTCCATAATACGAAAGTACTGTGTGATGGAAAGCGCCCGGAAAACCGAAACGAAATTTTGGGACAATCCGGCCCTTAAGGCAAGCCCAGTCCGAAATAAAAGGGTGCATCATCGCCAGACACCCGGGTCAAACACCAAAAGGCAAAAACCCTCTACAGGGCATGGAACCGTACTGGAAGGATGGCTTAATGGACCCTGTAAAATTCATAGTACAGAGGACGCCACACCAACTCACAGCCTTAGAGCATGTTGGATACTCCGGCAGGTGGCCAAAATTGGCGAAAACCTCCTAATTCCAGAGGCCACAGAAAGCCACCCCAGAGACACCAATACGGTATTAACAGTCTTCGAGACCTTTGCATCAAATAATATGCGAAAAAAGACACTCCACAGCCTTGCCGAAGTCTACCAAGTGGCAACAATAAACCCATGGAGTGACACGGCCATCACCTTTAACGCCAGTGATGAACCTAAATTCCGAACAGCCCGAGCACCAGCTGCATTGGTCCTCAGTCCAATAGTGGACGGCTTTCGTCTTACCAAGGTACTCATGGACGGCGGCAGCGGATTGAACCTAATTTATGAGGAAACTCTTCAAAAAATGGATATAGACTGGAACCGCATCATGCGAAGCAGCACAACCTTTAGAGGAATAATCCCCAGTCGGGAAGCGCGTTGTACAGGAAAAATCACACTAGATGTGGTGTTCGGCACGCCGGACAATTACAGGTCCGAAGAGGTCACGTTCCATGTGGCCCCGTTCAACAGCGGTTATGACGCTTTGCTAGGGCGGGAAGCACTCACAATCTTCCAAGCAATACCCCATTACGGGTACATGAAGCTCAAGATGCCCGGTCCTAACGGGATCATCACTCTCGCTAGTGATCCGGATATAGCACTCCACGCCGAAAACAAGACAGCCGCACTGGCCCTCGAGGCACTATCCGAAGCCCTAGCGGCTGAGGAGCTGACTGCGCTGCGCTCTATGGTGAATAGGGACGACGTGGTACTCGACAAAAGATCCAAATCCACCTCCTTTAAACCAGCGGCGAAATAGTCAAATTCCAAGTCCATCCAACGGACCCTAATAAAACAGCTTCCATCAGGGCACAGCTAAACCCTGATGTCGACGCCGCATTGCGAGAGTTCCTACGAGAGAACTGGGACATTTTCGCCTGGCACCCTTCAGACATGCCAGGAATCCCACGCAGGCTGGCCGAACACAGCTTAAATATCCAAACAGGATTCAAACCTGTCAAACAGGCTCTCCGGCGTTTTTCCGAACCTAAGAGACATGCTATGGGAGAGGAGCTAGCAAAGCTATTAGAGGCCGGATTCATCAAAGATATAAAACATCCGGACTGGCTAGCAAACCTGGTGATGGTACCAAAGAAGGACAAATCCTGGCGCCTGTGTGTTGATTTTAAAGAACTTAACAAGGCTTGCCCAAAGGATCCCTTCCCCCTCCCCCACATCGATCAAATTATCGATGTGACCGCAGGACACGATTTGTTGTGTTTCCTCAACGCATATTCTGGCTAGCATCAAATCAAGATGGCAGAACCAGACCAAGCCGCAACGACATTTATCACACCATACAGGCCATTCTGCTACAACATGATGCCCTTTGGGCTCAAAAACACCGATGCAACATATCAGCGCATGATTCAGACATGTTTGGCAAGCCAGATCGGTAAAACAGTGGAGGCATACATAGATGATGTGGTCGTCAAAACAAGACATGTTGAATCTCTAGTAGACGACTTGAGGCTCACATTTGATAATCTCCGAACATACGACATCAAGCTCAACCCGGAAAAATGCGTTTTCGGCGTTCCAGCCGGAAAGCTCTTGGGCTTCATTATATCCAGCAGAGGAATTGAAGCAAATCCAGCCAAGATCCGAGCTCTGTCGCAACTGGATTTCCCAAAGGACCTCAAACAAATACAAAAGTTAACCGGATGTGTGGCGGCTCTAAGCCGCTTTATCTCCCGCTTGGGAGAAAAGGCCCTTCCCCTTTACCGCCTCCTTCGGCGCACCGAACACTTCAAATGGACGGACGTAGCCACGGCCAGACTCGACGAAATAAAAGCCATACTGGCAACAAACCCAGTCCTGGCCGCGCCAAACACCGGCGAACCAATGCTATTGTACATCGCAGCAACACATCAGGTTGTAAGCGCAGTGCTTGTCGTCGAACGAGAAGCGGACGGACACAAATTCCCCCTTCAAAGGCCGGTCTATTATGTGTCCACTGTCCTCACTCCCTGCAATTCACGGTACCCGCATTATCAAAAGATTGCGTACGCGGTATTCATGGCATCCCGGAAGCTGCGACACTACTTTCAAGAATGTTCAATAACAGTAGCCTCGGAAGTACCACTTAACGACATTATAAACAACTGTGACGCAACGGGCCGGATCACGAAATGGGCCATCGAGATCCTCCCGTTCGACATAACTTATAAGCCACGACGAGCCATCAAGTCACAAGTTTTGGCCGACTTCGTCGCAGAATGGACGGAGGCCGAACTCCCTAGAGAGTACGACACATATTCAAATTGAATCATGCATTTCGATGGCTCCAAAATGTTGGCTGGACTGGGGGTTGGAGTCGTTTGACGTCCCCCACAGGAGACACAGTTCAATACATACTACAAATTCTGTACATGGACTCCAACAATGTAGCCGAATATGAGGCCCTTCTACATGGTCTCCGGATGGCAGTATCCATGGGCATCCAACGCCTAGAGGTGCGCGGGGACTCGAACCTCGCAATCTCCCAAATAAATGCAGACTTCGATGCCAAGGATCCGAAAATGGCAGCTTACCGCAACGCCGTCCTAAAAATGTCAGCTCGGTTCGAGGGACTTGAATTTCACCATATAGCCCGGGAAAATAATCAGGCGGCAGATGTCCTGGCACACATCAGCGCAAAACGCGATGTAGTCCCCCCCAACATCTTCTTGGAAAGGTTTTTCAAGCCATCCGTGGTATGGGAAGGGGAGCCGAACAATAACAGCCCGGACCCAACCGCACTGCCCGACACCGAACATTCTGACACAATCGGAGGCTCTGCCATTGAAATAACACCTTCAGCCCACGTAATAATGGTCGTCATCGCCCCGTGGACAGAACCATTCCTCGCCTACCTTACTAGGCAAGAACTCCCCGAGGACCAAAATGAGGCACGCTGCATAGTGCCGTGATCCAAAGCCTACAAAGTCCACGAGGGAGAGCTTTATAAGAAAAGCACTACCGGAGTCCTTCAAAGGTGCATCTCCGAAGAGGAGGGGCGGAATCTCCTGGCTGAAATCCATGCCGGACTCAGCGGTCATCACGCTGCAGCCCGGTCCCTGGTAAGCAAGGCCTTCCGTACAGGCTTTTATTGGCCGACGGCCCGGGCAGACGCTCAGGACTTAGTCGAACGATGTACCGGCTGCTAGCTCTTTGCAAACCAAAGCCATATGCCACCCACCGCCCTCCAAACTATCCCCATCACTTGGCCCTTTGCGGTCTGGGGGCTTGATATGGTTGGACCCCTTAAAGGCGGAACCCACAAGCACAAATACTTACTGGTCATGGTGGATAAGTTCACCAAATGGATAGAAGCCAAGCCTGTTAAGACGGCCGAATCCGGACCTGTGATAGACTTCATATCCGGGGTTGTACACCGTTATGGCGTCCCCCACAACATCATCACTGATAATGGCACGAACTTTACGGTCGACGAGGTAAAACTCTAGTGCAAAAACATGGGCATAAAACTCGATTATGCTTCCGTCTATCACCCACAAACTAACGGCCAGGTCGAACGTGCAAATGGTCTTATCATGAGCGGCATCAAACCCAGACTAGTGCGGTCCCTCAAGGAATCTAACACGCACTGGGTAGAGGAGCTCGACTCCGTACTCTGGGGGCTGCGGACCACGCCGAATCGCACCACCAGATACACACCATTCTTCATGGTGTACGACGCAGAGGCAGTTCTGCCTTGCGACATAATTCATGACTCACCTCAAGTGCGCATGTACGAGGAAAGAGAAGCCGAGCTCGATCGGCAGGATAGTTTGGACGCATTAGAGGAGGAGCATGATGTGGCGAAAGTCCGTTCCGCATTCTATCATCAGCAAGCTCGAAGATATCAAAGCAGAGAAGTACGGGCCTAAAATTACAACGTTGGCGAATTAGTTCTACGCCTACCGGACAAGAAAAAGGACAAACTCAAGCCCAAGTGGGAAGGTCCCTTCATAATTGACCAAGTCCTGACTGGTGGAGCGTGCCGCCTGCGAAACGCGTCGGACAACCGACTCGAGCCGAGCCCATGGAACGCAGCTCGTCTCCGAAGATTCTATGCCTAGCGCCAGATCCTGTGTTCGTCTCCTTACTCTGTCCATTTTTTATATACTGTTCGTCTTACATTTCTCTCCTTCTCCCCTTTTCTCTCTCTTATAACCTTTAAAGGCTCACAAATTGACGCGCTATCCGCGCTCAGTAAACCTGGGGGCTTCTTTAAACAGAAGCTTATTTATACGGGCTTCATGCCTAACACATGTGTCAAACTTCCGCATGTACCTTTTATTCACCATTATATGCATCGATATGACTTAAGTTTTGGCCAAGCTGGGTTGCCTGGCTCCTGTGTTTACCCCTACGTTCCCGATTATTCGGCTAGGTGGTAAAGGGAGCACCTCTGCGATTGTTACTGTCGGATCAGCCGGACGTGTACCTCAGACTGGGTGAAGCCGAAAGCTAGCGTTCTTAAGAGAATATTCGGTCGGTGAACTAAAGATGATCTTTTTCTTTATCTATGTGCCCCCATGCATTTTTCCTGCGTTTCTTTTCACAGCATGGACATGCACTTTAGGGCATGCCCCCCCAGGGAAAGGAACCCCTAACGGAACTATTCTCCCTGGAAGATGTTTCTTACTAACCATGTAATATAACATAACTAGTCGGGCACTTGTCTGTTCACGCACTAATGACCCCTACGCCTGGTCTCCACGCATTCCCCGGTTCGTATATAACCGCATGGGAATTCGGACACACTCCGGACCGTCAGGCCCCGAGGTTGAAGCGAAAAGGCCAGCCATGACAAACGATCTACAATCCGGCTAGAAGGCATTATAAATGTCAATTCAATTACATAGTCATTTTGACTAATTGTATTCCTCTTCAATACCATCTAACAGGCTGTCTAATTTACAGTCCTGCTGGGAGTACTTTGCGGCCAACTCTACTTGGACGTACACTAATCTTATAGGGATCTCCCTCCCATCGGGCCCTATAGGACCGACCTCGGTCATGTGGTTAGGGTCAGCCTTTGAGTACTGCGTCTTCACCATGGCCCAGGCCTCCCTAGTGCCTTGACGGCAAGCTGATATCTTCCACAATTGGAAGCGCCGCCGTGCTCCCTTCAGCTTCTCCGCAAGCTCTCCAATACCTTCGGCCATGGAGATGGATGGCCATAGGGCCTGGGTGACGCCTCGCATCTCCTGCCGAACTCGATCGAGCAATTGCGAGAGCTCGGGAAGAAGGTCACCCGTAGAACCGGGCATCTCCTCCGCCGGACGACTTGTTAACACACCTACAGATATTGCTCTGTCAGTCGACTTCCCCGCCGAACTTTCTTTCAAATGGTTCATTCAAGCACTTACTAAATATGCCGCGCCGAAGCCGCTGATTCTCCTTCACGGAGTCTGATAGCTGGGCACGAACATCTTTCAGTTCGACGCCCAGCTGGATGTTGGCATCTTGGAGAACGTTCTCCTCCCCCATCACCTTTAATAGCACCCTCTCACCAGCCTTTAGCTGGCATAGGAGATGTTGATTTTCCGGATTCAATCCGGCGCCATCTGCAATTTTATTTGTCAGATTCGCACCAAAGCCGTGCTTCGCAAAATACTTATCTTTCGAAATGTATATTACCAGAAGGGGCCTCCTTAGGCTCCCCTGCCGCGGCTAGTGCGGCCTCCAGTTGGGCTTTGCACTCTTCCAGCTCCTGGGACAGTAGGGAATTCTTTTCTGTAAGAACATGCATATCAAATGATCCTTAAACCAGTTATTCCAACTGTTTCAAGTCTCGGGGGCTACTGCTACATATATATTTACCAAAATTTTCTTACCCGTATGTCTTTTACATATTGCTCCGTGGCTCTGGCTAGACCATTTTGAGCGGCACGGAGGTGCGCATCTCCCGAATTGAAGGCATCTAACGCCTCTTGGGAGAAGCAAGCATCGCGAAGAATTGTCTGGCGACGCCTGTGGTTCATGGCACTTTCCACTTCAGAGTTGGTGGCAGACAACCCGTCCGCATCCTCCGTCAGAGGAACGTCCGGCACACGCCTTGCGTTCGCCTTCGCCCCCGGACCAGGCTTTGGAGCCTGGCTGGTGGAGGCGCGATTGGTAGCCTCTCCGGATATAGTCCGACGAGGTCTCTTTGTCCTGAAGGGGGCGCGAGTGTCAAATGTGCCTCGAAGGTATAACAACTGGGATAGAGGGGCGCGCCATACCTTTGCGCTGATGCCTCGGTCCGGTCTGCACCTCTTTTCTGCCCACGGGGCCCTACGGCCCCTCGTTGGCTTGTCGCTGCAGGTTCAGCCTTCCGCCTCAACAACCTCCCCTGCAAAGTTCGGTTGCAATCAAGAAATTGAACACGCATGGACAGACCCCTATCCGGGTTACTGGGACTTCGATCTCAGGTACCTGGGGCGTCAGGATTAGCCCTGGGTAATCGGCCGTAATGGCCACCAAGGTGTTATCCTCGCTCAATTGATGGAACACTCCATCAATCAGCTCCATAGATATGTCTGGATCCTCTTGAGAGGCCGGGTTGAGAGACCGTCCTGGGTCCTCGGGTTGTGGAGGCGGGCTGCTTATTTCCTTAACAGCCCGGCGCAGTTCCTGCGTTGAGGTCATCAGACTAAGTATTCAACAATGGGAACACTAAACGGATGAGCAAGTAGATGCGACCACTTACCCAGCTTGGGGGATTGTGCATTGATAATCCACCCTGTGGATTGACGCGGAGAAATTCCTCCTCTTCTCCCTTGTACAAAGTGGACGAGATCTTTAATAGAGCGGTAACTGAATCTGGCCCTTTACGGCCGTAGCGGGTGGCGTCGTCCTCCCCATTGAAATCCCACATGGGGTGGCTTCTATACTGAAGCGGATGCACCCCCCGCATGATGCATTCGGCCATAACTCCGATCATGGTTAGTCCGGAATGGGCCAACAATCTTATTCGGCCCATCAGGTAAACGATGTTCCTGTCACTTTCCCTTTGAGGGCTCCGTGGACGTGAGCCTAGGCGCTTCTTTAAGGGAGCACTATCGAATTCTGGGAGGCCGATCCGGACAGGATCCGGCAGCGGGACGTCTTCCATATAGAACCATTCCGAGGGCCAATCTTCGGACGCCTTCTTTGGAGTTCCGGACAGATATCCGGTCCCGGCGATGCGCCATACTTCGACTCCGCCCACTTGATATATTGACCCTTTCTTGGAACAGGGCACGAGGCAAAACAGCTCCTTCCATAGTCCAAAATGAGCTTCAATACCCAAGAACAGCCCGCAAAGGGCTACAAAGCCCGCGATATGCAATACTGAGGCAGGCGTGAGATGATGTAGCTGGAGGCCGTAGAACTCCAGCAGCCCCCGGAGAAATGGGTGGATGGGAAATCCGAGCCCCCTTATTAAGTAAGGGACAAGGCACACCCGCTCTCCTTTGGATGGATTAGGGGCATTCTCTGCTTGCTCTCCGCCGTTGTAGATGGCAAGACCGGCTCGAACCGGGACCATATAGGCCGGGGGTAGAAATCCCTTGGTCTGGAGCGTCACTAGTTCGCTATGCAGAGTGGAACATCTCTCCCAATATCCAGGCTTAGGGCTGGAAGGGCGAGCGGAGGAGTTGCGGCGGCTGGCCATGGTGGAATGGACCTTTGTCGGATGCGCTCTGATGAACACTCGTGGAGGGGAGAAGGTGTGGATTGGATCTAAATCCTCGTCCCCTTAAATAGGGCAGCTCATTTACGCGGCTAGGGTGGTGAACGAAAAAACACTCAGACTTTTCATATTCGTTTGACACGTGGGAAACGACCATTATTGGGCGTAGAAGCTAAGGAGCGCAACATCTACAAGAAACCGGACTTTATTCAAACAGGTACACGGAATTTGGAGGAGAACCCGCCTTGCAATGCTGAAGACGATCTACGCGCCGGACTTATCGTCATTGAAGCTTGGTTCGGGGGCTACTGAGGGAGTCCTGGATTAGGGGGTGTCTGGATAGCTGAACTATACCTTCAAGCCGGACTCCTGGACTATGAAGATACAAGATTGAAGACTCCGTCCCGTGTTCGGAAGGGACTTTCCTTGGCGTGGAAGGCAAGCTTGGCGATACGGATATGAAGATCTCCTACCATTGTAACCGACTCTATGTACCTTAACCCTATCCGGTGTCTATATAAACCGGAGGGTTTTAGTCTGTAGGACAACATACACATCAACAATCATACCATAGGCTAGCTTCTAGGGTTTAGCCTCTCTGATCTCGCGGTAGATCTAGTCTTGTACTACCCATATCATCAATATTAATCAAGCAGGACGTAGGGTTTTACCTCCATCGAGAGGGCCCGAACCTGGGAAAAACTTCGTGTCCCTTGCTTCCTGTTACCATCCGGCCTAGACGCACAGTTCGGGACCCCCTACCCGAGATCCGCCGGTTTTGACACCAACACCCACTGATATGAGATAGTACAACTCAGGATGCAAAACTACCAGGCAGTTTTCCTTGCAAAAATCAACATTGTGGCCTTTAATCATACATTTTGCTACAAATAAATTTAGATCAGATAAAGGTTGGATTCACGCCGATTAACAAAATACATGCTGATGTAAAAATATAATGATATACAACAGGTACTTACATCTACATTGGAGCACAGAGAATTCCTGCAAGAATCTTTCCTCATAAATGATACCATTGCAGAAATTCTTCTATCCGTTAAGCTTATTTTCTAAAAGAGAGATGGGTAAGAAACATGTAGAAAATATGATCAGCATGCTATAAAATTTCATGATGCAAGGATACGCACACGCTTCTTAGAATTGAGTTGACATATTTTTGCTGGACTGGAGCGGACTAGTTCTTTGGCCACCAGAATCTGCTTATTATTAGTAGGAGTTGGGTTTCTCTGTGCTGGAGCAGTATCTATAAAAACTGGAGTTGGTTTATTATCTCCTAGCGCTTGGATCTTTTGCAAAGGCCTTGTTTGTAAGCCTTCAGATTCTAACATAGTCGTCTTCCCCTTGCATGCCTTGTATAGAAGAATGGTGCTTTAATTATGAAACATGTGACAACAGAGAGATGGAATAGGTACTGAAGAATAGAAAGGCATGACATATTGACATGTATTTCCTCCATCCAGGAAAAATGGATGGGTCTAGGCATATTTCAGTTCTAGATACATCCTTTTTTATCCATTTCAGCAACATGTAATCCGGACGGAGGGAGTATGGTGTAAGAGCTAAGGATACGACAGGACAACACAGCAAAAAAAACACTAGTTGAATGTAAAACTGTATGCTAGCGGAATACATACAGAAATAACTAAGGCAACATACATGTGTATGATTGGGAAAATAAGATGGCATTGCAACAGAGCACTAGAACATCACTTCAATGTGAAAAACATGGTATGGTAGACAGATGAAGTACATACTGATGAATAACAATGCATAAGATATTCAGAAGCATGATGTCCAAATTAAGCAGATGTCATTGCGAAAGAGTAGAATGACAGTACTTGAATTTGAAAACATGTTATCATGAATGGAATAGGTACTGAAAAACAGGAAGGCATGACATATTTACATGCATGATTAGCATGCTAAGCACATGGCATTGCAACAGAGTAGATACACTCCAGGACATTATATGCATGTTGTACCCATATCACAAGACAAGTTAGAGCAAGGACCTTGTGGGGTGAAGAGGATTCATCATCTTTCTGCAAGTCTTCTGAAGAACTGCCTTTACATGTTCCATCATATTGGGTATCATTGGCATCAAGTTTATTGGCCTTTACATTGCTCCGTGAGGTTCTTGTGGATATACCAGTGTGTGCAATTATATCTGACATGCATGGAAGACAACTAGTAGTTAGATTTATGTAATGAGTGCCTATAGGATACGACATAAATAGTAGGACTGGGGTTAACTAGCAGCAACAGGTCTCATAAACTAAAGGGAGAACACAGATGAAAGCTATAGAATATGTATCGTTTTTACTCGAGATTAACTAGATGGCACACAAAAGTATTAAAGAACAACATAGGTAATACTAGAAGTGGTATAATACTATAATCACCAGCCTGTGGGATAGCATTGGCTGATGGATGATAACTATGGAACAGCGTTACCTAAAGAACAAGTATCTTAGCTGAACTATGGAACAATGTTAACTCCTGAACAAGACCCGTAAGAGATCAGCATGAATATACAGTGAAATGTGATGATCTATTTTCCATGCTTAGATGGATAAAAAAGCCATAAATGTTGCACACAAGTAGGATGAGGGTACAACCTATCTGGCTGCCATCCATAGGAGTGAGCATCATGTGCTGACTTGTCGATGGCCCTGCAGTTGTTGTGGCTGTCCATGTCGGGCACGCGCATTCGACGCAGGGAACTGTTGAGTGGGGACTATAACTCTTCCCTTGTTGGAGCAGCTGCGGTGAGTCGGAAGATGGTGTGTCTGAAGATGTAGATAACACATA
This sequence comes from Triticum dicoccoides, assembly GCF_002162155.2. Lineage (NCBI taxonomy): Eukaryota > Viridiplantae > Streptophyta > Magnoliopsida > Poales > Poaceae > Triticum > Triticum dicoccoides. Next base: position 153,359,223 of record NC_041384.1, on the reverse strand, counting down.
ATGTTAAGAATGACATATCTCTTTGATCTGAAGAAATACACTAAGAGATCAACAGCAAGGTACGAGAGTGGTCACACGTCTGTTGACTGAAGACTAAATTGGGGTCACACGATTTTATTTTATTTTGGTACTGTCCGATCTACGCCGGATGGCTGACCGTCTTGTGCCTCCCGGCTGACACTGTTTGGAATCTTCCCCGAAGAGTCAGCGACCAATGGCAGAGCAGCCTGCCTCCACCATCCGTGGCCCCCGCCAAAACCCCGCTCCCCGCCCCACCGCACTGCCATGGTTGCGCCGCCCCCGGGCCAATCCACAAAGACTCCCCGTCATCCAGATCCGGCGGCGGCAGTACCTTCAACCCACGCAACTCTAAAAGATAGCCATCTAAGTGCTGCTTCCGTGGTGAACTTGCGGCCCCGCACCCTTACGTTAGACATCAACCAACCAGCAGCCTATGAGCTCTGCCGCCTCGAGGGGTGCTGCTTCCCATTAGGAATCGATTGGCCCAAAATAAAAATTCAGACAACTGACGCCTAAATAAAGTGATTTGAGATGAGGGTGCGACCTATCTGGCGGCATGGTGAAGTAGGCAGGTCTAGCTGCTGAGTCGGTGAGGCCGGCGCGGTTGCGGTGGCGACCGGCGGCAGGGAAAGAGCGATGTCGTGACGGTCGACGGCTACGCGGAAGCAGCGCCAGGACTCTGGATGGATCCGAAGTTGGAGCCGCTCCAGCGCCGTGAACAACGACGGGGGTGAATCGGCTCCAGTATGGTTCATGCAGCAGTCGTCGAGGCAGCACCAGCAGCACGGAGTAAGAGGCACACGACCCAGTGCACGACGGCAAATGGACAATGTCTCTGGCATTAGGGAGGAGGGCGGCTATGAAATTGGTGCGGTGGGGGGCGCCATGGAGGTGGGGCTGAGGTTTCGCGGCTCGGGAGAAGGGAGCTTCCCGGGGAGAAGGTGATTGGGCGCCCACGAGGTATGAATGGGG
>NC_041384.1:153313992-153357919 GCF_002162155.2 Triticum dicoccoides | reverse complement strand
AGTGGAACCATGTCTTACGGACGCATTTGTCTGAAATGTGAGGGGGAGTTACAGTTCTACCCTTGCCTATAGGCTTCTCGGCTTGGGTCTGTGTACCGAGGGTCGGGGATAGTAGAGTAACTTTGCTTCTCCCCAAATAGTGGGCGGGAGCGATTTCGGGCGAGGAGGGCGTGTTTTGAACTATAGTGGACGCGAGCGATTTCGGGCGAGGAGAGCGTGTTTTGAAATAGTGGGCGCGAGCTATTTTGGGCAAGGAGAGCATGTTTTGCCGACCATGGTTTATGAATTATTCGGCATGTAATTTCGGCCGAGGAGAAGGCGCGCTTGGATGAAGTTACGAACCTACCCTCGATGTACAACAGGCCAATTGATTCGTGTCCCACATAGGACGGTAATTTCGCGTCTCCCATTTATTTGCTCGGGCGAATTCCGCCGAGAAGAGAGGATGTTTAATGGTTCATTCAAATTTTGGGAGAACGAGCATCCACGTCTACCTTACCAAGTCGATTCGGATCAAAATTTTGAAATATTAGCTTGCCACTTCTTTTGTAGATGGAGAGATGATGCTCGGGAGTAATGTGTTTTTACATGCTCGTTGCTAGCGATTTACTATATGACAAATAGTTGACCCACTCAAAAACGCGAATCAAACCCAAAATGAAATATCTCAGTTCAATGAAATAGCTCGTTCAGTAGGTCAAAATAGTGAACTAAATCCAAAATTGAACACCTCAATCGAGTAGCATGTTGTATAGTATTATAGTACTCCATGAACATGTTGAAAGTCAAATTAATGAACTTGTTTGATATACGCATATATCCGTTCATGTGTGGATTGCAGACAACATGTTCTCCAATTTAAATATTTGGATGCAAGTTTATATCGAAACAAGGTTTATATTAGTCTTTGATGCATAAAATGCGACCTCCCCCTCTCCCGGACTCCTGTTCTCTCTCTCTCTCTCTCTCTCTCTCTCTCTCTCTCGTCGACAATCTTCAATTCTGTCGCACGCATCCGACACAAAAACCTTGTTGGTCCCTCTCCCTTTCTCTCCATCTCTCTGTGTGTGTGTGTGGGGGGGGGGTCTTTCTAGTTCGCATGCATATATACACCATCTATAGGTCTCTCTCGCACACTATGTATGATACTCTAGCTAGTCCAAGCTAGATATCTTGGGTGCACTCATCGTACGCACACAAATTCCTTGGCTCTTTGCCCGTAACTCTCTCACGCACCACTATGTCATCTCGGAGCTCTTAACTCCCTCTCTCAAACTCTCCATCCACCTGGGTCACACATACACTTGCATATCTCACTCGCACTCGATAGGCCCATCTAAAACTCTATCTCTCCCCCTCGTTCTCTCTCCATCTCACACGTGCACACACACAATCTCATGCCCAGCTAGCCAAGTATGATGGTCTCTCACTCAATTATAGGCACACGCAGTCCCCCCTATATGTATATGACTAGCTAATCTTAGTCTCCATCACAAACATGTGCATGGTCTATCTCGATTTCTCTCGGGGCATCTTTCTATCACGCACGCACTCCCTCGATCTCCCACCCATATAGTCCCCTCACGATCTCGACGGGATCTCTCTATCACAAACACACCCTCTCTCCCTCCCATGCGTCCATGCCATCCATGTGTCCCTCTCGACCTTTGTTCCTTGTTGGCCAGACCTCTATTGGACATGTGCTACAGGGGTGTCTCTCTCCGTTGCAAACAATCACACACTAGCTATCTTCGTGTATCTCCTCGCCTCGCTTTTCCATCTCGGAGAAGCATGCGTGATATGTTCGCATAAGAAACAAAAAAACACACACTCTCTCTAATTTATCGTTTGTTGTCACTTTCTCTTTCACACACTTACTCATTCTCCTTCACACGCACTTGATCTGTCTCGACTGAGGCACTCTCCTCGGTCCATAGCATATAGATTTATTGAAAAGTCAAACATCACAAAGTTTGACTATGTACGTGGAGAAAAATAATTACATCTAGTACGGCAAACATATACCATTTGATTCACCATGAGATTTAGTTTTGTATGATGTATCTTTGGTATTGTAGATATAAATAACATTTGCGTAAACCTGATCAAAGTTTCCAAAGTTTGACTTCTAAAAAATTTACATGCACTGCATTATCGAGCGGATGGAATATCTCTTTCCCCCTCTCAGCTATCTGACGCACCACTCAGCCTTATCGGGGCTCCTCAATCTCTCTCAAACTTTATTGGTCAGTTTGGTTCGTGACCTGACCCTCATGCCTTGATGGCCGGTACTGCCTGGTGTGGACGTGAGATGTAAAATATTTCTGCCTGGCCAGGCTTGTGTGGTGCTGAAGCGTTTGGTTCATGCCTGGGCCAGGCAAAGCATCAATGTCCCATCAATCAATCCATGCATCAATTATTTAATGCTAATATCCATCCATGTTGCTGTTAGCCTCGTGGCCACACGACCAGGCACGGCCAGGTGTTCGAAATCGGTCGCCTGGGCCAGGCTACTTGCAGTGTCTGGAGTTCAGCCAGGCTAATTAAAGTGCAAGGGAACCCAGGCCAGGCGGGCTTTCTTTTTCACAGGGTAGCAACTAAACAAGCATGCATGAAATCCAACCACAACCCCAGGCCAGGCAAAAGATGCTCAGGACACAAGCCAAGCTGGCCTTATATCTCCCTGGTTCACACATACACATGTCTCGCTCGCGCTATACATATAGACCCATCCAACACTCTCCACCCTTGTTCTCTCTCCATGTGACACGCACCCCCCTAAGTACCATAATCCCTCACTCCATCATAGGCGCAAGCACTCCCCCTCCTAAGTATGATTATCTCTTACTAGCCATCAGGAACACACATATTGTCTCCTTCCATCCGTACGTCTATCTCGATATCACTCGGGGCATCTTCTATCGCGCACACACCTTGTCACTCGATCTCCCACCCATGTAGTCCCATCACGATCTCCAGGGGATCTCTCTATGACAAACATACACTCTCTCCTCCCCATGTCTGCATTTTCTCCGTACGCTTCTCTCGACCTCTCTCCCTTGTTTGTCAGACCCCTCTTGGCCAAGTGCTAGGGGTCTTGCTCTCTCGGTTCCAAACAACCACACACTATCTCCTCACCTTGCCTCCGTTATCGAAGATGCATGTGTGATATGTTTGCATAAGACACACACACACTTTTTCTCTACTTTTATCGTGTGTTGTCCATGTCTCTTTCACACACGCACACACACTTTTTTCACTCACTCTCTCTGTCTAGTTAGGATCGAAAGTATGTTAGCTCAATGAGCTTCAAGCTATATGTAGGATCGAAAGTATGTCTAGAGGGGGGGGGGTGATTAGACTACTTGACCAAATAAAAATCTAGCCTTTTTCCCAATTTTAGTTCTTGGCAGATTTTAGCTATCTTAGCACAAGTCAAGCAATCTCCACACAATTCAAGCAAGCATGCAAAAGAGTATATGAGCAGCGGAAAGTAAAGCATGCAACTTGCAAAAATGTAAAGGGAAGGGTTTGGAGGATTCAAACACAATTGGAGACACAGATGGTTTTGTCGTGGTTTCGATAGGTGGTGCTATCGTACATCCACGTTGATGGAGACTTCAACCCATGGAGGGTAACGGTTGCGCGAGTCCACAGAGGGCTCCACCCACGAAGGGTCCACGAAGAAGCAACCTTGTCTATTCCATCACGGCCGTCGCCCATGAAGGACTTGCCTCACTAGCGGTAGATCTTCACGAAGTAGGCGATCTCCTTGCCCTTACAAACTCCTTGGTTCAACTCCACAATCTTGTCGGAGGCTCCCAAGTGACACCTAGCCAATCTAGGAGACACCACTCTCCAAGAAGTAACAAATGGTGTGTTGATGATGAACTCCTTGCTCTTGTGCTTCAAATGATAGTCTCCCCAACACTCAACTCTCTCTCACAGGATTTGGATTTGGTGGAAAGAAGATTTGAGTGGAAAGCAACTTGGGGAAGGCTAGAGATCAAGATTCATATGGTTGGAATGGAATATCTTGACCTCAACACAAGTGTAGGTGGTTCTCTCTCAGAAAATGTGTATTGGAAGTGTAGGTATGTTCCGATGGCTCCCTCCACGAATGAAGAGTGGGTGGAGGGGTATATATAGCCTCCACACAAAATCTAACCGTTACACACAATTTGCCAAACTCGGTGGGACCGAATGGTTAAACTCGGTCGGACCGATTCAGCAAACCTAGTGACCGTTAGGATTTTCGGTGGGACTGAGATGCAACTCGGTAGGACCGATATGGTTAGGGTTAGGGCATAATGTAATCTCAGTGTGACCGATTACACAAACTCGGTGGGACCAATTTTGGTAATAAGCTAACCAGAGAGTTGGTCAGGTAAACTCGGTGGGACCGATTCGCTCATCTCGGTGAGACCGAAGTGTTACAAAAGGGAAACAGAGAGTTTACATTGCAATCTCGGTGGGACCGATCGCTCATCTCGGTAAGACCGAAATGTTACGAAGGGAAACAGAGAGATTACAATCCCATCTCAGTGAGACCGAGATCCCTATTGGTGAGACCGATTTGCCTAGGGTTTGTGGCAGTGGCTATGACATTTGAAACTCGGTGGCACCGGATAGAAAGAATCAGTGGGGCCGAGTTTGACTTTTGGTTTAGGTCATATGTGGATGTGGGAAGGTAGTTGAGGATTTTGGAGCATATCAGTAAGCAGTTTGAGCAAGCAAGCCATTAAGCAACACCTCATCCCTCCTTGATAGTATTGGCTTTTCCTATAGACTCAATGTGATCTTGGATCACTAAAATATAAAATGTAGAGTCTTGAGCTTCAAGCTTGAGCCAAACTTTTTGTCCTTAGAATTTTGAGGGATCCACTTTCCTCATCCATGCCATGCCATTCATTGAGCTTTTCCTGAAATATTAATCTTGGAATAATGTTAGCTCAATGAGCTGTATGTTGTTAGGAATTACCAAAACCACCTAGGGATAGTTGCACTTTCAGACTCTGTCATGTCCATAAGCATATGTATGTTTTGAAAAGTCAAACCTCAGAAAAGTTTGACCAGGTATATGTGGAGAAAAACATTTACATCTGGAACGATCATTAGATTCATCACAACATGTACTTACTTCATGCTATCATTTATCTTTGGTATTGTAGATATAAGTAATTTCTTTATAAACTTGGTCAAAGTTTCAAAAGTTTGACTTAAAAAAATGTTGGAACTACATTATCGAACGAAGGGAGTAGCTCTTTCTCTCTCTCTCTCTCTCTGCTATCTCTCACAGGCCTCCCCTCTCACTCGAACTCTCTATACCGACGGATTATACGCTCAATGTGTCAGCGTATAGCTCAGTATATTGTTTAGTTGACCGGTCAACCAATCCACATGCTGCCTTGTCAGCTCGTGTTCTGTATCTTCGTGTGCTGGTCCATGTGGCAGTGGGTGAAAATAAGTAAACTAGAGGCCCATCTGACACGTGGTGAAGTAAACAAAGTTGAAACCACTCGGGGTAGCACCCCGCACGCTAGTAAACTAAGGGTGGATTGAGGACAAACTTCTTGCGCGCGAAGGACGCACTCGCGCACAATTCACCACTGCGCGGCGGCATGCACAGAAGGACGCACTCGCGCACACCCATCACATAACACACACCAACACACGTGTACACCGGCATCCCCGCCGGTTGAGATGGAAGGCGAGGCAGCCAACAAGCGGAGGCGGCTCAAGCCAAAACCGCATCTGGCGAGCCTGGACTTCATTAGCAGCCTCCCCGATGACATGCTGCTCGTCATCATCAGCCTCCTCCCCACCAAATATGCCGTGCGGACCGCCCTGCTCTCCCGGTGGTGGCGCCCCCTCTGGCGCTGCGTCCCCCTCAACCTCACCATCGACAGCTGCCTCTACGACGGGGATTGCAAACGCATGGCCGCAGTCTCCAAGATCCTTTCATCGCACCCTGGGCCAGCCAGACGCCTTGACATCTGCATGTTCAGTACCAACTGCAAGGTCCAACCCAAGTTCGACGAGTGGTTCTTATCCCCCGCCCTAGATCAGCTTGAGGAGCTCAGCTTTGAAGCTGGACGATGTCGCTCTCTGCCACCATCCATGCTCTGCCTCATGCCAACGCTGCGCCACGCTAGCTTCAGCTCCTGCTATCTTCCCCAGATTAATGTCGCGCCCGCCCTTCTTCTCCCTCAACTCAAGCAGCTCAACCTCTTCGACATTGTCATCTCGAAGAAGGCCATGGAGCACCTGCTCCGCAGCTGTACTGCGCTCAAGTACCTTTGTCTTTAGCAAATCCATGAGTTCATTAGCCTCCACATCGCCTCAACGAATCTCCTATGGATTTATGTGTCTTGCTGGCCCCGCAACAAGACATCAATTAGGAAGAGATCACTCCAGCTGTTCCACGTTATGGTCATTGAGAATGCGCCTTTCCTTGAGAGATTGCTTGTATCAGATCTAGAAGGTCCAACAAAAATCAGGGTCATTGACGCGCCGAAATTGACAGCGTTGGTGTACTCGTTTGCCAAATTCTCCGAACTCTTTATTGGATCCGTAATCGTTCAGGTACAACACTCATCTTCTTCTCCGTCTTCTTGAAACTCACATTTTTTAATTTCTTCTTGATGTATTTACGATCGTCTTCCAGAAAATGATTCCCACAAGCTTGACCCAGTCCATGCGCACAGTGAAGATATTAGCACTAAAATCTATCAGCCCCAATCTGGATCAAGTTGTTGGATTCCTTACATGCTTTCCGTGCACGGAGAAGCTACTCATCGAGGTGAAACTTCTTTCCTATAAGTAAACGGTAATCACAACGTAGCTCAATTTTTTCGTAATTTTCCCAAATTACTATGAAAAGTGTAGTGTTCAAAACCGCATCTTCGCACTGCACCGAAAGAAATGTTTTTAGTATTTTTTCTCACATGATCACCTGCATCGTTTTTATGCTATACTACCATAGTAGCCTAGGCTAGTCATAGTGGAAAGTAACTTAGACTACTCCAGTAACTCTATGGTTACCCTAAGAGCAAGTACTACCTCCGTCCTGGTTTACTCTTCCAATTTTGCAGTATCAAAATTTGACCATAGATTTAATTGACAAAATGTTAATGCATGTCACTAAGAACTATAACATTGCATTCGTATTTGAACATAATTTCAAATGGTGTAATTTTTAGTGACATGCATTGGCATTTTCTTAGGTAAATCTATGGTCAAAATTTTATACTAAATACGAGGTAGTATTCCCTCCGTCCCAAAATTCTTGTCTTACATTTGTTTAGATACGGATGTATCTAACACTAAAATGTAACTAGATACATCCGTATTTAGACAAATTTAAGACAAGAATTTTGGGACGGAGGGAGTACAAAAGTGGGCTATGTAGGCCAAAACATGTGCCAAATTCACTTGTGATGCATTTGGCATCGATGCCCCTCCATTGCTCACCTGGTGCCCCAATCTGGATCACCTACTTTGCTCCGGTGCCAAATTAACTCACGCAATGAAAAAACACTGCATGGGAGAGAGAGGACTGAGGCAATAAAAAACACTTGTTTGGGAGAGTGAGAGGCTGGTGTAGTTGGTTTGACTGATTTGTTTATACATGCGGGTCTGTGTGCATAGCGGTGCCAACTCTCTCACATCGTGAGAGCGGTGCCAAAATCTTTTGATTTGACATCGATGCGTATTATGTGGCATACTTTTGAGAAATATGGCATCGACCACATAGTGGAAGGCAACAAATGCCCAAGATCTTCACGTGCTCCTAGTTAAATGAGAGGAAACACACACACACACACACACACACACAAGAGAGAGAGAGAGAGAGAATGAAAAATATCACTAGCCAGCCAACCCTATCGTATGAGCGAATGATATTGGTACCTCTTGATGACACGACAATCTTATGCAGCCAACTGCTCTAATATGTTCTCTTCTTTTGCAGATAAAAAAGACCCGAAAGTGAAAAATGTGTTGCACTATAACAATCTCATCGAATGCCTTGATCTCCATCTTACAGAAATTGATTTGATCGACTACCGAGGTAGCACATCTGAGATTAAATTAGCCAGGTTCTTTGTTCTGGAGGCAAGTGTGCTCAAGGTAATGAGGTTTGGCGTTCTCTAGCGCAGCAATGAATGGCGTGCTGATCACCGCAAGCGTCTAAGCCTAAATGACAAAGTCTCCACAGAAGCTGAATTTGTTTTTGAAACATCAAGTGGCCAGAGACTCAAAAACTTATTTGCCCATTAGTGACTTGTCAGGGCGGTGGATTTTAGTTTGTACAATAATGCTGCATCCACCTAAAGTAATGAAAGTTCTTACATAAACTTCCTAGTAATTCCCTCTTCGTAGGTGCATCATTACTCCTAACATTTGTAATATCAGTTTGAAACTTGTAATATTGTCGTGTCCTATTCCTGCGTTTTCAAAATCCTGCGAATCAAACAGTTCCTGAGTTGGTGATGATGTTGTGCCTCCCATCTTTCACCAATAGCCGTCGGATCTAGATCTAACGCATACAAACCAAGCTTCTTCATTTTTGCAAAAAGATGACTGCACTTGTTCCCTATTTACAAACAACTCCTTATCTCTCACAATCAGCCTTATCTCCTCCCCACCACATCTAGAAGGCCATGGAAAAATCTGGCACGATGGCCGCTGCCGGAGCCGTCCACCCCAAATCTTGGTGTTCCGTGCAATGCACGTGCATCTACGCACGGGAAATTATGTCGAACAGGGCTAGTTGTAAGCAGGCTAGCTCTACAGCCATGATGATAGTGACTGCAGACGGTGAGGCTGACTATAGTATGCTGAACACGGCACCTATACTCAGGTGCCATCTCCGGTGCAGGGTCTTGTCACTTCACTGTGAGGAGCAGCACGTAATAATTTGACCAACGGGTAGTACAGTGCTAGTACTCCTACTACTACATTAGTAGTACTACTAGTAGTACTAGTAGCACCACCGTCTGGATTTAGGAGTACTACCACGTCCATCTGGATTTTAGTATTTAAATAGCAATATCTAGTAATGCATGTCACAAAAATGTACTACTCCCTCTGTAAATAAATACAAGGTGTTTTATTCCTATTGGCGAGAGAACTTAATGTTTTTTTGCTAACTAGAGTACTAATAGGATTACATTCAATGAACTAAACACTGCATGTCATGTTTGGTAGTCTCAAGTCATTGAAAGCATGCATGGCCCACATCTCTCATTGGTTGATATGTCAGGAAATAAGAAACAAGGAGGGAGTTAATGCACCATGCCTAAGTATTTTGGGATTATTTGGTTTTCGTAAGGTGACTTACACAACATTTTTGTTTACATGCATCAACATTTTATTAGTTAAATCAAAGGTTAAAACTTGGCGCAAAATGCTAAGCGGACCAATAAACTAGTAAACATCAAACTTCTCTCATTTGGCCCCAACTAGAGGTCCGGTGAGATGACTATACTGCACTGGCACGAAGGGGGACACAGCTTCATTGACTTACGGCAACTGCCTTTGGGTGAATGACACATGGGCTGCTACCTCTTTTAGCACAGCGTTGGTTTTCCCCGAAGAGGAAGGGATGATGCAGCAAAGTAGCATAAGTATTTCCCTCGGTTTTTGAGAACCAAGGTATCAATCCAGTAGGAGGCTACACACAAGTCCCTCGTACCTGCACAAACAAATAAATCCTCGCAACCAACGCAAATAGGGGTTGTCAATCCCTATAGGGCCACTTACGAGAGTGAGATCTGATAGATATGATAAGATAATATTTTTGGTATTTTTATGATAAATATGCAAAGTAAAATAAAGGCAAAACAAAATAGCAAAGTAAATAACTAAGTAGTAGGAGATTGATATGATAAAGATAGACCCGGGGGCCATATGTTTCACTAGTGGCTTCTCTCGAGAGCATAAGTATTCTACGGTGGGTGAACAAATTACTATTGAGCAATTGACAGAATTGAGCATAGTTATGAGAATATCTAGGTATGATCATGTATATAGGCATCACGTCCGAGGCAAGTAGACCGACTCCTACCTGCATCTACTACTATTACTCCACTCATCGACCGCTATCCAGCATGCATCTAGAGTATTAAGTTAAAAACAGAGTAACGCCTTAAACAAGATGACATGATGTAGAGGGATAGACTCATGCAATATGAAGAAAACCCCATCTTGTTATCCTCGATGGCAACAATACAATACGTGCCTTGCTGCCCTTACTGTCACCGAGAAAGGACACCGCAAGATTAAACCCATAGCTAAGCACTTCCCCATTGCAAGAAAGATCAATCTAGTAGGCCAAACCAAACTGATAATTCAAAGAGACTTGCAAAGATAACCAATCATAAATAAAAGAATTCAGAGAAGATTCAAATATTATTCATAGATAGACTTGATCATAAACCCACAATTCATCGATCTCAACAAACACACCGCAAAAAGAAGATTACATCAAATAGATCTCCACAAGAGAGGGGGAGAACATTGTATTGAGATCCAAACAGAGAGAAGAAGCCTCTAGCTACTAACTATGGACCCGCATGTCTGAAGTAAACTACCCACACTTCATCGGAGAGGCTATGGTGATGATGTAGAAGCCCTCCGTGATCGATGCCCCCTCCGGTGGAGGTCTGGAACAGGCCCCAAGATGGGATCTCGTGGATACAGAAAGTTACAATGGTGGAATTAGGGTTTTGGCTCCGTATCTAATCGTTTGGGGGTACGTGGGTATATATAGGAGGAAGAAGTACGTCGGTGGAGCAACAGGGGGCCCACAAGGGTGGAGGGCGCGCCTGGGGGGGGGGGGCAGGCGCGCCCCTACCTCGTGGCCTCCTGTTGATTGGCTTGACGTAGGGTCCAAGTCACCTGAGTTGTATTCGGTGAGAAAATCACGTCCCCGAAGGTTTCATTCCGTTTGGACTCCGTTTGATATTCCTTTTCTTCGAAACCCTAAAACATGCAAAAAAACAGCAATTCTGGGCTGGGCCTCCGGTTAATAGGTTAGTCCCAAAAATAATATAAAAGTGGATAATATAGCCCAATAATGTCCAAAACAGTAGATAATATAGAATGGAGCAATCAAAAATTATAGATACGTTGGAGACGTATCAAGCACCCCCAAGCTTAATTCCTGCTCGTCCTCGAGTAGGTAAATGATAAAAACAGAATTTTTGATGCGGAGTGCTACTTGGCATAATTTCAATGTAATTCTTCTTAATTGTGGTATGAATATTGAGATCCGAAAGATTCAAGACAAAAGTTCATATTGACATAGAAAATAATAATACTCCAAGCATACTAACAAAGCAATTATGTCTTCTCAAACTAACATGGCTAAAGAAAGTTATTCCTACAAAATCATATAGTCTAGCTATGCTCTATCTTCACCACACAAAATATTTAAATCATGCACAACCCCGATGACAAGCCAAGCAATTGTTTCATACTTTTGACATTCTCAAAACTTTTTCAATCTTCACGCAATACATGAGCGTGAGCCATGGATATAGCACTATAGGTGGAATAGAGTGGTGGCTGTGGAGAAGACAAAAAGGGTAAGATAGTCTCACATCAACTAGGCGTATCAACGGGCTATGGAGATGCCCATCAATAGATATCAATGTGAGTGAGTAGGGATTGCCATGCAACAGATGCAATAGAGCTATAAGTATATGAAAGCTCAAAAAGAACTAAGTGGGTGTGCATCCAACTTGCTTGCTCATGAAGACCTAGGGCAATTTTGAGGAAGCCCATCATTGGAATATAGAAGCCAAGTTCTATAATGAAAAATTCTCACTAGTATATGAAAGTGATAACATGAGAGACTCTCTACTATGAAGATCATGGTGCTACTTTGAAGCACAAGTGTGGTAAAAGGATAGTAACATTGTCCCTTCTCTTTTTTTCTCTCATTTTTTTATTTTTTTATTTTTTTATTTGGGCCTTTTTTATGGCCTATTTTCTTTTTTTTTATTTTTGTCCGAAGTCTCATCCCGACTTGTGGGGAATCATAGTCTCCATCATCCTTTCCTCACTTGGGACAATGCTCTAATAATGATGATCATCACACTTTTATTTTTCTTACAACACAATAATTACAATTCGGGTACTTAGAACAAGATATGACTCTATATGAATGCCTCCGGCAGTGTACCGGGATATGCAATGATGCATGAGTGACAAGTATGAAAGAATTATGAACGGTGGCTTTGCCACAAACACTATGTCAACTACATGATCATGCTAAGAAATATGACAATGATGGAGTGTGTCATAAATGGAACGGTGGAAAGTCGCATGGCAATATATCTCGGAATGGCTATGGAAATGCCATAATAGGTAGGTATGGTGGCTGTTTTGAGGAAGGTATATGGTGGGTGTATGATACAATCGAAAGGTGCGCGGTATTAGAGAGGCTAGCAAAGGTGGAAGGGTGAGAGTGTGTATAATCCATGGACTCAACATTAGTCATAAATAACTCATATACTTATTGGAAAAATCTACAAGTTATCGAAGAAAATTATTACGCGCATGCTCCTAGGGGGATAGATTGGTAGGAAAAGACCATCGCTCGTCCCCGACCGCCACTCATAAGGAAGACAATCAATAAATAAATCATGCTCCAACTTCATCACATAACGGTTCACCATACGTGCATGCTACGGGAATCACAAGCTTAAACACAAGTATTTCTCAAATTCACAACTACTCAACTAGCATGACTTTAATATCACCATATCCATGTCTCAAAACAATTATCAAGTATCAAACTTATCATAGTATTCAACACACTCATAAGAGAATTTTTATTATTAATCTTGCATACCAAGCATAATAGGATTTTAAGCAAATTACCATGATATTTAAGACTCTCAAAATAATCTAAGTGAAGCATGAGAGATCAATAGTTTCTATAAAACAAATCCACCACCGTGCTCTAAAAGATATAAGTGAAGCACTTAGAGCAAGATTATATAACTCAAAAGATATAAGCAAATAGAGTATTCTAACAAATTCCAAATCATGTATGGCTCTCTCAAAAGGTGTGTAAAGCAAGGATTATTGTGGTAAACTAATAAGCAAAGAATCAAATCATACAAGACGCTCCAAGCAAAACACATATCATGTGGTAAATAAAAATATAGCTCCAAGTAAAGTTACCGATAGAAGTAGACGAAAGAGGGGATGCCTTCCGGGGCATCCCCAAGCTTTGGCTTTTAGGTGTCCTTAGATTATCTTTGGGGTGCCATGGGCATCCCCAATCTTAGGCTCTTTCCACTCCTTGTTCCATAATCCATCAAATCTTTACCCAAAACTTGAAAACTTCTCAACACAAAACATAATGTAGAAAATCTCGTGAGCTCCGTTAGCGAAAGAAAACAAAATACCACTTCAAGGTACTATAATGAACTCATTATTTATTTATATGGGTGTTATAACTAATGTATTCCAACTTCTCTATGGTTCATAAACTACTTTACTAGCCATAGATTCATCAAAATAAGCAAACAACACACGCAAAACAGAATATGTCAAAAACAGAACAGTCTGTAGTAATCTGTATATAGCGCAAGATCTGGAACTCCAAAAATTATAAAATAAATTTCTGGACGTGAAGAATTTATCTATTAATCATCTGCAAAAAGAATTAACTAAATATCACTTTCCAAATAAAAATGACAGCAGTTCCCGTGAGCGCTAGAGTTTCTGTTTTTACTGCAAGTTCAACAAGACTTTCCCCAAGTCTTCCCAACGGTTCTACTTGGTACAAACACTAATTAAACACAAAAAACACAACCAAAACAGAGGCTAAATAATTTATTTATTACTAAGAAGGAGCAAAAAGCAAGGAATAAAAATAAAATCGGGTTGCCTCCCAACAAGCGCTATCGTTTAACGCCCCTAGCTAGGCATAACAAGCAACAATAGATCTAGGTATCGCCATAATAATAAGATAGATTGTTAAAACTCATTTCATATTCTCTACGTTCAGCAGCAAGTTTTATTTGAGGCAAGCAAAAGTAATCAAAAGGGCTAAATTTTTTGGGACAAAAGTCTCCAAGATCAACCTTGGGAGGTATAGGTTCCTCCTTTGGTCCTTCATATTGCACAACCAATTCATCATTATAAGCATTCTTTTGACAGAACTTTGTGAGCCTATATTCAAGAGAATATCCCAATTCATTATCTCGAATAGCCAAATCATCATTAAGTTCAGAAATTCTATCAACTAAAACATTGGTAGGAACCCTTTTTCTAAGATTTTCATTGAAAGCAACATAGTCTAAAGATTGAAAACGCATTATTTCTTCTTGATCAAAGAAGATAGTCTCTATGGGAGGACGACAAGCGTCCACCCTATAATGCGCAAAGATTGCTTTGGCCTCTTCTATTATGAATCGAAACTCATGAGCCAAAAGATTGTAACAGCACGCTTAACAGAAGAATGCTCAATATTAGAAAATTCTAGGAAAATCCTTTGTATAGAAGGATGCATGTGCATGAATCGTATCTCAAGTTCAACTACAAGCATGGCAATAGCGTCCGCAAGACTACTAGTTCTATGAAGAATAGAACTACCCATAGAAGGTAAAGCACCGGCACAAGTAAAGAAATCTTGAATAACTCCTTTTCCAATAATATTACCACTACCAACACAAAATCTTTTTATATGTGAGATAGTGGGTTCTTTAGTAGGAGCATCAAAATTATTATCGACAATAGTATCCCCAATTTCAGACATAGATGCAGAGGGTAAAGAACTAGCCATAATGACAAGCAAGCAAACTAACACACAAGCAAACAAAAAGCAAGCAGACAAAAAGGGGCAAATAGAGAAAGAGAGGGGGATAGAGAGAGAGGGCGAATAAAACAGCAAGGGTGAATTGGGGGGAGAGGAAAGCGAGAGGCAAATGGCAGATAATGTAATGCGGGAGATAAGGGTATGTGATGGGTACTTGGTATGTTGACTTTTGCGTAGACCTCCCCAGCAACGGCGCCAGAAATCCTTCTTGCTACCTCTTTTAGAACTACATTGGTTTTCCCCGAAGAGGAAGGGATGATGCAGCAAAGTAGCGTAAGTATTTCCCTCAGTTTTTGAGAACCAAGGTATCAATCCAGTAGGAGGCTACGCGCAAGTCCCTCGTCCCTGCACAAACAAATAAATGCTCGCAACCAACACAAATAGGGGTTGTCAATCCCTATACTTACGAGAGTGAGATCTGATAGATGTGATAAGATAATATTTTTGGTATTTTTATGATAAAGATGCAAAGTAAAATAAAGGCAAAATAAAATAGCAAAGTAAATAACTAAGTACTAGGAGATTGATATGATAAAGATAGACCCCGGGGCCATAGGTTTCACTAGTGGCTTCTCTCGAGAGCATAAGTATTCTACGGTGGGTGAACAAATTACTGTTGAGAAATTGACAGAATTGAGCATAGTTATGAGAATATCTAGGTATGATCATGTATATAGGCATCACGTCCGAGACAAGTAGACCGACTCCTGCCTGCATCTACTACTATTACTCCACTCATCGACCGCTATCCAGCATGCATCTAGAGTATTAAGTTAAAAACAGAGTAACGCCTTAAGCAAGATGACATGATGTAGAGGGATAGACTCATGCAATATGAAGAAAACCCCATCTTGTTATCCTCGATCGCAACAATACAATACGTGCCTTGCTGCCCTTACTGTCACCGGGAAAGGACACTGCAAGATTGAACCCAAAGCTAAGCACTTCTCCCATTGCAAGAAAGATCAATCTAGTAGGCCAAACCAAACTGATAATTCAAAGAGACTTGCAATGATAACCAATCATACATAAAAGAATTCAGAGAAGATTCAAATATTATTCATAGATAGACTTGATCATAAACCCACAATTCATCGTTCTCAACAAACACACCGCAAAAAGAAGATTACATCGAATATATCTCCACAAGAGAGGGGGAGAACATTGTATTGAGATCCAAAAAGAGAGAAGAAGTCATCTAGCTACTAACTATGGACCCGTAGGTCTGAAGTAAACTACTCACACTTCATCGGAGAGGCTATGGTGATGATGTAGAAGCCCTCCGTGATCGATGCCTCCTCCGGCGGAGCTCCGGAACAGGCCCCAAGATGGGATCTCGTGGATACAGAAAGTTACGGCGGTAGAATTAGGGTTTTGGCTCCGTATCTGATCGTTTGGGGGTACGTGGGTATATATAGGAGGAAGAAGTATGTTAGTGGAGCAATAGGGGGCCCACGAGGGTGGAGGGCGCGCCTGGGGGGGGGGGGTGCAGGCGCGCCCCCTACCTCGTGGCCTCCTGTTGATTGGCTTGACGTAGGGTCCAAGTCTCCTGAGTTGTATTCGGTGAGAAAATCACGTTCCCGAAGGTTTCATTCTGTTTGGACTCCGTTTGATATTCCTTTTCTTCGAAACCCTAAAACAGGCAAAAAACAACAATTCTGGGCTGGGCCTCTGGTTAATAGGTTAGTCCCAAAAATAATATAAAAGTGGATAATAAAGCCCAATAATGTCCAAAACAGTAGATAATATAGCATGGAGCAATCAAAAATTATAGATACGTTGGAGACGTATCATGGGCCCAAGGGGTGGCTGGCCCACCTATCATACAGCCAAAGGCAGGTGCAGTAGAGGGCCGAGGAGTAGTACGAAATCCTACGCACCTACGCACGCTAACCAAGGGCAAGAGTGATCACTCGAATCGCAAGATCAGTTGACTAGAAGCTAAGCTAGACCCATGGAGGCGATGAGCGCGAGCATCAGCCGGCTATGCCAGATGGTCCACGACGCCGGCCTGCGGCCCGGCACCGAGGAACGTCTCCAGGTAGTATTGCTTGAGACCGCCAGGGCGAGGGGCCGCTTGGACGACAGCTTCGTCTCCTTATTCGACGAGGTCCTCGTCGGTTTCCTTGACAAGTTCACCGTCGTTAAGAAGCTTGCGGACGACTTTGACGTAAGCCTCCAGCCGACGCGCCCAGGCTCTGCGTTGCCCTCCACCCTCAACGGCCGCTATGGTGACAACCTCTTCAACGCACTGGTGGCCCTGCGACTGCCCGCCATCGCGCCGGAGAATGTCCACCTCGAGGTCGCGTTCGCCGCGCAGCGCCTGGCACAGCAAGACACCATCGACATAATCACCCACATCTACGTGCAAATCATCCACAAGGACTACTACATGCAAGAGGAGGACGATAGGACGCTGGTTGTCGGTGTCAAAACCGGCGGATCTCGGGTAGGGGGTCCCGAACTGTGCGTCTAGGCCGGATGGTAACAGGAGACAAGGGACACGATGTTTTTTACCCAGGTTCGGGCCCTCTCGATGGAGGTAATACCCTACTCCTGCTTGATTAATATTGATGATATGGGTAGTACAAGAGTAGATCTACCACGAGATCAAGGAGGCTAAACCCTAGAAGCTAGCCTATGGTATGATTGTTGTGTATGGAGTTGATTGCCTATGGACTACAACCCTCCGGTTTATATAGACACCAGATAGGGTTAGGGTTACGTAGAGTCGGTTACAATGGTAGGAGATCTTGAATATCCGCATTGCCAAGCTTGCCTTCCACGCCAAGGAAAGTCCCATCCGGACACGGGACGAAGTCTTCAATCTTGTATCTTCATAGTCTAGGAGTCTGGCTGAAGGTATAGTTCGGCTACCCGAACACCCCCTAATCCAGGACTCCCTCAGTAGCCCCCGAACCAGGCTTCAATGACGACGAGTCCGGCACGCAGATGGTTCGGCATTGCAAGGCGGGTTCTTCTCCAAATCTTGTGTACCTGTAGGAATAATATCCGATTTTTGTAATGTAGTGCTCCTCGGCTTCCACGCCAAACAATGGCCGTCTTCCACGTGTTAAATGAATGCAAAAAGCCGGGGTGTTTTTACATCCACACCCCTAGCCATATAAATGAGCCGCCTATTTAACGGGATGGGGATTTAGGTCCAAACCACATCTTCTCCTTTCCGCGAGTTATCATCGGAGCGCTTCCAGCAAAGGTCCATTCCAACATGACTAGCCGTCGCAGCTCCTCCCCTCGCCCCTCCGGTCCCAAACCCGGGGACTGGGAGAGTTGCACTATCCCGCATAGCGAGTTTGCGTCGCTTCAGGCCAAGGGATTTCTCCCTCAGGCATACATGGTCCCGGTCCGAGCCGGTCTCGCCACCTACAATGGCGGAAAACAAGCGGAGAGCACCCCCAATCCTTCTAAAGGAGAGCGGGTGTGCCTCGTCCCCTATCTAATAAGGGGACTGGGATTTCCAATTCACCCATTTCTCCGCAGGCTTCTGGAGTTCTACGGCCTCCAGCTGCACAATCTCACGCCCGCCTCCGTATTGCATATTGCGGGTTTCGTCGCCCTTTGCGAGCTATTTTTAGGCGTTGAGGCTCATTTCGCGCTGTGGAAGAGGTTATTCTACCTGGTGCCCCGTTCTAAAAAGGGGTCTATATACCAAGTGGGCGGAGCCGAAGTATGGCGCATCGCCGGGACCGGATACCTATCCGGAACCCCAAAGAAGGCGTCCGAGGACTGGCCTTCGGAATGGTTTTACATAGATGACGTCCCGCTACCGGACCCTATCCGGGTCGGTCTCCCTGAGTTCAACAGTGCTCCATTGAAGAAACGCTTGAGCTGGCGTCCGCGGAGCTCTCAGAGAGAAAGCGACAGAGACGTCCTTTACCTGATGGGACGGATAAGACTGTTGGCTCGTTCCGGACTAACCATGATTGGAGTCATGGCCGCATGCATTATGCGGGGGGTGCAGCCACTTCAATATAGAGGCCACCCCATGTGGGATTTCAACGGGGAGGATGACACCACCCGTTACGGTCGTAAGGAGCCGTCCTCAGCTGCCGCTCTAGTAAAGATCTTATCCTCTTTGTACAAGGGAGAAAAGGAGGAATTCCTCCGCGTCAACCCGCAGGCCGGATTTACTATGTACGATCCTCCAAGTTGGGTAAGTGAAAAACTGCGCTTGCCTGTTTGTTTTATACTCCCACGGTTAGATATGTAGTCTAACGACTTCAATGCAGGAATTGCGACAGGTGGTAAAGGATATAAACAGCCGCCCTCCACAGCCCGAGGACCCAGAACGGTCCCTCGATCCGGACTCCGAAGAGGATCCGGACATATCGGTGGAGCTTATCGACGGGGTGTTCCATCAGCTAAGCAAGGACAATACCTTGGTAGCCATCACGGCTGATTACCCAGGGTTAATCCCGGCCTCCCAGGTGACAGAAACCGGAGTCTCATTCCCTTGAGAGAGATTCCACTCTCACATATTCCGATGTTTCTAACGACAACCGTGTTTTGCAGGGGAGATTTCCGAGGCAGGAGGCCGAACCTGCGGCGGCTAGCCAATGAGGGGCCACAGGGCCCCGTGGGAAAAAAAGGAATGTAGTCCGGACTGAGATGCCGGCGCAAAGGTATAGCGCACCCTCTGTTTCCCTGGTGTTATTCTGTCAGGGCATATTAACGTTCGTGCTATCTTCAGAACGAAGAGACCTCGCCAGACTTCATCCGGAGAGGTTGCCAATCGCGCCTCCACCAGCCAGGCTCCAACGTCTGGCTAGGAAGCGGAGGCGGGCACGAGGCGCGCACCGGACGCTCCTCCGACAGAGGATGCGGACAGGCTGTCTGCCACAAATTCTGAAGTGGAGAGTGCCATGAACCACAGGCGTCGCCGGACAGTTCTACGCGACACTTGTTTCTCCCAAGAGGCTTTAGATGCCTTTAATTCGGGAGATGCGTACCTCCGTGCCGCTCAAAATGGTTTAGCCAGAGCCACGGAGCAGTATGTAAAAGACATACGGGTAAGAAAATTTTGGTCAAATATATATATACCAGTAGCCCCCGAGACTTGAAACAGTTAGAGCAACTAATTTAAGGATCATTTAATATGCAGGTTCTTACAGAGAAGAATACTGTACTGTCCCAGGAGCTGGAAAAGTGCAAGGCCCAACTAGAGGCCGCACTAGCCGCAGCAGGGGAGCCCAAAGAGACCCCCTCAGGTAAGATACACTTCGAAAGATTAGTATTGTGTGGTGTGGGTGCAAATCTGACAAATCATGTTGCAGATGGCGCCGGACTTGATCCGGAAAAGCAACAACTCTTACGCCGGCTAAAGGCCGGTGAGAGTACGTTGACAAAGGTGAGGCGAGAGAAGAATGATCTTCAGGATGCCAATACCAGGCTGGACGTCGAACTTAAAGATGTTCGTGGCCAGCTGTCGGACTCCATGAAGGAGAATCAGCGGCTTTGACGCGGCATATTTAGTAAGTGCTTGAACGAACTTTGAAAAAAGAGTTCGGCGAGGAAGTCGACTAACAGAGTAATGTCTGTAGGTATGCTCACAGGTCGTCCTGCAGAGGAGATGCCCGGTTCTTCGGGTGACCTTCTTCCCGAACTCATGCAACTGCACGAGCGAATTCGGCAGGCGATGCGAGGCGTTGCCCAAGCCTTATGGCCTGCCCACTCCATGCCCAAGGGCCTTGGAGAGCTTGCGGAGAAGCTGAAGGGAGCTCGGCGGCGCTTTCGGTTGTGGAAGATATCGGCCTGCCGA
Organism: Triticum dicoccoides; assembly: GCF_002162155.2. Taxonomy (NCBI): domain Eukaryota; kingdom Viridiplantae; phylum Streptophyta; class Magnoliopsida; order Poales; family Poaceae; genus Triticum; species Triticum dicoccoides. The sequence goes on along the minus strand of NC_041384.1, from coordinate 153,337,301 downwards.
CAAGGCGCTAGGGAGGCCTGGGCCATGGTGAAGACCCGTTTTATGAAGTCTGACCCAAACCACATGGCCGAGGTCGGACCAGTGGGGCCTGACGGGAAGGAGATCCCTGTAAGCTTAGTATACGACCAAGTAGAGTTAGCCGCGAAGTATTCCCAGCAGGACTGTAAATTAGACAGCCTGTTAGATGGTATAGAAGAGGAATACAATCAGTCAGAATGACTATGTAATTTTGAATTGACATGTGTAATGCCTTCTAGCCGGATTGTAGATCGTTTGTCGTTGCCGACCTTTTCGCTTCAACCTCGGGACCTGACGGTCCGGAGTGTGTCCGAATACCATAGCGGTTATATAAGAACCGGGGTATGCATGGAGACCAGGCGTAGGGGTCATTAGTGCTTTATTAGACAAGTGCCCAACTAGTTATGTTATATTACATGGTTAGTAAGAAACATCTTCCAGGGAGAATAGTTCCGTTAAGGGTTCCTTTCGCTAGGAGGCATGCCCTAAAGTGCATGTCCGGACTGCATGAAAAGATGCAGAAAAAGCATCCGGGGGCGCATAAAATGAGTAAAAAGATCATCTTTTATTTCACCGACCGAATATTCCCTTAAGAACGCTAGCTTTCGGCTTCACCCAGTCTGAGGTACACATCCGGCTGACCCGACAGTAACAATCGCAGAGGTACTCCCTTTACCGCCTAGCCGAACAATCGGGAACGTAGGGGTAAGCACAGGAGCCGGGCAACCCAGCTTGGCCAAAACTTAAGTCATATCGATGCATATAATGGTGAAGAAAAAGGTACATGTGGAAGTTTAATGCATGTGTTGGGCGTGAAGCCCGTATAAATAAGCTTCTGTTAAAGAAGCCCCCAGGTTTAATGAGCGCGAGTGGCGCGTCACTAGATGAGCCTTTAAGGGCTATAAAAGAAAAGAGGGGAAGGAGAGAAATGTAAGACAGAAAAATGCAAAAAATTGACAGAGGAAGGAGACGAACATAGAGTCTGGCGCTAGGCATAGAATCTTCGGAGACGGGTGGCGTTCCACGGGTTCGGCTTGAGTCGGTTATCCAACGCATCTCGCAGGCGGTACGCCCCGCCAGTCAGGACTTGGTCAATTATGAATGGACCTTCCCACTTGGGCTTGAGTTTGTCCTTTTTCTTATCCGGCAGGCGTAGAACTAGTTCGCCAACATTGTAATATTTGGCCCGTACTTCTCTGCTTTGATATCTTCGGGCCTGCTGTTGATAAAATGCGGAACGGGCTTTTGCCACGTCACACTCCTCCTCCAAGGCGTCCAAGTTGTCCTGCCGATCGAGCTCGACTTCTCTTTCTTCGTAGATGCGCACTCTAGGTGAGTCATGAATTATGTCGCATGGCAGAACTGCCTCTGCGCCGTACACCATAAAAAAATGGTGTGTATCCGGTGGTGCGATTTGGCGTGGTCCACAGCCCCCATAGCACGGAGCCAAGCTCCTCTACCCAGTGCGTATTAGATTCCTTAAGGGACCGCACTAGTCTGGGTTTAATGCCGCTCATGATAAGTCCATTTGCGCGTTCGACCTGGCCGTTGGTTTGTGGGTGATAGACGGAAGCATAATCGAGCTTGATGCCCATGTTTTTGCACCAGAGTTTTACCTCGTCGGCGGTAAAGTTTGTACCGTTATCGGTTATGATGCTGTGGGGGACGCCATAACGGTGTACAACCCCGGATATGAAGTCTATCACAGGTCCGAAATCGGCCGTTTTAACAGGCTTGGCTTCTATCCATTTGGTGAACTTATCCACCATGACCAGTAAGTATTTTTTCCTATCGGTTCCACCTTTAAGGGGTCCGACCATGTCAAGCCCCCAGACCGCAAAAGGCCAGGTGATGGGTATAGTTTGGAGTGCGATGGGTGGCATATGGCTTTGGTTGGCAAAAAGCTGGCAACCAGCGCATCGCTGGACTAGGTCCTGAGCGTCTGCCCGGGCCGTCGGCCAATAAAAGCCTGTACGGAAAGCTTTGCTAACAAGGGACCGAGCAGCGGCGTGGTGACCACCGAGTCCGACATGAATTTCAGCCAGAAGGTTCCGCCCTTCCTCTTCGGAGATGCACCTTTGAAGGAATGCGGTAGTGCTTTTCTTATAAAGCTCTCCCTCATGGACTCTATAGGCTTTAGATCGCCGCACTATGCAGCGGGCCTCGTTTTGGTCCTCCGGGAGTTCCTGCCTAGTAAGGTAGGCTAGGAATGGTTCTGTCCACGGGGCGATAACCGCCATTATTATGTGGGCTGAAGGTGTAATTTCATTGGCAGAGCCTCCAATTGAGTCAGATTGTTCGGCGTCGAGTGGTGCGGCTGGGTCCGGGCTGTTATTTGCGGGTTCCCCCTCCCATGCTACGGATGGCTTGAACAATCTTTCCAAAAAGATGTTGGGGGGGGGAACTGCATTGCGTTTTGCTCCGATGCGTGCCAGGACGTCCGCTGCTTGATTGTTTTCTCGGGCTATATGGTGAAACTCCAGCCCTTCAAACCGAGCTGACATTTTTAGGACGGCGTTGCGGTAAGCTGCCATTTTTGGGTCCTTGGCGTCGAAGTCTCCATTTATTTGGGATATTGCGAGGTTTGAATCCCCGCGTACCTCTAGGCGCTGGATACCCATGGATACTGCTATCCGGAGACCATGTAGGAGGGCCTCATATTCGGCTGCATTGTTGGAATCCATGTACATGATTTGGAGCACATATTGGACTGTGTCTCCTGTGGGGGACGTCAGGACGATGCCGACCCCCAGTCCGGCCAACATTTTGGAGCCGTCGAAATGCATAATCCAATTTGAATACGTGCCGTACTCTTTAGGGAGCTCGACCTCCGTCCATTCTGCGACGAAGTCGGCCAAAACTTGCGATTTAATAGCTCGCCGTGGCTTATAGGTTATATCGAACGGGAGAAGCTCGATGGCCCATTTTGCAATCCGGCCTGTTGCATCGCGGTTGTTGATAATATCGTTTAGTGGCACTTCCGAGGCTACTGTTATGGAACACTCTTGAAAGTAGTGTCGTAGCTTCCGGGATGCCATGAATAACGCGTATGCAATCTTTTGATAATGCGGGTACCGTGATTTGCATGGAGTGAGGACAGTGGACACGTAGTAGACTGGCCTTTGAAGGGGGAATTTGTGTCCATCCATTTCCCGCTCGACAACAAGCACTGCGGTGACAACTTGGTGTGTTGCTGCAATGTACAATAACATTGGTTCGCCGGTGATTGGCGCGGCCAGGACTGGGTTTGTTGCCAATGTGGCTTTTATTTCATCGAGTCCGGCCGTGGCGGCATCCGTCCACTCGAAGTGTTCGATGCGCCGAAGGAGGCGATAAAGGGGTAGTGCCTTTTCTCCCAAGAGGGAGATGAAGTGGCTTAAAGCCGCCACGCACCCGGTTAATTTTTGTATTTGTTTGAGGTCCTTTGGGACATCCAATTGTGACAAAGCTCGGATCTTGGCTGGGTTTGCTTCAATTCCTCTACCGGATACAATGAAGCCCAAGAGCTTTCCGGCTAGAACGCCGAAGATGCATTTTTCTGGGTTGAGCTTGATGTCATATTGTCGGAGGTTATCGAATGTACGCCTCAAGTCGTCTTCGACATGTCTTGATTTGACGACCATATCATCCACATACGCCTCCACTGTTTTGCTGATCTGGTTTGCCAGACATGTTTGAACCATGCGCTGATATGTTGCGCCGGCGTTTTTCAGCCCGAAGGGCATTGTGTTGAAGCAGAATGGGCCGTATGGTGTGATGAATGCTGTTGCGGCTTGGTCTGATTCTGCCATCTTGATTTGATGGTAACCGGAGTATGCGTCGAGGAAACACAACGAATCGTGTCCTGCGGTGGCATCGATAATTTGATCGATACGGGGGAGGGGGAAGGGATCCTTTGGGCAAGCCTTGTTAAGGTCTTTAAAATCGACACACAGGCGCCAGGATTTGTCCTTCTTTGGTACCATCACCAGGTTTGCTAGCCAGTCCAGATGTTTTATGTCTCTAATGAATCCGGCCTCCAATAGCTTGGCTAGCTCCTCTCCCATAGCCTGTCTCTTGGGTTCGGAAAAATGCCGAAGGGCTTGTTTGACAGGTTTGAATCCTTTTAGGATATTTAAGCTGTGTTCGGCCAGCCTGCATGGGATCCCTAGCATGTCTGAAGGGTGCCAGGCGAAAATGTCCCAGTTCTCTCGTAGGAACTTTCGCAGTGCGGCATCTACATCAGGGTTCAGTCGTGCCCTGATGGAAGCTGTTTTATTGGGGTCCGTTGGATGGACCTGGAATTTGACTATTTCATCAGCTGGCTTGAAGGATGTGGATTTGGATCTCTTGTCGAGTATCACATCATCCCTGCTAACCGTGGAGCGCAGCGCAGTCAGTTCCTCGGCCGCTAAGGCTTCGAATAGTGCCTCAAGGTCTAATGCGGCCGTCTTGTTTTTGGCGCGGAGTGCTATGTCCGGATCACTAGCTAGAGTGATAATTCCGTTCGGCCCGGGCATCTTAAGCTTCATGTACCCATAATGGGGTATTGCTTGGAAGATTGTGAATGCTTCCCGCCCTAGTAAAGCGTGATATCCGCTTTTGAACGGGGCCACCTGAAACGTGACTTCTTCGGACCTGTAATTATCCGGCGTGCCGAACACCACATCTAGTGTGATTTTTCCTGTGCAGCGCGCTTCCCGACTGGGGATTATTCCTCTAAAGGTTGTGCTGCTTCGCTCGATGCGGTTCCAGTCTATTTCCATTTTTTGAAGGGTTTCCTCATAAATGAGGTTCAGTCCGCTGCCTCCAGCCATGAGCACCTTTGTGAGGCGAAAGCCGTCCACTATGGGACTGAGGACCAATGCGGCTGGTGCTCGGGCTGTTCGGAATCTAGGTTCATCACTTGCGTTGAAGGTAATAGCAGTGTCGCTCCATGGATTTATTGTTGCAACTTGATAGACTTCGGCGAGGCTGCGGAGTGTTCTTTTTCGCATATTGTTTGATGTGAAAGTCTCGAAGACTGTGAGAACGGTACTGGTGTCCTCGGGTTGGCTTTCCGCGGCCTCCAGAATTAAGAGGTCCTCGCCAATTTTGGCCACCCGCCGGAGTATCCAACATGCTCTAAGGCTGTGAGTTGGTGTGGCGTCCTCTGTACTGTGAATTCTACAGGGTCCATCAAGCCACCTTTCCAGTACGGTTCCATGCCCTGTAGAGGATTTTGGCTTTTTGGTGTTTATCCCGGGTGTCCTGTGATGATGCGCCCTCTTAGTTCGGACGGGATTACTATTCAAGGCCGGATTATCCCAAAAATTTATTTCGGTTTTCCAGGCACTTTCCATCGCACAGTATTTTTGTACTATGGACGCCAAGTCAGCGAAGCGTGTGATATCACGACGACTTACGGCGTTAAGGATTCCCTTGTCCGTGCAATTACTGCAAAAAAATTGAGATTGCGTCTTCCTCGCGGCAATCCTTTATCCTGTTCATAACCAGGAGGAATCTGGCCCAGTAATGATGTACTGTTTCCTCGGGCCTCTGCCTGATTTGGGAGAGATCTCTTATGATTGGGTGGGCGGGTGTCGTTGAATCTGAAACCTCACCCAATCCAAGGTTCGGAGGCCGAAGAGTTTCCGAACTCTGAAGTTCGGATTCTTGGATGTTGTCCAGTGAATCTGGCCCGTTGCCTGATCCTAAGCTCAGGTCTTGAGTTATATCTCCCCCTCCGCGGGTATCCGGCTTGGAGGGGTCGGGAATTCAGACGTAGCTAGTCCTTAAAATAGATGAAGGGTCGCCGCACATCGTCTCTACCACGGCAACGTGGTGGGTGACTTGGGGAGAGTTAATTTCTCTTAGATCGGGTTTAAGCCCAACCTGGTCGTAATCCGTAGCGACCCCCAGGGCGGCGATGCGATCCAAGAGCTCATTTACGGAAGAGAGCTCCATTGGATCTAGCTGCTCGACGAGCTCCGAGCTGACGTGTAGGTTGCTTTTGATGACCCGAGAGGTCACCGTCGGCGCAACGGCCGAATAGGCGGTCATGAGGAAACCACCTAGCCGGAGGGTTTGGCCGACAGCCAAGGCTCCCTTAGCAACGGGGCTGTCTTTAAAGACGGGAGAAGGCATCCTTCCTGATTGTGACGGCACAGAGGAACTCTCAATGAAATCACCAATGTCGGTGTCAAAACCGGCGGATCTCGGGTAGGGGGTCCCGAACTGTGCGTCTAGGCCGGATGGTAACAGGAGACAAGGGACACGATGTTTTTTACCCAGGTTCGGGCCCTCTCGATGGAGGTAATACCCTACTCCTGCTTGATTAATATTGATGATATGGGCAGTACAAGAGTAGATCTACCACGAGATCAAGGAGGCTAAACCCTAGAAGCTAGCCTATGGTATGATTGTTGTGTATGGAGTTGATTGCCTACGGACTACAACCCTCCGGTTTATATAGACACCGGATAGGGTTAGGGTTACATAGAGTTGGTTACAATGGTAGTAGATCTTGAATATCCACATCGCCAAGCTTGCCTTCCACGCCAAGGAAAGTCCCATCCGGACACGGGACGAAGTCTTCAATCTTGTATCTTCATAGTCCAGGAGTCCGACTGAAGGTATAGTCCGGCTACCCGAACACCCCGTAATCCAGGACTCCCTCACTGGCCTTCTTGGACCGCAGGGCAACCTTGGACGGCACTATTCAGAAGCACGTTGAGCTCGCCGCCAACACCGCTGCTCCTCACACGTCGGTTGGTGACCCAATGCACTAGGGCGTGAGGATGTCGTTCATGGATCCGTATGTATTTTTATCTTTCTGTCAAATCCATGTAGCAGTATATGATACTACAGTAATTATCTTACCTTTCGCATCAACTTCATAATTTTGGTACGTACTCCATTCATGAACGGCGCCAGAACCAAACTTCTCATTACTCTAGGCAAAATCGTTATTTTCTATCTATCAATCACGCCGTGGAGCAGAACCAAATTTTACAAGTTACGAGTTCAAAAGGAAAAGCCTGCCGTGTTCGCGTCGCACCCCCACACGGTTGGTCCGGCATGCCGCTCAAGCGGGAATGTGTGCGGTGTTGCATTTTCACTTACAAGTGGGACCGTAGTTAAGCAAACAGACTATCGGCAAACCCCCACCCCGGCCACCGCGCGATGGCTGAGAAAATAGGAGGAAGAAGAGATGGCTGTACTGCTAGACGTGAATGCTAGTTATGGCCCATGCCACCCCACTATATCGAGCCTATATCGAGGTACGCGGAACAAATTTCCTGCAGTCCGTGCTCAGCCCTCCTCTATCTCTCTTCTCAGCCAGCCAGCGGACGTGCGGATCCCATCGTCTGTTTGCTCACATGCGGCCCCACATGTCAGTGAAAACACAAGAGGACCCACTGAACCTGCACATCTTTCACCTCGACGTGCTGGTGGTGAAAAACAAAACCAATAAAGATCTTCGGTGGCTGCTTTTGGACTTACTCAAGAGTAGTAAGATTCTATTTACAGTTTAACCCAAGATGCACATCTCGTGGCTTCAACTACCACTCTATTTTCTATCATGACACGACCTGGATGCTGGATGTCCCACGTGTCGGCAAAAGGATGAAGAACCCGACCAAATCTTCGGTTGTGCTCTCATATTAGACTAGTTGTGCTAACTTAAAAATTTTATTGTGCACTCCCTCCGTTCCAAAATACTTGACTTCCATTTGTCCAAAAATGGATGTACCTATATACTAAAACATGTCTAGATACATATATATTTTGACAAATAGAAGGCATGTATTGTGTAACGGAGGGAGTAGAATGGATGCAAGTTTTTGTATTGGGAAGAAGAGTACATGCATATATTGATAGAACGCAATTTAGTAGATGTTCTATCACTTTTAGCTAGCACATAGGCTAGAGATGAGATTAGTGCACTTGTTGATACTCCTACTAGAATAGAGGCTAGACATGAGACTAGATGTGAGGAAGCAACGTCTACTTCTTTACACTCGAAGAAGAAAGAAGCACGCAAGATCGAGCCTCCGCAGATCAATAATGAATGCATCGAGAAGGCACTAATCCAACTTACAGGAGTAGTAAAATGTATTCTTGTGGTTCTTGTTTTCTTTGGTCTTGCTTTTCTAGTCAACATTATCATTGGAGTTCATGCAAAATGGAGGTCCGTTTGGGGTCATGCGTTGGAGTTGGCCTTACAAGTGGGACCGCAGTTAAGGAAACCGACTATCGGCAAACCGCCACCTCGCCCGCCACGCGATGGCTGAAGTTAGAGAAATGAAGAGGTTGAAGAGATTGCTCTAGCACGGACTCCAAGAAATAATATGGTGTCAGATGGATGTCGTGGTGGTCGCGTGTGCCGTACTCCTGGACGTGAATGCTTTTTCTGGCCCATGCCACCCTACTACTCCTACTACTTACTCCTACTATATAGTACTAGTATCGAGGATTCGAGGTGCTGGTTACGTACAACGAACACATTAACATATGGCTACAGTAAAAACACCCGCCCGACGCGCGAAGCATGTGAAGCTAGTACAAATAGTGTACTACTATTGTTGATTGGCCTCATCCGATAACCTGTTGCAATGAATGTACAATTATGTATTTGGAAAATATTTTTTCCCTCGTCGCACCACTCACTCAGAGAAGCGACTCGAAGGCCATTCATAAAGTTAGTAAGTTTACCACAGGCCTATCATTTTATTACATACAATAGGTCATCAACCCACATCGACAACGAGGATACATTATAAATACTAAAGTTTTCACCACACAACAAATAACAAGCAATGAAATGAACTTCAACTCAACCATTCCTCGGCGTTGGAAACGCTTGCTTTGAACCACAAGTGATTCTCTGGGACGGGCCATCCACTGTCGATCTGGAGACCAACGCAGGACTGACCATCTAGGCTAAAGCGGCCTACTATATCAGTACCAGGGTAGGGAACCACCCAAATGTCCGAGGTATAGACACAGTTGCTTCTCATAAATGGTACTAGTAACATTGTGTCAACAACAGTTGGATCGCCTTTCACCATCATCGGATAGTTTTGTCCAAGGAAGAGCGAGTTTTATCCAAGACTATCAATTCTGTACCAGGGAGAAGGAGTTGGCGCTAGCACACTAGTATCCATCCCGAATACCATGCAACAGGTGTTGGAATAGGTCCGGAGAGTGCGACCATGGGAGACTACACCTGCTTCCTTAGTAGTAACATCATCAGTGGGCTGTATACACACAAGAAGAGGTGATCCATCGGAATTAGTTGCCAGGCGCCATAGAGTATATGGGCGCTGCTCGTCCTCATGCTCGTGATCATCACCATCGACATCTCCCCCTTGGTTATAAATTTTTTCAAGTATAGGTGGTGGGATGTTCACAGGACCTTGGAAACACAAGAAGAAGGTTAATTAGTAAAGCGAAACTTGCTAACCCGCATGCATGTGGATGAAACAATTATAATTACGGTGGAAGACAAACGTACCGAAACTACGAGGATCCCATGCAAAAACAGTGCCACGTGTGGTGGCGGCAAACACAAGGCCCTCGTATTGAATTGCATCACAGTACTCATCTGTGTATAGAAACTGGTTTTTGAGCAATATCCATCGAGTCAAAGCACCAAGGACGGCAACAAGCTTGTCGAAGATAGCAACAACTTCATAGTTGTTGTAATTCCAAGAGCGGTTGGGAACTCGACAAATTGCTATCTTCCATAGAAGACAGTCACCATGATCGTATTTGAACGTGCGTACAATACCGGTGTGCTCGACCTCTGGGCAGTCTGTTGAGATTTTTGGAAGTGGAACCCGGTCACGAGTGTACACATTCACAAGTTCCCACTCACAGTTGGAACCAATGTAAACAACCCAATCTCCATTTGCGCCCGCCCAAGCCTTGCCCTCAAGCGATGGCATCTTAACATCATACGTATCATTATCAAGCGGCATCAACTTGCACAGGGCGAGGCCTTCATCGTGCCGGCGCCAGTCATCAGGGTCACGGCGAAGAAGATAGGGGAGATCAAACCGCTCCTTGACTCTTGGGTTCCTTGTAATGATGTTATTAGTTGAGTCAAGAATGGGCTTGAACGAACCTGCCATGCTAGTCGAGGTGATGACATCACACCGATCAATGAGTTCCTCTACCACATCATCTTTCAGATCGGGGCAAGAATAATGGGGTCGTTTTCGGCCTGTTCCCTCCATGGAGAAGATGATCGAACAATGGCAGAAGAAAGGGTGAAGGGCTGAAGGAAAATGGAGGAGGGAGAGGAAGAGCGCGCGACAGCAGTTCCAAATCGAGACGGAAAGGCGAAGAGTCGGTGGACGGTTGTGAGTTTGCCACGGTTCACGAAGAGGCGCCCCGGCCTACACGTCCGTTCAGAAATACTCCTACTACTCGCCGTCGTCTCATTGATATGTTGGAACGGGACCACATGTCAATGAAACATGGTGTGTAATTTCTCGTGCAAAATGCGATCTGGCCGCGTTGGCCCGAGGTGCTGCATTAGTTATTGACCTTTATTTTTTTAATGGTGTGCCAATCAGTTTTGAAGCATGACTAACTGGTACTATACGCAGAGAAAATATAAACTACTCTACCACTACTCCACCTCCAGTACTAGTAGTATAAAAAAGATATATAGGCTGGAGCTTCAGCGCTTTCTTGCTAAGGGCTGCCCACTTGCTTCTCACACTGCCTCCCTCTCTCCAGATCTAAAAAAGACGGCCCCTCTCTCCCTCCTCACCGGTGGTCACAGATCCGCCGGGGAAGAGAAGGACGTGCAGCATTGACGCACTCGTCGTCGGCGAGCGAGGTCACGCACTGACGACAAGGCCGTCCTCTCAGACCTAGCGCCCGCGCGGGATGGACTCCGTCCCCAAGCTTGCTGCCGTAGTGTGTGCGGAGGGCGACGACCACGAGTGAAGCCACTTCCCGCCGACCCTCAGGTATGCTACCTCTTTTCGAACCATAACCTTGTTCTATTGCCCCATCTGCCACGTCGTTGCATGTGGATCTTTTTCCACTCCACCATCTTCCCAATTTGCAATCCTCTGCTCTGCTGTCCACGCAGACGAAAACCATAATTTGCACTATTAAAGGAAACCCTACTGCATGTAGACTAATCCATGGCTGGGTTGAATAAGGAAAGGAAGGGAGACTGTACTATCCAAGAGAGTAGGCATCGAACCCGCATCTAGGTTGAAAAGGGGAAAATCAGTAGCTAAGGAACGAGTCTCGTGTCTCTTGGTTGAAGACGGGTAGAAAGGCATGACAACGCAATAGAGAATGACCAGATCGATCGGTTTGTTGTCCTCGCATAGGAAAAAGGTGGCTAAAGAGAACAAAAATGAGACGCAATCCACATATGCTGCCTGGGTATTTGTTGCTCTGGGCAACCATACCTCCCTCACCACTCTGCGTCCATGGAGGTACATCGTACTGGTGCGCTCACTGTCCGAATGGGCCTCCCATGCTCTTATTGCCACTTTTTTGCTGTTAGTATAACGCCACCAGTCAAGTCAAGCAATGCTTGTAGCGACCAGACCTCAAACGGTCCAATCTCTATGCTCCGGTGTCATCCCTGGATCAGTAATGCTGACACCACACAGTACTTGAAGGATTTATAACAGAGTAGCAATCACACACTTATTACATCGAGTCTCAAAAGAGAACTTATTATAATAAATATGGCTTAAGGCCATCTAATAACGATAACAACGGAAGGCTTGGAAGATAAGTGAGTCCATCAACTCCAACGGCATCACTGAGTATAGAACCACGACCTAAAAGCACCTTACTCGTCGTCTGAAAAGTCTGCAACATGAATGTTGCAGCCCGAAATGGGTCAGCACATGGAATATGCTGGCAATGTAACACATAGAGAGCAATGAAAGAATAAGGCTATACTATATGCATATTTGGCTGGTGGAAAGCTCTATGGTTACAGTTTTGCGTAAAGCCAATTTTTCCCTACTGCAAAGGAATAAATTTTATTTAACTATCATGGTGGCTGTTAAACATTGAGAGTGTAGACACGCTCTCAATCCCAATTAAGCATCAACATTAAAACCCAACAATATTAATTAATGTAACATGATGAGATTCACATGAAAATCCAAGTACTAGATACTCAAGATGTCCATAACCGGGGACACGGCTAACCATGATTAGTTTATACACTCTGCAGAGGTTTGCGCACTTTTCCTCACAAGACTCGATCTCCTCCGTTGGGATTCTCGCACTACATGGTGTTTGAGAAACGGATGACCGAGACATAGTCTTTCAGAAGCGCTCACACCTTACGAACGGGTAGACTGTTACACCTACTTTCCCCTACATCTACTAGTCTACCACTGTAAGAGTTCGCACGTCTTAGCCAACTACGCTAGAGCCCATAGTAGCTTGTGGCTGCACACGGAAGTTTCTAGTATTAATAATCTCATGATCCCTTTGAGCCAGGGTGGCGGTCCAAAAGAAAAACAGGCAATCGCTCGAATACCCAGGTGCCTCAATCCACCCAGATGTGTATTTAAGTTGCCACCTTAGATAAACCATTAATTTAACAATCTCACATCTGTCATGGATTTCACTCACCCAATCCACGTCTACTAGCATAGCATGGCAATATAAGCAAACATAGACTCCCAAAGGTTTGATAATAAAACAGGTAATAGGTACTACCTCATCTACTTCCCAAACCCACAATTTAATTAGATCCTAATCATGCAGTGTGTGAGGATTGATCTAATGCAATAAAAACTGGGTAATAGGAAGTATGATCAAAGTGTTACTTGCCTTGCTGATGATCCGCAAAACCTAGCGATTCGAAGTAGCAAGCGACGAACTCCGGGTACTCTATCACAAACAAACAAACATACAATAAGTACTCAACTAATGCACAGGTAAAACTCAAATAAGAGATCTAACCAGAAAGTTCAACTTAATAACTCCGGTTGGCAAAAAGAATCAAATCGAACGAAGCAACGAAAGACAAACGGCAAAAGAAACAAGCTTCGTTTAGTAATCTGGATCTAGGTCAAATTTTACAGAAGCAAAAACTTGTTTGAGTTGGTTAAACGGAAAGAGGGTTTCGAGACAAAACTCCAGGCGCTTGAATCGCCTGATTCCGATAAACGAGTGAAAAGTTATACTAAAACGAAAATCGGATCGGGAATCACGATCAGAAAAATCATGGATTTAATCCGAGAAAAAGAAAAACGACGAACAGATTAACGAACGAACATTCGTTATCTGGATCTAAATGATGAACACGTTCGTTAAAACGAACGAACGAGTGAACGCTCGCTCATTAACTAAACCAAGAAAAAAATGATCTATCTAAAAAAACGAATCTAAAAAAACCGAAAAACCCGGTGAAAACCAACGGTTTTCTAAAAAAAACCGGCGGGGGGCGGCGGTTCGACCTTGTCGGCGGCGGGGCTCCGGCGGCAGGCGACGGCGGCTAGGGCGGGCGGTGCAGGCGGCTAGGGTTTGGGCGGCGGCGGCGGCTTTGGGCCGAGGCGGCCCGGGTGGCGCTCTATATAAAGCCCCCGGCCAGGCGGAGTCCTGGACGGACACGACCCAAGGTCGGTTCAGACTTTTTTTTAAACAATTACACTCAGAAAAAAAACAAAAGGAATAATAAAAGGACTCCAAAAATCCCGAAATAAATTTTCCCCGGCTTCTAAAATCAAGACGCACAGGATGAATATTTATTTGGGGCCTAAATGAAATTTTGAAAAACACGCATTTTTCCTAAATTCAAATAAAATAGCAAATAAAACCAAAATAAAATCTTATTTGATTTTATTATTAAATCCTCAATATTTCCTTATTTTGGGAAAGTCATTTTATTCCCTCTCTCATATTTTGATAATAGAAATAATTGAAGATAAAATAAATAAAATCAAATGATCCTATTTTTCAAAATTTGAGAAAACTCAAATATGAAAATAACGAAATCCCCAACTCTCTCCGAGGGTCCTTGAGTTGCGTGGAATTTCTAGGATCAACCAAATGCAATAAAATATGATATGCAATGATGTTCTATTGTATAACATTCCAAATTGAAAATTTGGGATGTTACAATGCTACCGCTAAAGTGATGCCACATTTAACTAATGCCGCTCTCAGTCTAATGCCACCTATAAATTTAAGCAATGCCATTTAATGTCACTAGATTATTTCAGGGTTAGCTGTTGATTGTGGATGTATTAAAGATTTTTCAGCTAAGGCATTCTAATGCTGTTGCACAACCAGTATACAAACGGTGAAACTTGTTACTACCTTTAGATTTTTGCACTGTTAATGCTTATAGATTACATACCTCACTTTCATGAGATAAGTTAAGTTTTTTGTACAGTGTCACCAAAATGCCAAGGCGCTGATGTCATTTTATTTTGGTTAAACTACACAGACAATTATGAAGACAAGACGAAAGGTCAAGAGTGGGCACCTCCTCCTCCGGCTATTCTCTTGATTCGTTCGATCAAGTTTTTATGTTTGATCGATTATCAAGATTGGGATAGCAATTTTCAAGGTCCCCCGAGTTCGAAATGATATTTACCTTGGAGGTACATGGTTTGCATTTTTTTTATACTATCATTAATTAATAATGCTAGTTACCTCCAGACTTTTGTATTTGGTTTAATGCTCATGCACAGCTAGTATACCAATCCTGAAACTTGTTACCTTTACATTTTGTATTGTTAATTCTTATAGAAACCTTCCAGTGCTAGAGTTTATTGAAATCTGTTCAGTAAAACCATTGTACTGTACCTTGTAATAAACTAACTACTCTACTGTTGCACTAGCCACTGGATTAGTGTATATTTGTAGTATTCAAATGGTGTTGCATTAGCGTATGGACATAAATAAAGTGTGGAAAGCTTTCCCAGATATGTGCTCAAGAAAACTACTACCTGTTTTTCTAAATACTAGATGTTTGGGTACTTTAAATTGAACCGTGAAAATGTCTTATACTAAGGAACAAAGGGTGTAGAGTTCACTCAAATTATCCCGGTAAAGCTAGTCACACCTTTGTGAAAATTAATGTTCATTATGTTATCGGAGGAGGTCTGTATGTTTGTCTCTAATGCCTGTCGACTACATACTTGACATCATGATGTAATGTAAGTCATTTCCTTTTGTACAGTGGCACTGAATTGTCAAGGCGGTGATGGCATTTTATTTTAGTAGAACTGCACAAAATTTGCTTAAAAGAAGAGGAAAGGTCAGGAATGGCTCAGTTTTTTAGAAAAAACTATGTATGCCTTCCTGACATCAGCCGCTGTTGCTTTATTTATTCCTTCAAACAGGTGGTTAGAAACAGTCTTGCTACCTTTTCTCATTAAGAAATTGGAATGCTTATATTTGTGAGTCTATGCTTCAACTAGTGCCACTTTTAGAGTAATCACACTTTCAATATCTATGCAAACAGGGATGCTCAATTTTAGTGGAATTGCACAAAAAGTCCAACTCGTTCAACATTAGGAGCATGTTTTTTTCAAAACCTTTATATCCAATTGGTGGCACTATGAGCTGTTCATTACGAAGGTACATGGTTTGCTACTATCTTGCTACTCTTTTTGTACTGTCATTAGATAGTAATACTAGTGGTTTGCATGTGAATTTATTGGCAGGGTGGACCTACATTGGAGGTGCATGACAGGATTCAATGATCGGATGCTCAATTTCGGTTGTATCGATTTCACCTCTTCCATCACTGCAAACATGGATATCCTTGGTCTGATGAAGAATAGGCGCTATATTTCTGCTCTGAACCAGCAAACCAATTCAGTATGAAATTGTCCAGGGCAAAACATAACTGTATCAGATTGTCCAGTGTAGAACATGACAGATGCTAAGCGGAAGAGACATGTTTAAACCGAAAATACAAGGTGTGGTATATGTTTACTAGCTGCTTGATATTTGTGCAGATAGAGATGTTTGCCCGTTGCTATTTGGCAAACAAACAAAGTGTCCACAATTTTGGTTGAACTGCGCAAGAGAATAGTATAGTCACTGCATGCAGTGCCATTTGAAAATAGACACATAAAGATTGGATAGTCACTTCATGGACTACAGAAAAGTAGTAATGTACTATTTATTGGCCAACACTAGGTGCTTCATTGCTTTGGTCTGATTATACAATGGGCATCATTTTGCCTAAGTTAAAGTTTGTATTCCGAAAATAGTCTCGTGGTGTGATCGAGAGAAGACCAAATCATATTACAGTGGATGTTCCTCCATCATGTGTGGTTCATTCTCATGGTTCCAGCTGTTGGTGGAACCACTTACGTTTGCAAGAGGAATTGTAGACTTCACAAACAAATTTGTCTTCCAGTCTGTACTGAATGTTGGCCAAGAGAAGCATCCATGTTAGTAGGAAGAGCATATGTTTTTTCTAGATCTTTTCTTTAGGAGCTACATATTTGTATATGATCTGTGAATCAATGAGATGCATTGACATGTTGATCTTATGTATGGGAATCGTACTAGTTAGTTTTAGTTGCGACACAAGATCCGAAGTGGCTGATCTTTGCTTTTGGAGCTACATATTTGTATATGATCTATGAATCATTGAGATGCATTAACAGTTACTTATTTCTGTTCGCTCAGTGTTTACAAGTTACTGATCAATCACTAGCTAGCCTACAAATGCGCTCCTGGCAGTTTTATTTGCGATGCAAGATGCGAAGTGGCAGTTTTTTGAATAAAAATGCCTACCTCTAAAGAAACTGACAAGCTACACTATCGATCCTACACGGATAAAAATGCCTATCTCCGAAGAAACTGACAAGCTACACTATCGATCCTACATGGATAAATAGCGGATCACGCACGTACTACCTCCTTTCCAGTTTGCAGGGCTCAATTCAAGAAACGACCTACTCGATCCTACATGAATAAATAGGGGATCATGCACGTACTAGTACCTCCTTTCCGGTTTGCAGGGCTTAATTCAAACCTCTCACCAACCAAGGTACTCCCTCCGTCTGAGCTTATTAGTCCCGTGAGCAAAGAAGCAAGACCAAGGCATGGCAATAATTAACGGCATGCAGAAGTTTAAGCCTAATTAATTCCAGCGATTTAAGTGGCTGCATGCGTGCCCTCGGCTGCAACTCATTGCATGCTGCTTCGCGTACTGCCTGCGAGCGATTCTGAGTGCCTGCATGCAGCCGGCCGTAATTAAGGTAGCTAACTGATGTGAAAAAGATACGCTTTAATTGTTGCAGACTTTTTAAATCCGTGGAATCATTATTGACAAGGACGGAGATGATTCGAGTGCACTCTTTTGACCGCTATGCCGGCGTGCGACCCAGACGGGACGGGACGACACAGTCATAATTTTAGTTTATCTAGTTTTCCACGGCAAGTTGGCGCGCTAAGCCATTATGCATTGAATTCCGATGACCGTCGCGCTACCTTTCGCCTATAAGTACTGTTTCCCGGCCTTCTCCGGTGCCACCATGACCCAACTCGCCATATCCTCATAAGCCCCCACCGGCCCGACGTTGCTCGCCACGTCCGCCATGCCCCCGCCCGTCCGCGGTAGGCGACGCCGGAGGCGGTTACCGCCGGAACTAGTGTTCGGGTTTTCACCGAAGGCAGACGGAGGGAGGAGGCATTCTATCTGTCTTTAGATGGCAATGTGGAGATCGAGGAGTTGTTGGAGCGCGACCGCATGGCGGAGGAGCAGGAGTTGTTGGAGCGCGACCGCCTGGCGGAGGAGCAGCGTATCGCCGATTTGCGCCACCAGCGGGACATGGAGCAGCAGCGCACCGACGCTCTGAGTCACGAGCAGAGCGCCCGCAACTGGGACGACTACGTGGAGGCCGGCGCCCGACAAATAGCCCTGGAGGCTGTCGGGCATGCACGCCTTTGCGACGCCGATTTTTACTACCAGCTCGTCAAGTGGGTTTCCCGCTTGGAAGCCGAAGCTTCGGTGGACCACGCCGGCATGGAAAGGGCCAACGCGCGCGAGCAACGCGCCCTATCGCACCTCTTGCAAGTCCGAGGCGAGGCGCACGACGCCGGTGCCGGTGTTTAGCGTGTACCATAGATGGCAGCCGGCATCGTCTAGTTAGCTAAGAGTAAGTTAGTACTTGTACGCTACTAGAGTATTAGTGGGAGTAGATAGTTAACTTGGCTATGATGGTTGTCAACGTGGAAGTTCAGTACTCTATATGTGGATCAGACCTGTTACTTTGCTCTGAATGTTGAACTTTCCATTTGAACGTATGGAATGGGCTGTTATTTTTTTAAATGGGTTGTATTTGTCCTCCACGGGTTTAGAGGCTGACTTCTGGGCCTAGCAAGTTGACGCGTACACAATCAGGAGATGATTGTATGTGGAGAGGATGATAGCAGGGACCCGCCAAGGTCATGGCAGTACGCAAGCAAGTGCCTCCTTATTTCAAGCCAATAAAAAATGGCTCCTCCTAGTGGATTTCTGACATGTGGGTCCCATGCCATTGTCAAACGTAGTCAATAAACGAGAGAATTGCACAATGAGCGGCTGATACCAGGGACCCAGCAGCTCGCCCAGTTATTTTTGTTTTGGGTTAATTTGATAAATGCCACTCCAAATCTGGTGTATCCGAGAAATGCTACTGCAATTTCCAAACTTTGAAAAATGCCATTTCATGCCATTTCTAGTGGCATTTTTCGAAGTCTGGAGTGGCGTTTTTCAAAGTTTGCAAACTGCAGTGGCGTTTTTCAAAGTTTGCAAAAATTGCAGTGGCATTTTTCAAAGTTTGGAAATTGCAGTGGCATTGTTATGAATCGCCATAATTGGGGTGGCATTTATCTAATTTGTTTTTGAGACGGAAGCAGAGTGTGAACTGGGCTGTGCGGGACACTCTGGCCTGTCTAGACAGCCTTTTCTTTTATCTTTACCACTGACCAGCCCAATAGTTTTTTTCTTTCTGAAAATGGCTAGCCCAGTTTTTTTGTGATTTTTCAAGTAAGTCGCTTTATCAGGCCTGTTGGACTGCAAATCTTTCAAGACGAGGAGAGCTTCATTCGGCTAGCCGAGAAAATGGCCTATCAGTAATGAGAAATGGGCTATACATTTTTAAAAAACATCAAACCGGCAATTAGTTTCAAATATCTTTTTTTTTCATTTCGAGATTTTAAATTGCATTGATTTTTATGCGTGGACAATTTATTGGATTTTATATTGATATATATTTATTTTTAAAATCAGTCTGAATGTGACTCGAAATTTCGGGATTTAAAACAGTTCAGACCGCACCGACATATGCAAAATTTCGTATAATTTTTTAACCATGGCCACAATATGGGCTGTAATGCTAACAAAAAGAATATGGGCTCCAAAAAAACCCGTAAGAATTAGCAAATGGGCTGTAAATGATTTGAAATAATGGCAGATGGGATGTATGCTGTTTTCCACAGATTTGAGGCTTTCCACAAATGGCCTGTATACTGTTGGATGTCCATCCAACGGCTATCGTGCTTCTTCAATCTCTGCTCTTCCTGCTCCAGCCGCTCAAACAAGCGCCGGCAGGACTGTTGCTGCCGCGCAGGCCTCACCGCCCCACTATACTCCCATCGCCGGCCTAGCCATCCCTCTACTCACCCACACCTGCTATTATTCTCCGGCGACGGCAGACGTACCAGTAAACCCTCGTACAGTCGTACTCCCCTCCGCGTGGGAAACAAAAACAACTGCCGAGCCTTCCCCACCTCTGTATCTGTCAGGACCCCGACTCAATGCCACATCGATCTAGCATGTAACACCTCATATCACTTTGCGGCCTCACGCACGGTATTCCCACGGGTGTCGCCTTACCTTAGCCCGGGACCGTTTGCGCCTTTTGGCACACGTATATGACGGTGTCGCTAGCATCCATATGATAAGGAGCCCGGGCTGACATGGCTAGTCGTAAACCCAAAGTGGCACAGACTTACAGGGACAGGCATTCATGACCCAGCATCGAACGTGTCGGTCATCAGCGAGTGAATCCAGGCTGTAGCACTGGGCTAGCAGGACTCCGGTGAACCGGGCTGTAGCGGGCTAACAGGACTCCGGTATTCATCGCGTGACATTTCCCCGAAGGGACAGACACAGGAACGAAGAAGGACACATGCCGGTCAGCCTAAGTGTTCCGGAGCAGTAGCAAGCTACCATGGCTCGGTGGAAACACTAGGAGACATTTCCCGATAAGAGAGGCTACTAAAGATAAACAACTAGATAGTCAGATCCCACACATACCAAGCATTTCAATAACATACACACAATATGCTTGATATGTGCAAACACAACATGGCATCACAACATGACTCTATGACTCAAGTAATTTATTCAATAGGCTCCGAGGAGCGAGATATTACAAACAGGGGTCTCATGACCCAACATTCAGAGCATACAAATCAAAGCACAAGCGGAAGCTATCATGTCTGGGTACAGACATCTATAAATGAAAAAGGCTGAGAAGCCTGACTATCTATCAGATCCTGCCGAGGGCACAAGATCGTAGCTGAGGTAACAAGCTAAACGTCGAAGTCCACGTGGAACTACTAGTGAGACTGAAGTCTCTCTGCAAAAACATAAAATAGGCAAACGTGAGTACAAATGTACCCAGCAAGGCTTACATCAGAACTAACTACATATGCATCATTTTCAACAAGGGGATGGTGGGGTTTAACTGCAGCAAGCCAGCTTTGACTCGGTGGCTATCCTAAACTACGACTGCAAGCGACTCTTTTGAGGTGGCGCACACGAGTCCACATATTCACCATATCAATACACCACTATGGATCCGCTCCCGTCTCCCTACGAGAACGCCATCCATAGCACTCATGCTTATCTTGCGTATTTTAGAGTATCCACTTCCACTTGTCTATGAACTGATATAAGCAACCCAGAAGTCCTTTTCCGTGGACACGACTATTCGAATAGATGATGTTAACCCTGCAGGGGTGTACTTCTTCATACATGTTTCCACCACTTAGCGTCTGCACACGACATGTGCTCGGCAGACTTCAAGCGAAAGCCGACGTGGGTGTAGACCACGACCTACCTAAACACCTAAGTCTCTAGTCCAGGTTTATCGCCTATTCGGGTTCCATCCATGAGGAGATCCGGCCGGAGTTTCGCTCACAGCCCCAAACGATGTGAACAGGGTTCCGTGACACCAAACGGGTGCCCGGTTTACCCGGCCACGTGCCTACCGCATCACAGCCCACCCCTACGGTCAGCGCTGTCCACGGCCTCCAGCATACTACAAACACCAGAAACTACTTGCAACTCCTGGACAGAGGACTAGGGTGAATAAGAAGTCGAGCGGGGTCATATTTCAGGGCCCAATGCATGGTAGTAGCTGAATCATGGATCACAAACACAGAACTCAGTTCCTAAGGACGGCTTCAATGAGACAACCCACCATGTACTCCTACATGGCCTCTCACCGACACCTTTTACCAAATCGTGTTCACACACTTAGCTCACACATAGTAGGACATGTTCACACACCTCTGATTCATCCTCGATGAATCAGACCTGACTCAACTCTAAGCAGTAGCAGGCATGACAAACAAGCATGAATGAGTAGGCACATCAGGGCTCAAACAACTCCTACTCATGCTAGTGGGTTTCATCTATTTACTGTGGCAATGACAGGTCATGCAAAGGATAAAGGGGGTTCAGCTACCGCAGCAAGTAACAGATGAATCGGTGTTGTCCTAATGCGGTAAAAGAGAGCAGGAGTGAGAGAGTAGGATTGTATCGGAATGAACAAGGGGGTTTTGCTAGCCTGGCACTTCTGAAGATAACATTGAGTCTTCGTCAGTGTCAACGATCACATCATCGGTATCACGTCTATCGAGAGGGGACAAATACCGGCAACACAGAAGGGAACACAATCAATGCAATGCACAATATGATGCATGATCATGACATGGCAAAATGAATGTGTTTTGGGCTAACGCAACTAGCAACAGATTAAATGAAGTTGGTTTGAATACAAGATTCAAATTCAAACTCCATATGTGATTATTCAAATGCCGTTTAAATGATTTGTGCTAAACAGCAGTTATAAGTTGTTCTAACATGCATGAAAATGGTACAGATGGATTCCTTGAATTTTTCTGATAATTTTTCATATATAATTTATTTAATTTGGAGTTACGGTTAATTTTCTAGGATTTATTGAAGTTTAGGGCATTTTTTGAAATTCCTGAATAATAAATAAATCCAGAAATGATTTACTGCGTCAGCACTGCGTCACTGTGACGTCAGCAGGTCAACAGACGCTGCTGGTGGTCAAACCTGACCAGTGGGGTCCACTGGTCAGTGACTGAGGCTGGTTAGTGTCAATGGCAGGTGGGGCCGGGTCAACAGACACGTCAGCAGGTCAATACTGACGTGTGGGGTCGGTCAACGTCCATGTCAGCGTGGTCAAAGCTGACGGGTGGGGCCCATGTGGTTAGTTAAACTAAACAGAAAATAAACTAAGATTAATTAAGGCGTGGGGCCTAGTGCCAGTGACACGGTGCGGTGATTAGTGGCTAACAAAGCCAGCCACGTCACCAAGTGACGCCGGCGACCACGGCGACGGCGAGACCTCGCCGGAGTTGCTCGGGACGGCGCTACAGCCCGCGGCTGGTCGCGCTGAGGGCACCAAGAGTGAGCCCATGCTCCCCGCATCTAGGGGGACCCACGAGAGGGCGTGGGGTGGCCGGAGTTGAGCGCGGCATCGACCCCGGCGGCGGCCGGAGCTCGGGGGTTCGCGGGACCGGCGCTGCGGTGTGCAAACGAGACGGTTGTCGCGCTAGTTTTACTCTACGGGACGTAACGAGTGCAACGGACGCATGCGTGGGACCAAAAGGTCACCGGGGCTTCACCGGCGACGAGCCCGTGCGGCGGAGCATCTCGGCTCCGATGGAGGGAGCGGCTGGAGCTCGAAATCGGACATGGGGTTAGGGGGAAACGAAGCAGGGGCTCACGGAGATCACGATGAGACGGTCGGCGTGCTCGGGGAAGGCCTGGGGCGACGGGACAGCGACGGCGATCTCCGGCGACCGAAGCTTGAAGACGAGTCGATGCGGTCGAGTTGGGGCGTCCGAGCGCTCGGGGCTTGCTCGAGGCGACGTAACAGGCGGTGGCGGAGTTTGCAGACTACACGGGGAGGCGAGAGGAGCATGGTGGGCGTGGTGGCAGCGAACGACGGCGGCGGCTCTCTGTTCGGGCGAAGAACGAAGAGGGAGAGGGGAAGGAGAGCAGCGAGTGAGGGAGAGGAGAGAGGGCCACCAGGGGGGGTTCGTGG
>NC_041384.1:153310522-153313982 GCF_002162155.2 Triticum dicoccoides | reverse complement strand
GTGCTCGGGGAAGGCCTGGGGCGACGGGACAGTGACGGCGATCTCCGGCGACCGAAGCTTGAAGACGAGTCGATGCGGTCGAGTTGGGGCGTCCGAGCGCTCGGGGCTTGCTCGAGGCGACGTAACAGGCGGTGGCGGAGTTTGCAGACTACACGGGGAGGCGAGAGGAGCATGGTGGGCGTGGTGGCAGCGAACGACGGCGGCGGCTCTCTGTTCGGGCGAAGAACGAAGAGGGAGAGGGGAAGGAGAGCAGCGAGTGAGGGAGAGGAGAGAGGGCCACCAGGGGGGGGGGTTCGTGGCATCGTGGTGGCGTGAGGGGGAGGCTCGGGAACGCCTCGGTGGAAGCAGGAGGTGGCCGGGGCCTCTCGGGCGCGCGCCACGCCTCGCCTCTGTTCGTCCTCCTGGCAGAGGAGGAAGATGACAAGGGGGAGGAGGTGGGCTGGGCCGAGTCGCTGGAGGAGCTGGGCCGGCTGGGCTGGACAGGTAAGCGCCAGGTAAGTCTTCTGCTCTGTTTTATTTTTTTCTTCTGTTTTGTTTTATTTAATTTATTTTGCCACTGTTTTGAATTTAAAATAATTCAAACAATGCCAAAAACTCCTCTGAATATTATATATTGCTAGATGGACTCTTCCAAAAGCTTATAAAATATTTCAGGGGTATTTGAAATTATATTCTAATTATATGAATATAATTCAAATTCAAATAGCTAATGAATTAAATCCAAAGTCCCAAAAATAATTTCTTAAAAATGTTCAATATTTTGGTTGGGACCAGAACCCTTACCAAAAATTATCAAACATTTAAGAAGAGCATTTTGGAGCAATGAATGAGATTTTTAGGGTTTTTGCCCCTCTTTTATTTAAGTTTTTGAGGCTTCCAAAATTCCTCAGTTCAAGTTTCGAAAATATAGACATGATGCACACATGAAGCTAGCCCAGAGCACTACCAGCAGCTAGGGATGTGACAGTGTCATTCCCTTCCTAGGCCTCGCCGTCGTCCACCGCCCTGGTGCTCTCAGCGTGGCGTGGTCAACATGGTCAACGACCGACATGCATCTGAAGTGGACTGTATGTGGAGAGGCTGATAGCTGGGTCCACGGCCGCACACAAAATAACGATTCCTCCACCTGACCTCTGGGACCCACCGAAAGGGCCTTTGTATTTCACAAAAAAACATTACCGCCGCTGACAGCTCAGACCCACCAGCTATATCTTCGCACGCAAGGAAGTGCCTCCTTATTACGCACAAAAAATGAATACTCCCCCTGCTAGCTGGGACCCAGTATTGTGGGCCTACTAAGTTGACGGGGACGAAGGGCTTTGTCAACTTAGTCAATATGCATGATTCTAGCTGGACTGACCGTACGATGTCCATCTAACGGCCGTAGTGCTTCTTCAACCTCTGGTCTTCTTGCTCCAGCCGCCCAAAGCAGCGTCGGTTGTGCCACTTGCTCCTGCCTCCCGTGGCTGGCTGTGCTGCCGCGGAGGCCTCACCGCCCCCATACTACTCCCATCACTGGCCAGGCCATCCCTCCACTCCACTCACCCACACCCCCTATTATTCTGCGGCGACGGCAGCGCAGCCGAACCAGTGAACCCTCGTACTCCTCTCCGCGTGGGCATCCACTGCCGCGTCTTCCCCGGCTCCGCGTCGTCCCCTTCCTAGGCCTTGCCGTCGTCCACCGCCGTGGTGCTCTCGGCACGGCGTTGTCAATGTGGTCAATGACCGAATTCCATCGGAAGAATATTATACATGGAGAGGTTGATAGCTGGGTCCACGTCAGCCGCAAGAAAGTGCCTCCTTATTACGCGGAAAATAATTATTCCTCCACCTAACAGCAGGGACCCACCGGACGCCCACCAGTATTTCATGAAAAAAATGTTTGCCCCTGACTGCTGGGACCCACCCGACGGGCCACCATATTTCGCGAAAAAAACGTTCCCCCTGCTATCAGCTGGGACCCACCGGAAGTGCCTCCTTATTACACACAAAAAAATAAATATCCCCTGCTAGCTAGGACCCACCTTGGTGGGAGGCTGACTTGTGGGCCTACTAAGTTGACGGGGACGGAGGGCTTTGTCAACTTAGTCAATATAAACGATTCTAGCTCCAGTGACTGTACGATGTCCATCCAACGGCCGTAGTGCTTCTTCAACCTCTGGTCTTCTTGCTCCAGCCGCCCAAAGCAGCATCGGTCGTGCCGCATGCTCCTGCCTCCCGTGGCCGGATCTGCTGCCGTGGAGGCCTCACCACCCCCTACTATTCCCACCGTTGGCCAGGCCCTGCGGCGACGGTAGCCTCACACCGCAGCCGAACCAGTGAACCCTCGTACTCCTCTCCGCGCGGGCTTCCACTGCTGCGTCTTCCCCGACTCCATGTCGTCCCCTTCCTAGGCCTCGGCGTCGTCCACTGCCCTGGTGCTCTCGGCGCGGCGTGGTCAACGTGGTCAAGGAACGACTTCCATTGGACGTGGACTGTATGTGGAGAGGCTGACAGCTGGGTCCACGGCGGCAGCAAGGAAGTGCCTCCTTACTACGCGGAAAATAATGATTCCTCCACCTAACAGCAGGGACCCACCGGACAGGCCACCGTATTTCGCGAAAAAAATGTTTCCTCCCTGACTGCTGGGACCCACCAGCTACACCTTCGCAGCAAGGAAGTGCATCCGGGCAAAAAAAATGATTTGCCCCCCTGACTGCTGGGACCCACCAGCTACATCTTCGCACGCAAGGAAGTGCGTCCGGGCAAAAAAACCAAAATGATTCGCCCCCCTGACTGCTGGGACCCACCAGCTACATCTTTGCAGGCAAGGAAGTGCCTGACAGTCGGGACCCACCTGGTTGAAGCGTACTTAGCATTGTCATTCTGGTCGCAAGCGTGTACGTACATATATACTGGTCGATGTAGAGGCGCGCACGTGTCGTAGTATAGGCGCGTACGTGTCGTAGTAGAGGCGCACACGTAGCATGTACACGTATGTACAACATCCAGGGTGCAAGAAAGAAAATACAGCCACGTACGTACATATAGGCAGGGTCTCGAACGCCTACTCGCGCGTACGTACGGCGAGGGCTTGTGTACATGGCTGGGTCGGAACGGAGAAACAGCGTCATCGTTGTGTTCATGGGGAGGCAACGGAATGCTTCGTATTCATGGGGAGGCAACAGAATGCGTTGTGTTCATGGGGAGGGGTGTGGCATACCGCAAAATGGAGGAAACGGACCTCCTATGGTCGAAACAGGGGTCCTGTTGATCGACAGGAGTGTGGCGTGCCGCAAAACGGAGGAAACGGACCTCCTACGGTCGAAACGGGTGTCCTATTGATCGGGAGGGGTGTGGCGTACCGCAAAACGGAGGAAACGGACCTCCTACGGTTGAAACGGGTGTCCTGTTGATTGGGAGGGGTGTGGCGTACCGCAAAACGGAGGAAACGGACCTCCTACGGTTGAAACGGGGGTCC
>NC_041384.1:153223761-153310019 GCF_002162155.2 Triticum dicoccoides | reverse complement strand
CTTCAGTTAGCAGCAGTAGCGAAGGAATCGCTCAATCGGGTTCAGTTAACAGCCATTGATCGATCGCTCGGGTTTAGTAACGCGTAGCCTGAAGTGCAATCGCTCGGGTTCAGTTAGAGCCAACGCCTCGCACACACGCGCGTATGTGTACGAGAGAAACGCGCATCGCTCGACCCCCGACCTCCCACCATAATCGAGAACTCCCCAAAACCCCCCCTCGCTTCTACCACGATTTTTTCCGTCATGGACGACCCAAAGAATGTCATGCAGCTGCGTCTCCGGCCCGCCCAGGACGAAAAGCCCATTTGCTGTCATGATTTTTTGTCATAGAAGTAGGAGCCCACCACATCTATGATGATACCGGGTTTTGTCACAATTATCGTCATAGAAGTGTCATATGTATGACAGAATTTTTTTTCGTTCGGCCCAAAATGTCACGGATGTGTCTTTTTTTGTAGTGTACGCATTGGGTTGCAAGTTTTTGTGGTTTGTGTGCAGGTGTTGTTTATATAGTGTTGCTTGGTTCTCCTACTGGATTGATAACCTTGGTTTCATAACTGAGGGAAATACTTGCCGTTGTTGTATGATGTCTACTACGCAACTTTATGCTTGTAAACATGTGTTGGGCCTTGAAGCCCAGAGTTCTGTTGGACAGTAGCAACTTCCCTCAGGTGGATGACCTAAGGTTTATCAATCCGTGGGAGGTGTAGGATGAAGATGGTCTCTCTCAAACAACCCTGCAACGAAATAATAAAAAGTCTCTTGTGTCCCCAACACACCAAATACAATGGTAATTTCTATAGGTGCACTAGTTCGGCAAAGAGATGGTGATACAAGTGTAATATGGATAGTAAATATTGATATTTGTAATAAGAACAATAAAAAACTACAAGGTATAAATTGATAAAATGGAGCACAAACTGTATTGCAATGCTTGAAATGAGGCCTAGAGTCCATACTTTCGCTAGTGCAACCTCTCAATGATGCTAATATAATTGGATCACATAACCATCCCTTAACGTGCGATGAAGAATCACTCCGGAGTTCTTATCTAGCGGAGAACATAAGAAGAAATTGTTTGTAGCTATTCTTTCCGATTGATCTATCCAAGAGTTCGTACTAAAATAACACCAAGTTATTCTTTCTGATCGATCCTTCAAGAGTTCGTACTAAAATAACACTAAGTTATTCTTTCCGATCGATCTATAAAGAGTTCGTACTAAAATAACACCAAAGGAAATTCAGATTCATAATACTCAATCCAACACAAAGATCCTCAAAGAGTGCCCCAAGATTTCTACCGGAGAAACAAAAGACGAGAACATGCATCAACCCCTATGCATAGATTACTGCAATGTCACCTCAGGAATCCACAAGTTGAGTGCCAAAACACATATCAAGTGAATCAATATGATATCCCATTGTCACCACGGGTATTCATAGCAAGGCATACATCAAGTGCTCTCAAATCCATAAAATTATTCAATCTGATAAAATGAAATCTCAAAGGGAAAAATCAATTCACAACAAGATAGAGAGGGAAAACACCATATCTGGCTATATTAACAAAGCCCGCGATAGATCAAGATCGTGACATCTCAATAACATGAGAGAGAGAGATTAAACACATAGCTACTGGTACAAACCCTCAACCCCGAGGGTGGACTACTCCCTCCTGGGATGATGAAGATGGCCACCAGTGATAATCCCCCCGGTGGAGTGCCGGAACGTGGTCTAGATTGGTTTTTTGTGGCTACAGAGGCCTGCGGCGGCGGAACTTCTAATCTAGGGTCACCCCGAGGGTTTTTGGAATATTTGGGAATTTATAGGGCGAAGAGGCAATGCGGGAGGCCACCGAGGTGGGTTGTGCCCCCCTCGGGGCACCCCTCTGGTACTTCATTGGCCCATTGGTGGTCTTCTGGTCCAAAAAAAATCTCCAAAAAGTTTCGCTACGTTTGGACTCTGTTTGGTATTGATTTTCTACGAAGTAAAAAACAAGCAAAAAACAGCAAGTGGCACTGGGCACTATCTCAATAGGTTAGTCCCAAAAAATGATATAAAGTTGCTATAAAATGATTGTAAAACATCTAAGAATGACAATATAACAGCATGAATACTTCGTAAATTATAGATACGTTGGAGATGCATCACTGTACTGCATCATCCTCTCCTCTTCGGGGAATTACCAACACAGATACAAGCAATCAAGTAGCATCTCCTTCATCTCATGCTACTGAATAGTTGTTTGGTAGCAATTAATTACAGTACTGGATCTAAATAGTTGTGATGACTTGCAGTATCATCTCCCTGATTTCATGCTATTGAATAGTTGTTCGGTAGAAATTATTTATGAACCACGCCACCATTGTTGAGGAATGTGATGACTTTTAGTATCAATTAATCTGGTAGTTGCAAACACAAACATAAATGTTTCATATTTAGTTTTTCGGTAACTTTTAAATTTTCTAATGTTGGTTCTATTGCTGGTCACTAATACTGAATGGAAACCACCCAACTTTTTTCCTTACCTGAAACTCTCTCAACATATCATGATGTTACCCTTGACAGTGTTATCAAGAAAATGAACAGGAGGTCAAAGGCATGGATGCACTTCACAGTTGATCTTCACGCGTGGAGCTGGAGCGGAAAGTTGTGCCTTTTGTTTGTATGTGTTGTGTTGAACTTTGGTTGTTCCAGAATTTCATGTGTGCTTGTGTTCAGCTTATGCGCCAAAATTTCATGTGTACATGTACTAAACTTTGGTATCTTGATGTGTTCTAGAATTTCATGTGTGATTGATTTGTGCCTCGTGCAATTCTACTTTTTTCTTTTATTGGACATGCTTAGTTGTTCCAAAATTTCATGTGTGTCATGTGTTGATCAAATTTCAAGCGTGCGTCATGTACTAAATTAGTTTCTTCATGTGTCCAAATCATGTCTTGCTCAAAAGTTCTAGTAAACTTTGGTTACTACCAAAACCAAACCGAAACCAAATGGTTATTACCGACACCGAACTGTATCTATGTATAAAATCGTATAACCTAAAGTATATAAACCGTATAAACCAAAAAATCATGTAAACCAAACCGAATCAACTGAATGCACACAATGAGCCACATGCGATGAGACCAAAGATGATATTAGAGACTACAGAGTCAGGGGAAAATAAATAACTCTAAACACCTTGGACTTTCTTGGATCTTGAAAGCGTAGGTTTACTACCAGAGGGGGTGAATGGGAGATTATTAGAAATCCAACTAACTATGAGGATTTTGATGAAAATTAGCGTGAAGAAATATAAATGCGAGGGAACTAAATCATCACAGCAACAGAAAGCAAGCACACAAGATACATACATGTGAAGAACATGTAATCATACAAAGCATACAGGCATGAGGAAGATGAACTGAAGAAATCAAAATCAACATGATGAAAGTCTTCAGTTCAAATTCTTCAGAAGGTAGATCAAAAATCTTTCAGCAGCGGAATAACGTAAAGGTAAAGGGGTGAGGAAATTGAAACCATGTAGGCTTGGTGAAGACACATTGATTTGGTAGATGAGTTACAGTTGTTGTATCAAGTGTATGTCTGGTTGAGGTGGCTGAGATGAACTCAAAGGACACTTAGTCCTCACCGTATTCCTCTTGAGCCAAGGTCACTTAGACCTCGCCCAATCACTCATGGTAAGTCTTCAAGGTAGACTTCCAAAACCTTCACACACTTGTTCCCCGGCACACCACAATTAGTCTTGGGGTGCTTAGAACATGACGCATAATTATCTGGAAGAATGAAAGACTTCAAAGGTAACAGGCGTCGGATCACACAGATCAATCTCTACAGTGATCCTCAATCACTTCGGCTCTGGTTGGGTTTTTCCTCACTTGGGTTTCTGTCAAAGTCGCCAGAGAAATGGTTGCTCTCAAATGACAACTGTCAAGTTTTCTCTAGTGCAGCCAACCAACAAGTAGTCATAGGGGCGGCTGATACGTCTCCAACGTATCTATCATTTATGAAGTATTCATGCCATGTGATACGTCTCCAACGTATCTATATTTTTTTAGTTCCATGCTGCTATATTATCAATCTTGGATGTTTTATAATCATTTTATAGTCATTTTATATCATTTTTGGTACTAACCTATTGACATAGTGCCAAGTGTCAGTTGCTATTTTTTGCATGTTTTCACATCATAGAAAATCAATACCAAACGGAGTCCAAATGCCACGAAACTTTACGGAGATTTTTATGGACCAGAAGAAACCTAATGGGCCATGGCTATGCCTGGGGGGGTCCGAGGAGAGCACAACCCACCAGGGCGCTCCAGGAGGCCCAGACGCCCCTTGGTGGGTTGTGCCCACCTCGGGTGCCCCCTGGACCGCCTCTTTGCTCTATAAATACCCCAATATTCCAGAAACCCTAGGGGAGTCAACAAAAATCAATTCTAGCCGCCGCAGAGTGATAACCCACAAGTATAGGGGATCACAACAGTTTTCGTGGGTAGATTATTCAACCCAAATTTATTGATTCGACACAAGGGGAGCCAAAGAATATTCTCAAGTATTAGCAGCTGAGTTGTCAATTCAACCACACCTGGAAACTTAATATCTGCAGCAAAGTGTTTAGTATCAAAGTAATATGATAGTAGTGGTAACGATAATAAAAGGTAACGGTAGCAAAAGTAATGTTTTTGGTATTTTGTAGTGATGATAGCAATAGCTACGGAAAAGTAAATAAGCAAAGAGCAATATATGGAAAGCTCGTAGGCAATGGATCAGTGATGGAGAATTATGCAGGATGCGGTTCATCATGTAACAGTCATAACCTAGGGTGACACAGAACTAGCTCCAGTTCATTGATATAATGTAGGCATGTATTTTGAATATAGTCATACGTGCTTATGGAAAAGAACTTGCATGATATCTTTTGTCCTACCCTCCCGTGGCAGCGGGGTCCTTACGAAAACTAAGGGATATTAAGGCCTCCTTTTAATAGAGAACCGGAACAAAGCATTAACACATAGTGAATACATGAAATCCTCAAACTACAGTCATCACCGGTAAGTATCCCGACTATTGTCACTTCGGGGTTAACAGATCATAACACATAATAGGTGACTATAGACTTGTAAGATAGGATCAAGAACTCTCATATATTGATGAAAACATAACAGGTTC
Source organism: Triticum dicoccoides (assembly GCF_002162155.2). Taxonomy (NCBI): domain Eukaryota; kingdom Viridiplantae; phylum Streptophyta; class Magnoliopsida; order Poales; family Poaceae; genus Triticum; species Triticum dicoccoides. The sequence continues at coordinate 153,304,844 of NC_041384.1, read as the reverse complement.
AGATCTGAAATCATGGCACTCGGGCCCTAGTGACAAGCATTAAGCATAGCAAAGTCATAGCAACACCAATCTCAGAACATAGTGGATACTAGGGATCAAACCCTAAGAAAACTAACTCGATTACATGATAGATCCCATCCAACCCATCACCGTCCAGCAAGCCTACGATGGAATTACTCACGCACGGCGGTGAGCATCATGAAATTGGTGATGGAGGATGGTTCATCATGACGATGGCGATGGATTCCCCTCTCCGGAGCCTCGAACAGACTCCAGATCAGCCCTTCCGAGAGGTTTTAGGGCTTGGCGGCGGCTCCGTGTCGTAAAACGCGATGAATTCTTCTCTCTGATTTTTTTCTCCCCAAAACACAATATATGGAGTAGGAGTTGGAGTCGGAGAGGCATCAGGGGGCCCACGAGGTAGGGGGGCGCGCCCTAGGGGAGCAGGCGCACCCCCCACCCTCGTTGACAGGTGGTGGGCCCCCCGGCCTTCATCTTTTGCAGGTATTTTTCATATTTTCTAAAAAGTTGCTCCGTGATGTTTCAGGTCATTCCGAGAACGTTTGTTTCTGCACATAAATAACACCATGGTAATTCTGCTGAAAATAGCGTCAGTCCGGGTTAGTTCCATTCAAATCATGCAAGTTAGAGTCCAAAACAAGGGCAAACGTGTTTGGAAAAGTAGATACGGCGGAGACGTATCAACTCCCCCAAGCTTAAACCTTTGCTTGGCCTCAAGCAATTCAGTTGATAAACTGAAAGTGATAAAGGAAAACTTTTACAAACTCTGTTTGCTCTTGTTGTTGTAAATATGTAAAGTCAACATTCAAGTTTTCAGCAAAGATTATAACTAACCACATGCACAATAACTCTTAGGTCTCAAGTTTACTCATATCAATAGCGTAATCAACTAGCGATAAATAATAATAAATCTCGAATGACAACACTTTCTCAAAACAATCATAATATGATATAACAAGATGGTATCTCGCTAGCCTTTCTGAGACCGCAAAACATAAATGCAGAGCACCTTTAAAGACCAAGGACTGACTAGACATTGTAATTCATGGTAAAAGAGATCCAGTCAAGTCATACTCAATGTAAACTAACAGTAATGAATGCAAATGACAGCGGTGCTCCCCAACTAGTGCTTTTTAATAAGAGGGTGATGACTCAGCATAAAAGTAAATAGATAGGCCATTCGCAGAGGGAAGCAGAGATTTGTAGAAGTGACAAAGCTCGGTTTTGAAATAGAGGTGAATAATATTTTGAGCGGTATACTTCCATTGTCAACATAACAACCAAGAGATGGTGATATCTTCCATGCTACACACATTATAGGCGGTTCCCAAACAGAATGGTAAAGTTTATACTCCCCCTTCCACCAACAAGCATCAATCCTTGGCTTGCTCGAAACAACGAGTGCCTCCAACTAACAAGAGTCCCAGGGGGAGTTTTGTTTGCAATTATTTTGATTTAGTTTGCATAAAGCATGGGACTGGGCATCCCGGTGACTAGCCATTTATCTCGTGAGTGAGGAGCGGAGTCCACTCCTCTTGAGAATAACCTGCCTAACATGGAAGATACAGACAACCCTAGTTGATACATGAGCTATTCGAGCATACAAAACATGATATTTATTTGAAGGTTTAGAGTTTGGCACATACAAATTTACTTGGAACGGCAGGTAGATACAATATATAGGTAGGTATGGTGGACTCATGTGGAATAACTTTGGGTTTAAGGAGTTTGGATGCACAAGCAGTATTCCCGCTTAGTACAGGTGAAGGCTAGCAAAAGACTGGGAAGCGACCAGCTAGAGAGCAACAACAGTCATGAACATGCATTAAAATTAATCAACACCAAATGCAAGCATGAGTAGGATATAATCCACCATGAACATAAATATCATGAAGGCTATGTTGATTTTGTTTCAACTACATGCGTGAACATGCGCCAAGTCAAGTCACTTAAATCATTCAGAGGAGGATACCACCCTATCATACCACATCATAACCATCTCAATAGCATGTTGGCACGCAAGGTAAACCATTATAAGCTCCTAGCTAATCAAGCATGGCACAAGAAACTATGATCTCTAGTTTTCATTGCAAACATGTTTATTCATAATAGGCTGAATCAGGAACGATGAACAAATCATATTTACAAAAACAAAAGAGGTCGAGTTCATACTAGATTTTCTCATCTCAGTCAGTCCATCATATATCGTCATAATTGCCTTTCACATGCACGACCTAACGATGTGAATAATAATAACAGTGCATGTGCATTGGACTAAGCTGGAATCTACAAGCATTCAATAAACAGGAGAAGACAAGGCAATACGGGCTCTTTTGTCAGATCAACAATAATGCATATAAGAGCCACTTCAACAATTTAATTATGGTCTTCTCCTATCGACCCCAAAGAAAAGAAAAGAAATAAAACTATTTACACGGGAGAGCTCCCAACAAGTAAAAGAGGAACAAGAAATCTTTTTGTGTTTTATTTTCAATTACTACTACATGCATGGAAAGTAAACTAATTGAAAGCTACACCTATTTTTTTGTTTTGGTTTTTCTTAAGGTTTATCAAACACACAAGAAGAAAGCATAAGAAGGAAATAAAGTAGCATGGATGATACAATGAAAAAGTATGAGCACCGACATCTAGCAATGAGTGTGTGAACATAAATGTAATGTCGGTGGGAAATACGTACTCCCCCAAGCTTAGGCTTTTGGCCTAAGTTAGTCTATGACCACGGCTAGCCTGGCGGATATCCATAATAGTAGTTGGGGTCGTACTAAGAAGAAGAAGAGGAAGACTCCGATTGCCACTGGCTGACAATCATCTCTGGATCCCACTGGTAATTAGACTATCGTGAAGGATCAACTTGTGGTTCCGGCTCTGGCTCCATGGCTGGTGGAGGGTTCCGGTAGGCGTGAATAGCCTTCAACGGAACAAGGTACTGGCCTGCAGATAAATCAAACAAAGAAGGAGCAGGCAGGGTAATAGTCTCAGGATTATGTTTATTAAAGAACAATTGGTATTTAATCTCTCCTTCCCTATTCTTAACAATAAAATCATGTGCCACCATACTTTTATAATCTAGATAAACACGAGGCAACACCTTTTCTTCCTTCTCATAATGCCTAATAGGTATGTTAAAATGTGTAGCTAGGCGTGAAGCATAGATGCCTCCAAAGATGGGGCCCTTTGTACGGTTCAGACTTAACCGTTTAGCAATAATGCCGCCCATACTAACAGAGTTATCACCGTATAAACCGTGGAGCAAAATAATAATATCAAGGATACTAAGGTTTCCACAGTTTCCATGACCAATTAAACAACGACTAGCAAATAATGCAAAATAACATAAAACAGGAAAATGTATGCTAGTGATTCGTGCATCGGAAACCTTCCTTGTTTCCCCTACAGTGATAGTATCAATAAACCTGTCCACATCATTGCAATGTGGTTCTTCTATCTTGCCCTCAAAAGGGACCAAAGAAACCCGACAAAAATCATAAAGTGACATCTCCTTATGCTCATCATATAAATAAAACTCCACCGTAGGTGGTGAGCTCCTAGAATGGAAATGAAAGTTTTGCACAAAGATATTTGTGAGTAAGAGATACTGATCGCATTGGTCATGGAGGAAAGCGGTGAGGCCTGCATTCTTAGCCAATTCATGAAAATCTTCATAAATCCCGGCTGCTCTCAAGAAGTCATCGGAAGGCCATTTACACGCCCGAACCTCCGCGGTGCGAGGCAGATTATACTTAGGCTTTGGTGCCTTTTCATTTGAGCTTTGGCTCGATGAGCCCCTCAAAAGTCTCCTCATCATTTTCTGAAAAATTCTGAAATTTTTAGTAACTTCAAAATAAAAGTAGACCAAACTCAATAATATTGATAGCAACTACTCATACAAGTGCCTAGAGCCTATATCATGCATCAAAACTACTTGAAACCATATAAATTTGACATGCAAGCTCAAGAACATGGCCACCTAAGCAGCAAACATTTGCAATGAATAAAGCACTAGAACGAAAACTAATTGGACCAATGGAGGAGTCACATACCAAGGAACAATCTCCCCAAGCAGTTTTGTGAGAGGTGCTTTGAGCAAGGAGATCGAAAATGGCAGCAAAATGAGCTAGAACTCGTGCTTGAGCTAGATATTCATGTTTGGGGGAGGAAGAAGGAGTGTTTGGGTGAAAGGATAAGTGGAGGAGGGCCACCATGGGCCCACGAGGCAGGGGGCACGCCCAAGGGGGTAGGGCACGCCCTCCACCCTCGTGGGCAGGTGGTTGACCCCCCTGCTGTGTTTTTTTAGTGCCAAATATTCTCAAATATTCTAGAAAAAATCATATTTAAATTTCAGGGCATTTGGAGAACTTTTATTTTCAGGGTATTTTTATATTGCACGGATAATCAGATAACAGACAGAAAAATATTTGTTTTTATTTTATTTAATATAAATAACAGAAAGTAAAAGGAGGGTATAGAAGGTTGTGCCTTCTAGTCTCATCCATCTCATGATCATCAAAAGGAATCCACTAACAAGGTTGATCAAGTCTTGTTAACGAACTCATTCCGAATAACATGGAACCGGAGAAATTTCAAATAACACTATGTTACCTCAACGGGGATATGCACATCCCCAATAATAAGAATATCATATTTCTTCTTGACAGTAGGAAGAGGAAATTCAAAACCTCCAAATATAATCGATGGAATTTTCTAATAGAGTTGATACTATGAACTTGAGGTTGTTTCCTCGGAAAGTGTACCGTGTGCTCATTACCATTAACATGAAAAGTGGCATTGCCTTTAGTGCAATCAATAACAGCCCCTGCAGTATTCAAAAAGGGTCTTCCAAGAATAATAGACATACTATCGTCCTCGGGAATATCAAGAATAACAAAGTCTGTTAAAATAGTAACGTTTGCAACTACAATAGGCACATCCTCACAAATACCGACAGGTATAGCAGTTGATTTATCAGCCATTTGCAAAGATATTTCAGTAGGTGTCAACTTATTCAAATCAAGTCTACGATATAAATAGAGAGGCATAACACTAACACTAGCTCCAAGATCACATAAAGCAGTTTTAACATAGTTTCTTTTAATGGAGCATGGTATAGTGGGTACTCCCGGATCTCCAAGTTTCTTTGGTATTCCACCCTTAAAAGTATAATTAGCAAGCATGGTGGAAATTTCAACTTCCGGTATCTTTCTTTTATTTGTAACAATTTCTTTCATATACTTAGCATAAGGATTCATTTTGAGCATATCAGTTAATCGCATACGCAAAAAGATAGGTCTAATCATTTCAACAAAGCGCTCAAAATCCTCATCATCCTTTTTCTTGGATGGTTTGGGAGGAAAAGGAATGGGTTTCTGAACCCATGGTTCTCTTTCTTTACCATGTTTCCTAGCAACAAAGTCTTTCTTATCATAAAGTTGGTTCTTTGATTGTGGGTTATCCAGATCAACAGCAGGTTCAATTTCTATATCATTATCATTACTAGGTTGAGCATCATCATGAACATTATTATTAGCATTATCACTAGTTTCAGGTTCATTACCAAATTGTGTTTCAGCATCATAAATAGAAATATCATTTGGATTCTCAGGTGTTTCAATAACAGGTTCACTAGAAGCATGCAAAGTCCTATCATTTTTCTTTTTCTTCTTTTTAGAAGGACTAGGTGCATCTAAATTATTTCTCTGAGAATCTTGCTCAATTCTCTTAGGGTGGCGTTCAGAATACAAAGGTTCCTGAGTCATTCTACCAGTTCTAGTAGCCACTCTAACAACATAATCATTATTCTTACTATTCAATTCATTGAGAAAATCATTTTGAGTTTTAAGTACTTGTTCTACTTGAGTGGTAACCATAGAAGCATGTTTAATAATAAGTTTAAGTTCACCTTTGACATTAGCCATATAATCACCCAAGTGTTCAAGAATATTTGAATTGTATTTCAATTGTCTACCAAAATAGGCATTAAAGTCTTCTTGCTTAGCCATAAATTTATCAAACTCATCTAAGCATGGGCTAGCAAACTTAGTAAATGGGATTTTAGCTTTATCATATCTATAGAGAGAATTTACCTTTACTACCTGTGTCGGGTTATCAGGACCATGAGTTTCTTCAATAGGTGATGGATCAAGATCATATGTTTCTTCAACAGGCGGTAAATTAAGACCATGTATTTCTTCAATAGGAGGTAAATTCTTAACATCCTCAGCTTTAATACCTTTTTCTTTCATGGATTTCTTTGCCTCTTGCATATCTTCAGGTCTGAGAAATAGAATACCCCTCTTCTTCGGAGTTGGTTTAGGAATAGGCTCAGGAATTGGCTCCGGAGGTGTCCAATTGTTTTCATTTGTCAACATATTATTCAATAGAATTTCAGCTTCATCCGGCGTTCTTTCCTTGAAAACAGAACCAGGACAACTATCCAGGTAATCTTTGGAAGCGTCGGTTAGTCCATTATAAAAGATATCAAGTATTTCATTTCTCTTAAGAGGATGATCAGGCAAAGCATTAAGTAATTGGAGAAGCCTTCCCCAAGCTTGTGGGAGACTCTCTTCTTCAATTTGCACAAAATTATATATATCCCTTAAAGCAGCTTGTTTCTTATGAGCAGGGAAATATTTAGCAGAGAAGTAATAAATCATATCCTGGGGACTACGCACACAACTAGGATCAAGAGAATTAAACCATATCTTAGCATCACCCTTTAATGAGAACGGAAATATTTTAAGGATATAAAAGTAGCAAGTTCTCTCATCTTTAGTGAACAGGGTGGCTATATCATTCAGTTTAGTAAGATGTGCTACAACAATTTCAGATTCATAACCATGAAAAGGATCTGATTCAACCAAAGTAATTATATTAGGATCAACAGAGAATTCATAATCCTTATCGGTAACACAAATAGGTGAAGCAGAAAAAGCAGGGTCAGGTTTCATTCTAGCATTTAGAGATTGCTTATTCCATTTACCTAATAACCTCTTTAGTTCGTTTCTATCTTTGCAAGCTAAAATAGCTAAAGAAGCTTCTTGATAAAAAACATAACCCTTAGGAATAACAAGTGATCCTTCATCATCACTTTCATCAGTATTATCAGATTCAATATTTTCAATCTCTCTAGCCCTAGCAAGTTGTTCATCAAGAAGTTCACCAAGTGGCACAGTAGTATCAAGCATAGAAGTAGTTTCATCATAAGTATCATGCATAGCAGAAGTAGCATCATCAATAACATGCGACATATCAGAACGAATAGCAGAAGCAGTTTTAGGTGTCGCAAGCTTACTCAAAACAGATGGTTAATCAAGTGCGGAGCTAGATGGCAGTTCCTTACCTCCCCTCGTAGTTGAGGGATAAATCTTGGTTCTTGGATCTCTCAAGTTCTTCATAATGATAAGCAGATATAAATCCCAAGTGACTCAAAGAATAGAGCTATGCTCCCCGGCAACGGCACGAGAAAATGGTCTTGATAACACACAAGTATAGGGGATCGCAACAGTTTTCGAGGGTAGAGTATTCAACCCAAATTTATTGATTCGACACAACGGGAGCCAAAGAATATTCTCAAGTATTAGCAGCTGAGTAATCAATTCAACCACACATGGAAACTTAATATCTGCAGCAAAGTGTTTAGTAGCAAAGTAATATGATAGTAGTGGTAACGATAGTAAAAGGTAACGGTAGCAAAAGTAATGTTTTTGGTATTTTGTAGTGATGATAGCAATAGCAATAGAAAAGTAAATAAGCGAAGAACAATATATGGAAAGCTCGTAGGCAATGGATCAGTGATGGAGAATTATGCCGGATGCAGTTCATCATGTAACAGTCATAACCTAGGGTGACACAGAACTAGCTTCAGTTCATTGATATAATGTAGGCATGTATTCTGAATATAGTCATACGTGCTTATGGAAAAGAACTTGCATGACATCTTTTGTCCTACCCTCCTGTGGCAGCGGGGTCTTTACAGAAACTAAGGGATATTAAGGCCTCCTTTTAATAGAGAACCGGAAAAAAGCATTAACACATAGTGAATACATGAACTCCTCAAACTACGGTCATCACCGGTAAGTATCCCGATTATTGTCACTTCAGGGTTGATGGATCATAACACATAATAGGTGACTATAGACTTGCAAGATAGGATCAAGAACTCTCATATATTGATGAAAACATAATAGGTTCAGATCTGAAATCATGGCACTCGGGCCCTAGTGACAAGCATTAAGCATAGCAAAGTCATAGCAACATCAATCTCAGAACATAGTGGATACTAGGGATCAAACCCTAACAAAACTAACTCAATTACATGATAAATCCCATCCAACCCATCACCGTCCAGCAAGCCTACGATGGAATTACTCACACATGGCAGTGAGCATCATGAAATTGGTGATGGAGGATGGTTGATGATGATGATGGCGACAGATTCCCCTCTTCGAAGCCCCGAACGGACTCCAGATCAGCCCTCTTGAGAGGTTTTAGGGCTTGGCGGTGGCTCCGTATCGTAAAACGTGATGAATTCTTCTCTATGATTTCTCTCTCCCCGAAACACAATATATGGAGTTGGAGTTGGAGTCGGAGAGGCATCAGGGGGCCCATGAGGTAGGGGGCGCGCCCTAGGGGAGCAGGCACGCCCCCACCCTTGTGGACAGGTGGTGGTCCCCCTGGCCTTCATCTTTTGTAGGTATTTTTCATATTTTTTGAAAAGTTGCTCCGTGAAGTTTCAGGTCATTCCGAGAACGTTTGTTTCTGCACATAAATAACACCATGATAATTCTGCTGAAACAACGTCAGTCCGGGTTAGTTCCATTCAAATCATGCAAGTTAGAGTCCAAAACAAGGGCAAAACTGTTTGGAAAAGTAGATACGACGGAGACGTATCACAGAGTCCAGAACCACCAGATCCAATCTAGACACCATCACAGATGGGGTTCACCACCTCCATTGGTGCCTCTCCGATGATGCGTGAGTAGTTCTTTGTAGACCTTCTGTTCTGTAATTAGTAGCTAGATGGCTTCCTCTCTCTCATTTGTTTCTCAATACAATGGTCTCATGGGGACCCATATGATGTAACTCTTTTTGCGGTGTGTTTGTTGGGACCGAATGAACTTTGATTTTATGATCAAATCTATCTTTTTATATCCATGAAAGCATTTGAATTTATTTGATCTCTTTTATGCATGGTTGCTTATAGCCTCATATTTCTTCTCCGATATTTGGGTTTTATTTGGCTAACTTGATCTATTTATCTTGCAATGGGAAGAGGTGCTTTGTAGTGGGTTCGATCTTATGGTGCTTGATCCAAGTGACAGAAGGGGAATCGACACGTATGTATGATTGCTACTAAGGATAAAACGATGGGGTCTATCTCTACATAGATAGATCTCGTCTACATCATGTCATCGTCCTTATTGCATTACTCCGTTTCTCCATGAACTTAATACACTAGATGCATGCTGGATAGCGGTCGATGTGTGGAGTAATAGTAGTAGATGCAGGCAGGAGTCAGTCTACTAATCTTGGATGTGATGCCTATGTAATGATCATTGCCTGGATATCGTCATGATTATTTGAAGTTCTATCAATTGCCCAACAGTACTTTGTTCACCCACCGATTGCTATTTTTCTCGAGAGAAGCCACTAGTGAAATCTACGACCCCGGGTCTCTTTCTCATATATTTGCCTTTGCAATCTACTTTTATTTGCAATTTATTTTCAGATCTATTAAACCAAAAATACAAAAATACCTTGCTGCAATTTATTCTTATTTATTTTATTTGGCGTTCGATCTATCAATCTACTACAATTTTATCTCACGTCCGTTTGCCTATCTTGAGGCACCGTACCCGAAAGGGATTGACAACCCCTTTAACACGTCGGGTTGCGAGGATTTGTTATCTGCGTGCAAGGGCTGTTTACGTTGTGTTGCTTGGTTCTACTACAGGTTCGGTAACCTTGGTTTCATATCTGAAGGAAATACCTACTGTCGTTGTGCTGCATCATCCCTTTCTCTTTGGGGGAAAACCGACGTAGCTTCAAGCAACATCAAAAGGAATTTCTGGCACCATTGTCGGGGAGGATCTTCAACATATACCAGGTTCCTAATCACAAATCTCATCTCCTCACAATTCACATTATTTGCCATTTGCCTCTCGTTTTCCTCTTCCCAAATTCACAAAAAATTGTCGTTTTATTCGCCCCTCTTTTTTGTTCGCCGTTCTCTTGCTTTCTAGCCTTGATGGCTAGCGTTCCAACTCCTCCTTTGTCACCAGATTTTAAAGTTCTTTACTTCAAGCAAAGAGAGGAGAAAATTGGAAAGATGACTGGTATAGGCTTATGGAATCATACCATATTTCCAATTTAAAGGGGGACGCTAAGGTTTCGCTTCATACTTTTTACATAGGATTGGCTTTGCATCATAGACAACTTCTAGATTTTGCCGCTAAAGGAAATTTCATTGAGCTTGCTGCCAATGCTGCCTATGAAATTTTAGAAGGAATTTTGGGAATTCCACCTCAAAAGAAGGGGTTCTCTTTTACCCCCGAGGGAGCTCAAATGTTGTACAAACTTGGTGATTTGCATAAACATATGGTTGAAATACAGAAATATAATGAACCCCTCAAACACCTCAATGGTAGTATCAATCGCATGAATACCCTGATTACTATTTGCAACAAGCGATTGGATATTTTGGATCTTAAGATGGTTTCTTTCCCGGAGAATTTAGGGAAGTATAAAGAGCCTCCCGGGTTTGAGAAAACCCTTACAAAAGTTGCCAAAACTTCGGAAGACAAAACTTAGATCCTTGCTTTATGCCTATCTAAGGGCATAAAACTATAGCGCTTGTTGGGAGGCAACCCAATGAATAAAATTTATTTTTGCTTTTTGCTTCCTGTTTTTGAGTGTTAGCACAATTATGCTACTGTTATGATTGTGTTTTTATGTTTTAATTAGTGTTTGTGTTAAGTAAAGCCTTTAGGATCTTCTTGGGTGATAGTTGTTTGATCTTGCTGAAGAAACAAAAGCTTTTGCGCTCACAAAAATAATTCTCATTTTAACCAGAGAGCGATAAAATACCCATTCCTTTTGTAGTAGATCAATATACAAATTTCTCAGACCTTTCTAATCTTTTAGAATTTTTGGAGTTACAGAAGTATTCAAAATCGTCAGATTGCTACAGGCTGTTCTATTTTGACGGATTCTGTTTTCTTTGAGTTGTGTGCTTGTTTTGATGGCTCTATGGTTTTCTTTGATAAGTTCTTGCCATAGAAAAGTTGGAATAAAGTAGATATAATGCAAGAACAAAATATGAATTGGTTTGATACAATACTTATAGTTGTGATTTATTTTCTTATACTAACGGATCTCGCGAAGGTTTTGTTGAGTTTTGTGTGATTGAAGTTTTCAAGTTTTGGGTTATCTTATGATGGATGAAGGAATAGCAAGTAGAAGAGCCTAAGCTAGTCGATGCCTCGGCATCCCAAGCTATTAGCCAAAAATGAGCAACCAACTAAGCTTGGGGATGCCCCCGAGTGGCATCCCCTCTTTCTTCTAACGACCATCGATATTTTACTCGAAGCTATATTTTTATTTGTCACATACTATGTGTTTTTCTTGGAGCGTCTTGTATGATATGAGTTTTTGCTTGACTTATTTTATGTTTTAAGTCTTGATCCCTTTCTGGACACACCTATTTGAGAGAGCCAAAATTATGTCATGACTTGTTAGAATTGCTCTCTTTGCTTCACTTAAATTTTCTATGAGCTTTGGACTTGCTCTAGTTCTTCACTTATATCTTTTTGAGCACGGTGTGCTTTAGTATTTTTGAAGAAATGCTCTCTTTTTCACTTAGATTTATTTGAGAGTTAGTAAAATTTTCAAGAAATTCTCTCTTGCTTCACTTAAATTAATTTTAGAGAAAGAAAGAAATATTATGCTAATTATCTTCACTTATATTTGTTTGAGCTTATGAAAATCAACACATGAAAATTAGTCCCAAAGTGATAGATATCCAAAAAGGATATAATAAAAACTTTCATGAAGATCATTGGAGAAAATAAACTTGATTCTTAGTAATGTTTTGAGGTATGATGATGTGATATGTGAGTTATGTTGATGAGTAATTATTCTTTAGTAAGAATATTGGTGTTAAGGTTTGTGATTCCCTATGCAAGCATGAAAGTCAATAGTCATGCAATGAAATTATATCCTACTTGTGGTGCATTATTCGGTGTTAATTATGCTTAATGCTTGCTTATGAGATTATCCGTTTCTTGGTTGGTCGATTCTCAATCTTTTGCTAGCCTTCATTTTGCACTAAGTATGATCTCTACTTGTGCATCCGAAATCCTTTAAACCAGTTTTGCCACATGAGTCCACTATATCTACCTATATGCGGTATTATTTTGTCATCCTAAGAAAATTTGCATGTGCCATCTCTAATTTTCAAAATAAACTTCTCTTTTGTGTGTTCGTTTCGCCCGCGAAGTAGTGAGGGGTGGCTAATATTTTCCATGCTAGATGTGTTATTCTCATGATGAGTGTTTATTCACTTGTTATTGCACAAGAGTAAGGCAAAGGTATTAGGGATGCCCAGTCCCGAAATGAAAAAATGAATTTACTTCATGTTGCCAAATAATAAATTCCTTGGAAAGTGTTGGTATGGAAGGCACCCATGGATACGGTTAGCCATGGAAAGTGAAAATATGGTGGGAAAAGGAATAAACTTTATTTTCTGTTTGGGAACCGCCTATGATATATCTAGCATGGAAAGTGTTGGGAACTCTAAGTCGTTTTCGTTGGTGGGATGGATACACCTCCCAAAATGTTTTTATCTCTAAGTTTTTCGCTTTGAGCTCTGGCACCTCTACAAATCCCTACTTCCCTCTGCGAAGGGCCTTTCTTTTACTTGATGCAATTTTTATTTTGAATTTGAGTCTCCATCTTCTCTTATAAAAGCACCAACTAGGAGACAATATGATCATACTTGAGTATTGGGTGTAGTTAATATGCGAGTGTGTTTCATGAATGGATCAATGGTTGAGCATGATGGGCTAGGGATAACTTATTTTAGTGTTGGTATTTTGAAAGACATGGTTTCTTGTTGATATACTTGAGTATTTAAATTATCATGTCAAAACTAGACTATTGCTTTGAATCACATAAAAGTCCAAATGTCCATGCTATAAATAAAGAATATGATATGACATGATAGGCAGCATTCCACATCAAAAATTCTGTTTTTATCACTTACCTACTCGAGGATGAGTAGGAGTTAAGCTTGGGGATGTTGATAGGTCTCCAACGTATCTATAATTTTTGATTGTTCCATGTTGTTATATTATCAATCTTGGATGTTTTATAATCATTTTATATCATTTTTTGTTACTAACCTATTGACATAGTGCCAAGTGCCAGCTGCTGTTTTCTACATGTTTTTTACATCGCAGGAAATCAATATCGAACGGAGTCTGAACGCAACGAAACTTTACGGAGATTTTTTTGGACCACAAGGAACATAATGGGCCCTAGCTGTGCCTGGGGGTGCTCCGAGGAGAGCACAACCCACCAGGGCGCGCCAGGAGGCCCAGGCGCGCCCTAGTGGGTTGTGCCCACCTCGGGTGCCCCCCGGACCGCCTCTTTGCTCTATAAATACCCCAATATTCCCAAAACCCTAGGGGAGTCGACGAAATTTTGATCCAGCCGCCGCGGAATCCTGAACCACCAGATCCAGTCTAGACACCATCTCGGATGGGGTTCACCACCTCCATTGGTGCCTCTTCAATGATTCGTGAGTAGTTCTTTGTAGACCTTTGGGTCCATAGTTAGTAGTTAGATGGCTTCCTCTCTCTTTCTTGATTCTCAATACAATGGTCTCTTGGAGATCCATATGATGTAAAGCTTTTGCGGTGTGTTTGTTGGGATCGATGAACTTTGAGTTTATGATGAGATCTATCTTTTTTTATATCCATGGAAGTATTTGAGTTTCTTTGGTCTCTTTTATGAATGATTGCTTATAGCCTCATATTTCTTCTCTATATTTGGGTTTTGTTTGCCAACTTGATCTATTTATCTTGCAATGGGAAGAGGTGCTTTGTAGTGGGTTTGATCTTACGGTGCTTGATCCCAGTGACAGAAGGGGAACTGACACGTATGTATCATTGCTACTAAGGATAAAACGATGGGGTATATCTCTACATAGATAGATATTGTCTACATCATGTCATCGTTCTTATTGCATTACTCCGTTTCTCCATGAACTTAATACACTAGATGCATGCTGGATAGTGGTCGATGCGTGGAGTAATAGTAGTAGATGCAGGCAGGAGTCGGTCTGTAACACCCACGATGTGGCTATATCTCCCATGTGTCGGAGCACGACTTAGAGGCATAACCGCATAGTAGGCATGTCGCAAGAGGGGTAATCTTTACACATCCCATGTACTGAATAAGAAAGGGATAAAGAGTTGGCTTACAATCGCCACTTCACACAATACATAAATATAGCATTACAACATCCAGAATACAATCAAGGTCCGACTACGGAACCAAATAAAGAAAGACAACCCCTAATGCAAAAGATCCCCGATCGCCCCGACTGGGCTCCACTACTGATCAACTAGAAATGAAACAACACAACAAACATGATCTTCATCGAGCTCCCACTTGAGCTTGGTTGCGTCATCTGCACTGGTATCATCGGCACCTGCAACTGGTTTTAGAAGTAATCTGTGAGTCACGGGGACTTAGCAATCTCACACCCTCGCGATCAAGACTATTTAAGCTTATGGGTAGGAAAAGGTAGTGACGTGTAGCTGCAGCAAGCACTAGCATATATGGTGGCTAACTTACGCAAATGAGAGCGAGAAGAGAAGCAAATCATGGTCGTGAACTAGAAGTGATCAAGAAGTGATCCTGAAACTACTCACGTTCAAGCATAACACACGAACCATGTTCACTTCCCGGACTCCGCCGGAAAGAGACCATCATGGTTACACACGCGGTTGAAGCATTTTAGTTAAGTTAAGTGTGAAGTTTTCTACAACCGGATATTAACAAATTCCCATCTGCCCATAACCACAGGCACGGCTTTCGAAAGTTCAAAACCCTGCAGGGGTGTCCAAACTTAGCCCATCACAAGCTCTCACAGTCAACGAAGGATATTCCTTCTCCCAGGAAGACCCGATCAGACTCGGAATCTCGGTTACAAGCCATTTCAACAATTGTAAAACAAGACCAGCAAAGCCACCCGGATGTGCCAACAAATCCCGATAGGAGCTGCACATATCTCGTTCTCAGGGCACACCGGATTGTCCAAACTTCCGGTAGGCCAACCCAGAGTTGCCCCTGGTGGCCACCGGCGGCTGACAGGTTGGACCAACACTCAGAGGAGCACTGGCCCGGGGTTTAAAATAAAGATGACCCTTGAGTCTGTAGAACCCAAGGGAAAAAGGCTTAGGTGGCAAATGGTAAAACCAAGGTTGGGCCTTGCTGGAGGAGTTTTATTCAAGGCGAACTGTCAAGGGGTTCCCATTATAACCCAACTGCGTAAGGAACGCAAAATCAAGGAACATAACATCGGTATGACGGAAACTAGGGCGGCAAGAGTGGAACAAAACACCAGGCATAAGGCCGAGCCTTCCACCCTTTACCAAGAATATAGATGCATTAAATAATTAAATAAGAGATATTGTGATATCCCAACATATCCATGTTCCAGCATGGAACAACTCCAATCTTCACCTGCAACTAACAACGCTATAAGAGGGGCTGAGCAAAGCGGTAACATAGCCAAACAATGGTTTGCTAGGACAAGGTGGGTTAGGGGCTGGTCATGGCAATATGGGAGGCATGATATAGCAAGTGGTAGGTATCGCAGCATAGCAAAAGAGCGAGCAACTAGCAAGCAAAGATAGAAGTGATTTCGATGGTATGGTCATCTTGCCTGCAAAGTTCTCCCAGAAGACGAAAGCTTGATCCTCGTAAGCGTACTCAACGGGTTCCTCGAACACGAACTCGTCTTCCAGCTCTACCCAAGGCAATAACACAAGTAAAGGAGACCACAATCAACCATGGTGCAATGCGCAAGCAACATGATGCAAAACATGGCATGATATGCGGGATGTGCTATGCAATGCATATGTGTGCTTCGGAAGGAAAATATTGAACCAGGCCTCAACTTGGCAAACCAAGTGCGCCGCTGGAAATATGAGTTGATTTCGGTCGAAATCAATATAAAGATCACCGGAATCGGATGCACGGTTTGCAAATGGCAAGCAAAACAATAATGGCATAATCCTGCGATTAACAGCACGATGCCATCTAGAATGCAACAAGAAACTAAGCTACTGCACTCTAACATAGCAACAAAGCACATGGCAGTGATCTACTCAAGATGGTTGACAAAAGATGAACACTGAGCTATGGCTAAATCACACAAGAGTAGGTTCAAACAAGCATGGCAAAAGTGCAAAAGATAACAACATCGCAGACTTGGTGAAAATAACAACATGCCAGTAATTAACATCAGGAAGCAATGTTTAGAGCAAGATAACAACATGCTACAGGAACATATCATAGCAGCACAAGGCATGGCATGAATCTACTCAAAGCATATAACAAAAGTCCCTTACTGACGAAAAGCCAAAAAGGATCAGAAGATATGATGGCATCCATGTAAACATAGCATGTTTCGTTAACAGATTCAGACTTAGGAGAAAATTGGACATGGCATAAACAGAATTATGAAGGCATGCTTGCGAGCTTGATGCACTCAACACAAGGCATTGCATGACAAACTAAGCATACTACCAGCAAGAAGACATGTTCAAGAAGCTAACCATGGCAAGAACCATCTCATAGCATGCATGGATCAACTACAACAACCATGGCAAAATTGATTAACACATAAACAATCTGCCAGGAACATTTTATAGCAAAAGTAGAGCAAGATTGAGTCATTCTAGGGTACTCCATAAATGCAAACAAGGGCGTGGATGGATAGAGCATAACCATATTCCAAAATTATCTTTACTGAACATACTCAAAAGAAGCATGGATCTCTCTGTAGCAACATGAATACATGGCATAAAAATAACATCAGGGAAATGACTTAGTGAAATTCTAAGTCCCTGGAATCAGCAATAACACGAGAGCTACTTTGCATGCTTGTGCTAGTCATAACATTGATCACAAAAATACATGGCATACACCCCTATAAATATGGCATGACATAGCCCAAAACACATGTAGAGCTCAAGACCATATGCAGCACACAATAATCATGGCAAAAATGACAAGTGCTCATAAACTGATAAGAGTCAGCACCTGACATTTTATAGCACTCTTGCATCAACTATTTGGGCATCAAGATGGACTCAAACAAGCATGGCACAATGGAATAAAATGAAGAGCACAATCAGATGAACATTTTGATATATTATGCATGCAAAACGGAGCCACGGTGATGAAGTTATGATGCGATGAACATGGCCTGAAAATAACACAGATCTGGGGACTTAGTGGAAAATCAACCTCCAGAAAAGTCAACTCGGGACGGAGACGTGCGGGACAAGGAGATCCAGGACGGAGGGGCGCCGCTTGGATGGGGAACCCGGTGGATCTGGTCCACCTGACCAGATCCGGACGAGGGCGGTTTCGAGTCCAGCGACGGCGGCTCGGCGGAGGCCGGAGACGACGGGCGGTGGTGCTCCGGCGAGGGGTTGGGCGGAGTTGCTTGCCGGCGGAGCGGGCGGCAGACGCGAGGTGGCACGCCGGTGGGCCGAGCCGGCGCGGGCGGCGGGGCACCAGGCAAAGGCGGCAGCGCGGCGAGGTGCAGCGGTAGGCGGCGGTGAAGAGGCGGCTGCCGGAGCGGGGCGCCGGCGGCGATGGTCGAGGGCGGCGCGTCGGATCGGTGAGGCAGGGAGTGGGGCGCCTACGGGCGGCGGCGGCGCGAATCAGGCCCGGGCGGGCCTCGCGCGGGCTCCGCAGGACGGCGGCGCGGGGAAGGCGGCGGAGCCACATGGCGGCGCAAGATTGGGCATAGGAGGCGGTGGACATGTCCGGCGAGGGGAGGACATGTCCGGTGCAGAGAGAGAGTTGGATCTAGGGTTCGTCCACGAGATTTCGGAGGGAGACACATATATATAGATAGAGGGAGCTAGGAGAGTCCAAATGAGGTGCGGTTTTCGGCCACGCGATCGTGATCGAATGACCGAGAGGATGGAGGGGGTTTGGATGGGTTGTTGGGCCACTTTGGAGGTGTGTTGGGCTGCAACACACACGAGGCCTTTACGGTTCCCCAGTTAACCGTTGGAGTATCAAACGAACTCCAAATGGCACGAAACTTGACAGGCGGTCTACCGGTGGTAAACCAAGGCCGCTTGGCAAATCTCAGTCCGATCCGAGAATGTTTAACACCCACACACGAAAAGAGGCAAAAAGGGACGCCGGATGACATAGGAGTGCCGGATTGCAAAACGGACAACGGGGAAAATGCTCGGATGCATGAGACGAACATGTATGCAAATGCGATGCACATGATGACATGATATGAAATGCATGACACGCAAAAAAATGACAAGGCAACAACAGCGAATAACTGGAAGACGCCTGGTGCAACTATCTCGGGTCGTTACAACACTCCACCACTACGAGAGGATCTCGTCCCGAGATCTAGGATGGCACCGGAGGGAAAACGGAAGAGGAAGATAAGAGGTAAAACTAAGTTGCTTCTTTGACAAACGAGTGAAACCAAAGAACCTTGGGAGGTTGAGGAAATTGAAAGAAAGAATACAATGAAGATGAACGAAGTTGAAAGCACTCCGTTAGGAAAGAGGAACAAGGAAGAACAAATTCGGGCAGCACTCCGGTTAAAAGTGATATGAAACTTGATAGCATGGGAAGAACTTGAATGAAGGACACGACACTCCGGTTGAATGGATAAGCAAAAGGAAAGAACATGATCATCACAACCCTAGATGATGAGAGAAAAGAGCAACATCACAATGCCTCCGGAAGAAAAGAAAGAATGGAAAGGAGTGAACGGAGGGAAACAAGATCTTGAGAGAGCACGCTTACAACAAATGCTGGAACGGAGTTGTTGGATTATCCACAACGAAAAGAACAAGGTTGTAGTGGGCTTATGGAGAACATCTCAAAACTATGAGGTGAAATTCCGCCACTAACAAAAATAGTAGATTGGATTGATATGAACAAGGAGGTGAGAAACTTATATCACCGGGAGGATAAATGAAGAACTTTGGTCATTTATAAGCACCATAATTAGCAACAATCCTTAGGGAAAGCTTTAGGTGAAATATAACCCAAGATGTGGGTTTAAATATCTCATTTTTGTGAATGAAGAATGATATATTACCACCTCAAAAGATAAGGGAGAACAATTGCACTCCGGATTGCAAGATGAAGAAAAATTGAGCTCCTCTGAAAAGAATCTTGATGAACACTTAAAGAAGGAATTAAATCCTTTACGAACAATCATGTAGAGCCTCTATGAAGAACTCCGGTAATAAAGAATGATCAAACAGAATGAAAGAGAAGTTGAAAACATATGGTGAATCCTTGTAATGATTTAGATGGAGCTTCGCGACGAGATAATTGAGAGAGCTTGGAACTCCTGGAAAAGAAAAAGATGAAACAACCGAAATCAAGAATTTTGATGAACTTCCGGGATAAGGAATTAGATCACTTGGATGAAACAAGAATAAGAATTACATTATGCCTATCCTTCACCAATTAAATTGATGACAAGCAACGGATTGTCATACCACTTATTCTCGTAGAAATGATTAAGAAGAGATATGGCGCAAACTTGAGAAGGTCTTCAACGATCCACCGGTAGAATTTGGAAAGCACGAATGCATTGATATGATAAATGAAGGAAGAAGAATCTTGGAAGAACCACCGTAAGAATTAAAAAAATGATTGAAGAAAAGGTAAAGAAACACCAGGAAGAATTGGAGAATGAATGAAGATACTTGAGGGAATTTAGATACCTGAGAACGAAGAGATCTCGACCTGATTAGAGAAAACTAGAATGATGCACCGGTAAGATTTGGAGAATTATAGCTGAAAGCTGAGAATGAATAAATCTTCTGAAATGATGGGCTCCAGGGAATCAAACTAAAAAGACTCCTGAATTGCTCCAGATGGGTGAAAGGAATTCTCACAATCGAAAACAATTATGAAAGGATGGCAACAAGCTAGAACCATGAATCTTGAAGAGAATGGAGCAAGATTGAGAGAAAAATCTTCCTCGGTCTTCAAATTCGAGAATGACAACGAGAAACACCACCATGAATAGTTGAGATACTCCGGAAAAATGAAGAATATAAAGGCTGAATCAACAATGAAAAGAATTTGAAAGATCTTGGAGAAAGACATTTGACTGACAATAACTCATTCTTACGTCAAACTTGGAAAAGAATTTTGAAAATAGCTCCGGTAAAATAGAAGAGTCGGGTAAGATCCTGGGAAAGACCTGTGGGTTAGGGCCCACTCAAAAGAAACACCGTTGAACGATTTTGAAGAGAGATTGCACCGATTGAATTAAATGGATTGAATGAGATAACAACCTGGAAATAACTTCAATGGATCGAGAATGAAAAGACGAGCCTTCTGAGATATCTTCAGCACTCCGGAACAATTGAATAGCAAGCGGGGAATGATTATGAGGTGCACCAACATGAGAAGGTATTTGAAACGAGGAAAAGGATATGATCAACACTAAAAAATTGCATTGAAAACACCGGGAAAGATAAGAGAAAAAAAGAATGATAAACTTGAAGCTTCCTTTATCATCTTCATGAGAATCACCGGATAAGAACATGAAGGAAAAGAATGGAGAGATTTCCAACGATAAAATGGATACTTGATTAAGAAATCTGAGTCCATGAAGAAAAAGGGTGGGAGGGTTGCTAAAACAAAGGCAACTTGGAACGGATGAAACATATAACGTTGAGAAGACTTAGAGTTGATCTTGCGAATGTAGAAAATGATCGGATCCACTTGAAGAGAAATACGCCGGTTGGAAATGATTGACATGACAATCTCGATTATCATGAACGATTAGTATTCACATAGAAATATGAGAGCACCGCTTAGGAAAGGTATGGAATCAACATTTGACTTTGAAGCAACTCGAATACCACAATGAAAACAAAACAAAGGATTGGCTTGCAAAATAAGCCGGAACAAACATATGATAGAGATTTCGTCCGAAGTTTTCGTGGTGGGGCCCACACGGGCTCAATCGTACAGCACCATCATGTACAAGGTAGTGCACATGACATACGAAGCGTCTCCGAGTCAGCATAGCCAAGGACTCTTTAAGACACAACGAGACCACTGTAAAACCAACCGTGGATAGGTGGACCACTAGACGTCGAACCCCAATGTCATATCATGCATCTGTCGGAAAGATATCCTAGGAGCTACTTGAATCCCCACTTATAAACTCCCGAAACTTTCTAGTTATGCAATCAGGTGTTGGGGATATAGGGGAAGCATAATATCTCACCCAGAACTAGCAATTCCTACATCCAGCTGTATCCATCCTTCAACACATAACCAAGAAACCTTCGAAAATCGTTTACCTCAACCTTCGAAAAGCATCCGTTATACGAGTTATGGTGATACTCCCGAACTCCCGCCCCAGTACTGGGTGGCGTCGAGGTTTTCTCACCAACAACTGCATAAAAGATATTTTCGATGTCGGCGAACTCAGGTATTCCAGAACTGCAACGATAAAATTGTGAAGACAACACCTCGGAGCTCAACTCCCCGAGACACTTCCACAACCCCTAAATGTCAGGAGGCACCAAGAACAATGTTCTCGTCAAAAACCATCGGAACGATTCCAAGATACCCGCGTGATCCAAATTTTTTTAGTGAAATTTGAGGAGAGAAGAGTCAAAACTCTACGTCAGGAAGCCTCACCAGAGCGACGAAGGGACTAAGGAGTAAAAAGAATCCTACTCTCCGACATATATAATCCTAAAAGACTCAAAACATTTTTCTAGACTCAACAACGCCAATGATTCGATCAAGCAGGGGGCTCCTAAGTTGGGGAAGGCTCTGATTACGAACTTGTAACACCCATGATGCGGCTATATCTCCCACGTGTCGGAGCACGACTTAGAGGCATAACCGCATAGTAGGCATGTCTCAAGAGGGGTAATCTTTACACATCCCATGTACTGAATAAGAAAGGGATAAAGAGTTGGCTTACAATTGCCACTTCACACAATACATAAATATAGCATTACAACATCCAGAATACAATCAAGGT
Organism: Triticum dicoccoides; assembly: GCF_002162155.2. Taxonomy (NCBI): domain Eukaryota; kingdom Viridiplantae; phylum Streptophyta; class Magnoliopsida; order Poales; family Poaceae; genus Triticum; species Triticum dicoccoides. Next base: position 153,282,490 of record NC_041384.1, on the reverse strand, counting down.
CTGACTACGGAACCAAATAAAGAAAGACAACCCCTAATGTAAAAGATCCCCGATCGCCTCGACTGGGCTCCACTACTGATGAACTAGAAATGCAACAACACAACAAACGTTATCTTCATCGAGCTCCCACTTGAGCTTGGTAGCGTCATCTGCACTGGTATCATCGGCACCTGCAACTGGTTTTGGAAGTATACTGTGAGTCATGAGGACTCAGCAATCTCACACCCTCGCGATCAAGACTATTTAAGCTTATGGGTAGGAAAAGGTAGTGAGGTGTAGCTGCAGCAAGCTCTAGCATATATGGTGGCTAACTTACGCAAATGAGAGGGAGAAGAGAAGCAAAGCACGGTCGTGAACTAGAAGTGATCAAGAAGTGATCCTGAAACTACTTACGTTCAAGCATAACACAAGAACCGTGTTCACTTCCCGGACTCCGCCGAAAAGAGACCATCACGGTTACACACATGGTTGAAGCATTTTAGTTAAGTTAAGTGTCAAGTTTTCTACAACTAGATATTAACAAATTCCCGTCTGCCCATAACCGTGGGCACGACTTTCGAAAGTTCAAAACCCTGCAGGGGTGTACCAACTTATCCCATCACAAGCTCTCACGGTCAACGAAGGATATTCCTTCTCCCAGGATGTAACACCCCAAATTTTCAATTTGGAATGTTATACATTAGATCGTCATGCATGTCATATTTTCTTGCATTTTGCCCGATCCTAGAAATTTCACGCAACTCAAGGACCCTCGGAGAGAGTTGGAGATTTCGTTATTTTCATATTTGAGTTTTATCAAATTTTGAAAAGAGGATCATTTGATTTATTTATTTTATCTTCAATTATTTTTCCAATATCAAAAATAATGAGAGAGGGAATAATATGACTTTCCCAAATTTAGGAAAAATGAAGATTTAATGAATAAATCAAATTTTGGTTTTGCCAGAGTTTTGTTTGCTTTTTATTTGGATAGGGAAAAATGCGTGTTTTCAAAAATTGCATTTTAGGCCCGGAGTAAAGTTCATTTTGTTCGACTCATTTTTAGGAGTCGGGGAAAATTTACTTTAGGAGTTTTGGAGCTCGTTTAGATTTTCTTTTCTGTGTTTTTCTGCGCGTGAAACCGATTTAAAAAAAAAACCCGTAGCGCCTTGGGCCAAGGCCCAGCCAGCAGGCCGGCCGGCCAGGTCCCAGCCCCAGCCGCACGCGCCAGGCGCCAGGCGAGGCAGCCGCCGCCCCAGGCCGAGTCCCAGCGGGACTCTAGGCCGTAGCCCCCCCTCTTTCCTTTGTTTCATTTTCCTTTTCCTACTCTATTTCTTGTCCCCTACCCCAAGTAATCCCCCCCTCACCTATATAAATACACCCCAAACCCCCCCTCTCCTCACATCAATCCCAAGCCCCTCTCCTCCTAAGCCGCAGCAAGCAGCAGCGCGCAGCCCCAAGCCGCTGCCTTAGCCGCGCCGCCGCCGCCATAGCCGCGCCGCCCCGCGCCTATAGCCGCCGCCGCCGCTCTTGCCTCGCCGCCGTCGGAGTTCCGCCTCGCCGGAGGTAGCCCCACGCCGCGCCTCTTTTTCTTTTCCCCGGTTCGGTTTTTCTTAAAAGAACCGTTCCGTTTCTTTTCCGTTTCTTTTCCGGTTTCTTTTCCGGTTCTTTGTTTCGGTTTTCTTTTCCGAAACCCTAGATCGGTTTTCGTTCTTCTTTCAGACCGTTTGTCTCAATGAACGTGATCACCAATTATTCCCCGGTTAACGACGCCCGTTCGTTTAACCGTTCGTCTCTTTCTTTTCGTCGGATTTATTCCGCGATCGCGATCTCAGATCCGATCTTCGTTCTAGTCTTTCTTCTCGCTCGTTTATCGGAATCAGGTGATTCAAGCGCCTGGAGTTTCGTTTCGAAACCGCCGTTCCGTCTAATCAACTTAAACAAGTTTTTGCCCTGGTAAAATTTGACCTAGTTTCAACTTGCTAGAACCGAGTTGTTTTCTTCCGCCTTTTGTTTTCCGTTTCTTTGTTCGGTTCGTTCTTTCTTTGCAACCGGAGTTCTTAAGTTGAACTTTCTGGTTCGTTCTCTTGTTCGAGTTTTACCTATGCATTAGATGAGTACTTATTGTGTGCTTGTTGTTTGTCTGCGATAGATCACCCGAATTGCGCCACTTGTTACTTCGAAACCCTAGGTCTCGCGGATCATCAGCAAGGCAAGTAACACTTTGATCATACCTTTTCTACAACCCATGTTTTATTGCATTATATCAATCCTCTCACATTGCATGATTAGGATCTAATTAAACTGTGGGATGGGAAGTAGATGAGGTAGTACCTATCACCTGTATTATTATGAAACCTTTGGGAGTTACTTCTACGTTTGCTTATTATGCCATGCTATGCTAGTAGACGTGGATTGGGTGAGTGAAATCCACGACAGATGTGAGTTGATAATTTTAATGGTTTATCTAAGGTGGCAACTTAAACACACATCTGGGTCGATTGAGGCACCTGATGTCTATCAGGACTTGCCTGTTTTATTTTGGACCGCCACCCAGGCTCAAAGGGATCATAAGATCTTTCATGCTAGAAACTTCTGTGTGCAGCCACATGCTACTATAGGATCTGGCATAGTTGACTAAGTTGTGCGAACTCTTACGGGGTGGACTAGCAGATGTAGGGGTTGTAGGTGGTACGGTCTACCCCACATGTAAGGTGCTAGCGCTTCTGAAAGACTATGTCTCGGTCATCCGTTTCTCAAACACCATGTAGTGCGAGAAAACAAACGGAAGCGGTCGAGTCATGTGGGGAAAAGTGCACAAACCTCTGCAGAGTGTACAAACTAATCATGATTAGCCGTGTCCCCGGTTATGGACAACTTGAGTATCTAGTACTTGAATATCATGTGAATCTCATCATGTTACTTCTAATTAATGTTGTTGGGTTTTAAGTGTTCACTTAATTGGGATCGGAATGCTGTCAACCATTCTCGATGTTTAACAACTACCATGATAGTTAAATAAATTTATTCCTTTGCAGTAGGGAAAAACTAGCTTTACGCAAAACTGTAACCATAGAGCTTTCCACCAGCCATATATGCATATAGTATAGCTGTTTCATTCCATTACTCTCTATGTGTTACATTGCCAGCATATTCCATGTGCTGACCCATCTTCGGGCTGCAACTTCTCATGTTGCTGACTTTTCAGACGACGAGTAAGGTGCTTTTAGGTCGTGGTTCTATACTCAGTGATGCCATTGGAGTTGATGGACCCATTTATCTTCCGAGTCTTCCGCTGTTATCGTTATTAGATGGCCTTAAGCCATATTTATTGTAGAAGTTCTCTTTGAGACAACAATGTAATAAGTGTGTGATTTCCACTCTGCTATAAATCCTTCGATGTACTGTGTGGTGTCAACATTACTGATCCAGGGATGACACCTGAGCGCAGAGCACTTGATCCATTCGGGTCGGGTCGCTACAGAGATGGTATCAGAGCACACGCTGATTGTAGGACACGACCACTAAGTTAAAGCCATAGATCACCATTCTCTTCTCATTTTCTAAACTCCTCATCCTTTCTACCCTTTTAGGATGACGAAGGCGAAGATTAAGTACGCTCAACCGGATGAAGGCACACCATTTGGATTTCACCTGAAGGAAGTCACCAAGTACCTGAACATTGGATTACCAAGCTTCACATGAACCTTCAACGCCACTCTACCTGAAGAGGAGCGCTGGAAGTCAAGCTCACGTTCCGGGAAGGACATTCGCACCAATCACGAAGCCTATAGATAGTGTTTTCAATGCACCAACCTGGAGTCTGGGAAGGAGCATGGCAGCTCATATCACCATAGGACGCATTGGAGAAGTTTACCAAGAAGACGTCAAGGACACTATCTACCAGATTTGCGGACGCCGAGATGAACAATGGGAGTTAGTCAGCACCAAGAAGGATAGATCCATTGCATCTTTCATCCAGGAGTTAAACCAGCACATTCGACGCCACGAGAACCAGATGTGCAATGATATGATAGAGTTGAAGAATGCTAAGGCAAGGATCATCGAGCTAGAAGGAGAACTGAAGTCTACATGCAAGGACTACATGGACGAGATCGTAGCTCTAGCAAGGCACAATGGCGATCTTAAGCAGGAGATTGAAGAACTCAAGAGGAAGTTAGCATCCACGGAGGAAGACGAGTACGTCGCATGTCCGGACAACTACATCATCATCGACGACACCGATTCGGATCCAAGTGAACCCGACTTTGAAGGCGAAGCTGGAGCAGATATCGTGGAGTCTTCCACCGGTTCAAATTTCTAGATGACCACCAGATAGTAGTAGCATTTCCCCCCTGTAAACATTATAGTTCGAGCACTTTTGCGATAGTTTTAGACCGATTGTAAGCCCTTGTTTGATTGAATGAAGTGATTTTGTGTGCATTTTCTCATGTGCATTGGGGTAGTGTTTTCCCTTTAGACCTCACTCTATTCTTAATTCTCGTCTTTTCCAAACCCTTAGATGCCTCCGAGACGTGACAATGGATTCCCACCGGAACTCACTCAGTTGATCCAGCAGCAGAATCAATTGATGCAGATGTTAGTCCAGAACCAACAGAACAACAACAACAACCCACCACCACCACCACCACCTGTTGACCACTTAGCCCGTTTTCTTAGGCTGAATCCGTCGGTGTTTTCCAGTAGCACCGAGCCGATAGTAGCAGACGATTGGCTCCACAAGATAGGAAGGGAGTTGACCGCTGCAGGATGCACGGATGGTGAGAAAGTGAAGTTTGCCGCTCACCAGCTTGACGGACCCGCGGCAGCATGGTGGGAGAATTTCACAGCCACTTACCTAGTTGACACTGTCACATGGGATCAGTTTCAGCAAGCTTTCCGCACTACCCATGTTTCAGCAGGAGCTATGGCCATGAAGAAGCGTGAGTTTCGCAACTTACGCCAAGGAGGAAGGACAGTTGGCCAGTACATTGACGATTTCAGCAGGTTAGCACGTTATGCCCCAGATGACGTTGCCACGGATGTAGCTAAGTAGGAGAAATTCCTGGAAGGATTGAATGATGAGTTGAGTATGCAGTTGATGGTAGCCACCTTCAACAACTACCAAGAGTTGGTAGATCGTGCTCTTATGATTGAAGGGAAGCAGCAGCAAATTGAGAACCGCAAGAGGAAGTATGGACAAGGAAAGTATAATTCAGGAGCTCAGCAGAAGCCTCGTTTTACCCCTAAACCGGGATTTCAGTTTCAGCATACCCATGGAGGAGGTAGCTCGCACAACCATAATGGCCACAAGAATGGTAATGGGAATGGAGGAAGCAACGGCCAGAACCGGACCACCCCATCGACCCCAACCAAGAGAGACCTGAGTCAAGTTACTTGTTTCAAGTGTTCCAAGACCGGACATTATGCCAATGAATGTCCCGAAGGCCAGAATGGAAATGGCAATGGAAGCTCTGGGAAGAAGCCGAACCCTTTCAATTGGGGACATGCGAACCATGTTAGCGTGGAGGAGGTTGAAGCTCAGCCCGATGTAGTAATCGGTATGTTTTTGGTTAAGACATTTACCGCACTCGTTCTTTTGACACTGGTGCATCGCATTCATACATATCAAGGGGGTTTGTGGATAAGTATAACCTACCAACCAAGCCCTTAGGTCACCCATGTTAGTAACCTCGCCAGGAGCAGAGTATGTGGCAAGTTTATGGTGTGATCAGTTACCATTAAGGATTGGTAACTATGTTTTTCCCTCAGACCTAATAGTATTGGAATCTCAAGGATTGGATGTGATATTAGGCATGGATTGGTTATCAAAGTATAAAGGAAATATTGAGTGTGCTAGTAAGTCAATTTTGCTTACCACTCCAGAAGGGAGAAGGATCAAGTATGTATCCCGGCATGTGCTAAACAGGACACAAGTAGACTGCCTAACAGGAGTTGTGCAAGAGGAAGTACTAGTGGTGAAGGATTTTCCTGATGTATTTCCTGAGGAATTGCTAGGCATGCCACTGGATAGAGACATTGAGTTTTTGATTGAGTTACTGCCAGGTACAGGCCCAATATCGAAGCGACTGTACCAGATGCCAGGAAAGGATTTGGTGGAAATTAAGAATTAGATTAAGGAGTTATTGGATAAAGGTTACATTCACCCAAGTTCTTCGCCTTGGGGATCACCCATACTTCTAGAGGAAAAGAAGGATGGATCATTAAGGATGGTTGTAGATTATCGGGGATTGAATGAAGTAACCATAAAAAATAAGTACCCACTGCCAATGATCAACGATCTGTTTGATCGATTGCAAGGATCTAAAGTGTTTTCCAAGATCGATTTGCGATCAGGGTACCATCAATTGAAGATTCGAGAGCAGGACATACCTAAGACAGCATTCACCACAAGATATGGACTGTATGAGTATACCGTTATGTCATTTGGATTGACTAACGCACCCGCCTATTTTACGAACCTGATGAACAAAGTGTTTATGGAGTGTTTGGATAAGTTCTCGTAGTGTTCATTGATGACATCCTGGTTTATTCAAAGAATGAAGAGGAGCATAAGGAACATTTGCGTTTGGTTTTGGAGAAACTAAGGGAACATCAGTTATATGCCAAATTCAGCAAATGCGAGTTTTGGTTAAAGGAAGTTGGATTCCTCGAACACGTTATATCTGGAGAGGGTATAGCAGTTGACCCCACAAAGGTTGACACCGTAACCGAATGGGAAGCACCAACAACAGTTGGAGAGATCCGGAGTTTTCTTGGACTCGCAGGATACTACCGGAGGTTTATTGAGAATTTCTCAAAGATTGCGAAGCCTATGACGGAGTTGTTGAAGAAGGATACTAAGTTCAATTGGACTGAGGGGTGTGAGGCTAGTTTCCAGGAGTTGAAGAAACGTTTGGTCACCTCACCAGTATTGATTTTGCCAGATCAGACCAAGGATTATGAGGTGTATTGCGACGCTTCACGTCGAGGACTTGGAGCAGTGCTTATGCAGGAAGGGAGAGTTGTTTCGTATGCTTCACGGCAACTGAAGCCTCATGAGTTGAATTATGCCACGCATGATTTGGAGTTAGCAGCCGTAGTGCATGCATTGAAAACGTGGAGACATTTCCTCATTGGAAATCATTGTGAGGTGTACACGGATCACAAGAGTTTGAAGTACATTTTCACGCAGAAGGAGTTGAACCTCAGACAAAGGAGATGGTTGGAGCTCATCAAGGATTATGACATGAGATTGCATTACCATCCCGGAAAAGCTAATGTAGTAGCTGACGCATTGAGCCGTAAGAGCCATGTCAAAACTCTAATGACGGGGAAAATACCCAAGGAGTTAGCAGAAAACCTTCGTGAGCTATGTTTGGAAATAGTTCCGAGAGGCTATGTAGCAACATTGGAGATTCAGTCAACATTGATGGATAAGATCAGAGAAGCTCAGAAATCTGACAAGGAGATTGCTGCTATAAAAGAGAAATTGAGCGAAGGAAAAGCAAAGGGATTTCGTGAGGATGAGCACGATACCCTATGGTTTGAGGACCGTGTTTATGTGCCAAATGACCCGGAGATCAGGAAGTTGATTTTGCAAGAGGCACATGATTCACTGTATTCGATTCACCCAGGGAATACCAAGATGTATTTGGATTTGAAGGAAACATTCTGGTGGACCGGAATGAAGAAGGATATTGCGGAGTATGTAGCAGTTTGTGATGTATGTCAGAGAGTAAAGGCAGAGCATCAGAAGCCAGCAGGATTGTTACAACCATTGCCGATATCCGAATGGAAGTGGGATAAGATAGGCATGGATTTTATCACGGGATTACCCACAACAAAGGCAGGCTATGATTCGATATGGGTAGTAGTTGATCGTTTGACAAAGGTAGCACATTTTATCCCAGTTAAGACCACTTACACCAGTGCTAAGTTGGCGAAGATATACATGACTAGGATCATTTGTTTGCATAGAGTTCTGAGGAGTATCGTATCAGATAGAGGAACTCAATTTACCTCAAAGTTTTGGAATCAGTTGCATGAAACTTTAGGAACCAGACTGGAGTTCAGCATAGCTTTTCATCCACAGACGGATGGACAGACCGAGAGAGTCAATCAGATTTTGGAGGATATGCTGAGAGCTTGTGGACTAGATTATGGGTCTAGTTGGGATGGTAACTTGCCGTATGTGGAGTTTTCTTATAACAACAGTTACCAAACCAGTTTGAAGATGGCACCTTTCGAAGCTTTATACGGAAGGAGGTGCAGGACACTGTTGTCATGGGACGAAGTTGGAGACCGTCAATTCTTTGGACCAGATTTGATTAAGGAGTCTGAACGGAAAGTTAAGTTGATTCGCGATAGGCTCAAGGTAGCCCAGTCCAGGCAGAAGAGCTACGTAGATTCTAAATGCAAGGAGACAGTTTACGAAACCGGAGACAGAGTTTATCTCCGAGTATCCCCACTTCGAGGAGTTAAGCGCTTTGGAGTTAAGGGAAAGTTAGCATCGCGTTTCGTTGGACCGTACAAGATCTTGCAACGTATGGGAGAAGTCGCTTATAAGTTGGAATTACCAGAGGGACTGTCAGGAGTTCATGATGTATTCCATGTTTCTCAGCTGAAGAAATGTCATGCCGAGATGGCGGAGGTACCGCTAAGAGATACAGTACCGCTTGAAGCGATTCAGTTGGAGGATGACTTGACATATGAGGAGAAGCCAGTCAAGATTCTCGATTATGCCAGCAGAGTTACCCGCAGCAAGGTTATCAAGTTTTGCAAAGTTCAGTGGAACCACCACTCAGAGGATGAAGCCACCTGGGAGAGAGAACAAGATTTGCTCAAGGACCACCCTCACCTATTTTCTAGCCAACCCGAATCTCGAGGGCGAGATTCATCTTAAGGGGGGTAGGTTTGTAACATCCCAAATTTTCAATTTGGAATGTTATACATTAGATCATCATGCATGTCATATTTTCTTGCATTTTGCCCGATCCTAGAAATTTCACGCAACTCAAGGACCCTCGGAGAGAGTTGGAGATTTCGTTATTTTCATATTTGAGTTTTCTCAAATTTTGAAAAGAGGATCATTTGATTTATTTATTTTATCTTCAATTATTTTTCCAATATCAAAAATAATGAGAGAGGGAATAATATGACTTTCCCAAATTTAGGGAAAAATGAAGATTTAATGAATAAATCAAATTTTGGTTTTGCCGGAGTTTTCTTTGCTTTTTATTTGGATAGGGAAAAATGCGTGTTTTCAAAAATTGCATTTTAGGCCCGGAGTAAAGTTCATTTTGTTTGACTCATTTTTAGGAGTCGGGGAAAATTTACTTTAGGAGTTTTGGAGCTCGTTTAGATTTTCTTTTCTGTGTTTTTCTGCGCACGAAACCGATTTAAAAAGAAACCGCAGCGCCTTGGGCCAAGGCCCAGCCAGCAGGCCGGCCGGCCAGGCCCCAGCCGCGCGCGCCAGGCGCCAGGCGAGGCAGCCGCCGCCCCAGGCCGAGTCCCAGCAGGACTCTAGGCCGTAGCCCCCCTCTTTCCTTTGTTTCGTTTTCCTTTTCCTACTCTATTTCTTGTCACCTACCCCAAGTAATCCCCCCTCACCTATATAAATACACCCCAAACCCCCCCTCTCCTCACATCAATCCCAAGCCCCTCTCCTCCTAAGCCGCAGCAAGCAGCAGCGCGCAGCCCCAAGCCGCCGCCTTAGCCACGCCGCCGCCGCCATAGCCGCGCCGCCCCGCGCCTATAGCTGCCGCCGCCGCTCTTGCCTCGCCGCCGTCGTAGTTACGCCTCGCCGGAGGTAGCCCCGCGCCGTGCCTCTTTTTGTTTTCCCCGGTTCGGTTTTTCTTAAAAGAACCGTTCCGTTTCTTTTCTGTTTCTTTTCTGGTTTCTTTTCCGGTTCTTTGTTTCGGTTTTCTTTTCCGAAACCCTAGATCAGTTTTCGTTCTTCTTTCGGACCGTTCGTCTCAATGAACATGATCACCGATTATTCCCTGGTTAACGACGCCCGTTCGTTTAACCGTTCGTCTCTTTCTTTTCGTCGGATTTATTCCGCGATCGCGATCTCAGATCCGATCTTCGTTCTAGTCTTTCTTCTCGCTCGTTTATCGGAATCAGGTGATTCAAGCGCCTGGAGTTTCGTTTCGAAACCGCCGTTCTGTCGAATCAACTTAAACAAGTTTTTGCCCCGGTAAAATTTGACCTAGTTTCAACTTGCTAGAAGCGAGTTGTTTTCTTCCGCCTTTTGTTTTCCGTTTCTTTGTTCGGTTCGTTCTTTCTTTGCAACCGGAGTTCTTAAGTTGAACTTTCTGGTTCGTTCTCTTGTTTGAGTTTTACCTGTGCATTACATGAGTACTTATTGTCTGCTTGTTGTTTGTCTATGATAGATCACCCGGATTGCGCCGCTTTTTACTTCGAAACCCTAGGTCTCGCGGATCATCAGCAAGGCAAGTAACACTTTGATCATACCTTTTCTACAACCCATGTTTTATTGCATGAGATCAATCCTCTCACATTGCATGATTAGGATCTAATTAAACTGTGGGATGGGAAGTAGATGAGGTAGTACCTATCACCTGTATTATATGAAACCTTTGGGAGTTACTTCTACGTTTGCTTATTATGCCATGCTATGCTAGTAGACGTGGATTGGGTGAGTGAAATCCACGACAGATGTGAGTTGATAATTTTAATGGTTTATCTAAGGTGGCAACTTAAACACACATCTGGGTGGATTGAGGCACCTGATGTCTATCAGGACTTGCCTGTTTTATTTTGGACCGCCACCCAGGCTCAAAGGGATCATAAGATCTTTCATGCTAGAAACTTCCGTGTGCAGCCACATGCTACTATGGGCTCTGGCATAGTTGACTAAGTTGTGCGAACTCTTACGGGGTGGACTAGCAGATGTAGGGGTTGTAGGTGGTACGGTCTACCCAACATGTAAGGTGCTAGCGCTTCTGAAAGACTATGTCTCGGTCATCCGTTTCTCAAACACCATGTAGTGCGAGAAAACAAACTGAGGCGATCGAGTCATGTGGGGAAAAGTGCGCAAACCTCTGCAGAGTGTACAAACTAATCATGATTAGCCGTGTCCCCGGTTATGGACAACTTGAGTATCTATTACTTGAATATCATGTGAATCTCATCATGTTACTTCTAATTAATGTTGTTGGGTTTTAATTGTTCACTTAATTGGGATCGGAATGCTGTCAACCATTCTCGATGTTTGACAACTACCATGATAGTTAAATAAATGTATTCCTTTGCAGTAGGGAAAAACTGGCTTTACGCAAAACTGTAACCATAGAGCTTTCCACCAGCCATATATGCATATAGTATAGCTGTTTCATTCCATTACTCTCTATGTGTTACATTGCCAGCATATTCCATGTGCTGACCCGTCTTCGGGCTGCAACTTCTCATGTTGCAGACTTTTCAGACGACGAGTAAGGTGCTTTTAGGTCGTGGTTCTATACTCAGTGATGCCGTTGGAGTTGATGGACCCATTTATCTTCCGAGTCTTCCGCTGTTATCGTTATTAGATGGCCTTAAGCCATATTTATTGTAAAATTTCTCTTTGAGACAACGATGTAATAAGTGTGTGATTGCCACTCTGCTATAAATCCTTCGATGTATTGTGTGGTGTCAGCATTACTGATCCAGGGATGACACCTGAGCACAGAGCACTTGATCCATTCGGGTCGGGTCGCTACACAGGAAGACCCGATCAGACTCAGAATCCCGGTTACAAGACATTTCGACAATGGTAAAACAAGACCAGCAAAGCCACCCGGATGTGCTGACAAATCCCGATAGGAGCTGCACATATCTCATTCTCAGGGCACACCGGATTGTCCAAACTTCCGGTAGGCCAACCCAGAGTTGCCCCTGGTGGCCACCGGCGGCTGACAGGTTGGACCAACACTCAGAGGAGCACTGGCCCGGGGTTTAAAGTAAAGATGACCCTTGAGTCTGCAGAACCCAAGGGAAAAAGGCTTAGGTGGCAAATGGTAAAACCAAGGTTGGGCCTTGCTGGAGGAGTTTTATTCAAGGCGAACTGTCAAGGGGTTCCCATTATAACCCAACCGCGTAAGGAACGCAAAATCAAGGAACATAACACCGGTATGACGGAAACTAGGGCGGCAAGAGTGGAACAAAACAGTAGGCATAAGGTCGAGCCTTCCACCCTTCACCAAGTATATAGATGCATTAAATAATTAAATAAGAGATATTGCGATATCCCAACATATCCATGTTCCAGCATGGAACAACTCCAATCTTCACCTGCAACTAACAACGCTATAAGAGGGGCTGAGCAAAGCGGTAACATAGCAAAACAACAGTTTGCTAGGACAAGGTGGGTTAGAGGCTGGTCATGGCAATATGGGAGGCATGATATAGCAAGTGGTAGGTATCACAGCATAGGAAAAGAGCGAGCAACTAGCAAGCAAAGATAGAAGTGATTTCGAGGGTATGGTCATCTTGCCTGCAAAGTTCTCCGAGAAGACGAAAGCTTGATCCTCGTAAGCGTACTCAACGGGTTCCTCGAACATGAACTCGTCTCCCGGCTCTACCCAAGGCAATAACACAAGCAAAGGAGACCACAATCAACCACGGTGCAATGCGCAAGCAACATGATGCAAAACATGGCATGATATGCGGGAGGTGCTATGCAATGCATATGCGTGCTTCGGAAGGAAAAGATTGAACCATGCCTCAACTTGGCAAACCAAGTGCGCCGCTGGAAATATGAGTTGATTTTGGTCGAAATCAATATAAAGATCACCGGAATCGGATGCATGGTTTGCAAATGCAAGCAAAACAATAATGGCATAATCCTGCGATTAACAGCATGATGCCATCTAGAATGCAACAAGAAACTAAGCTACTGCACTCTAACATAGCAACAAAGCACATGGCAGTGATCTACTCAAGATGGTTGACAAAATATGAACACTGAGCTACGGCTAAATCACACAAGAGCAGGTTCAAACAAGCATGGCAAAAGTGCAAAAGATAACAACATCAGAGACTTAGTGAAAATAACAACATGCCAGTAATTAACATCAGGAAGCAATGTTTAGAGCAAGATAACAACATGCTACAGGAACATATCATAGAAGAACAAGGCATGGCATGTATCTACTCAAAGCATATAACAAAAGTCCCTTACTGAGCAAAAGCCAAAAAGGATCAGAAGATATGATGGCACCCACATAAACATAGCAAGTTTCGTTAACAGATTCAGACTTAGCAGAAAACTGGAGATGGCATAAACAGAATTATGAAGGCATGTTTGCGAGCTCGATGCACTCAACACAAGGCATTGCATGACAAACTAAGTACACTACCAGCAAGAAGACATGTTCAAGAAGCTAACCATGGCAAGAACCATCTCATCGAATGCATGGATCGACTACAACAACCTTGGAAAAATTGAGTAACACGTAAACAATCTGCCAGGAACATTTTATAGCAAAAGTAGAGCAAGATTGAGTCATGCTAGGGTACTCCATAAATGCAAACAAGGACATGTATGGTTAGAGCATAACCATATTCCAAAATCATCCTTACTGAACATACTCAAAAGAAGCATGGATCTCTATGTAGCAACATGAATACATGACATAAAAATAACATCAGGGAAATGACTTAGTGAAATTCTAAGTCCCTGGAATTAGCAGTAACACGAGGGCTACTTTGCATGCTTGTGCTAGTGACAACATTGATCACAAAAATACATGGCATACACCCCTGTAAATATGGCATGGCATAGCCCAAAACACATGTATAGCTCAAGACCATATGCAGCACACAATAATCATGGCAAAAATGACAAGTGCTCATAAATTAATAAGAGTCAGCACCTAACATTTTATAGCACTCTTGCATCAACTATTTGGGCATCAAGATGGACTCAAACAAGCATGGCACAACGGAATGAAATGAAGAGCACAATCTGATGAACATTTTGATATATTATGCATGCAAAACAAAGCCACGGTGATGAAGTTATGATGCGATGAACATGGCCTGAAAATAACACAGATCTGGGGACTTAGTGGAAAATCAACCTCCAGAAAAGTCAACTCGGGACGGAGACATGCGGGACGAGGAGATCCAGGATGGAGGGGCGCCGCTTGGATGGGGAACCCGGTTGCTCTGGTCCACCTGACCAGATCCGGACGAGGGCGGTTCCGAGTCCGGCGACGGCGGCTCGGCGGAGGCCGGCGACGACGGGCGGTGGTGCTCCGGCAAGGGGCTGGGCGGACCTGCTCGCCGGCGGAGCGGGCGGCAGAGGCGAGGTGGCGCGCCGGTTGGCCGAGCCGGCACGGGCGGCGGGGCACCGAGCAAAGGCGGCGGCGCGGTGAGGTGCAGCAGTGGGCGGCGGTGACGATGCGGCTGCCGGAGCGGGGCGCCGGCGGCGATGGTCGAGGGCGGCGCGCCGGATCGGTGAGGCGGGGAGCAGGGCGCCTGCGGGCGGCGGCGACGCGAATCAGGCCCGGGCAGGCCTCGCGCGGGCTCCGCGGGCCGGCGGCGCGGGGACGGCGGCGGAGCCACGTGGCGACGCAAGATTGGGCGCGGGAGGCGGCAGACGTGTCCGGCGAGGGGAGGACATGTCTGGCACACAGAGAGAGAGAGAGAGTTGGATCTAGGGTTCGTCCGCGAGATTTCGGATGGAGACACATATATATAGATAGAGGGAGCTAGGAGAGTCCAAATGAGGTGCGGTTTTCGGCCACGCGATCGTGATCGAACGACCGAGAGGATGGAGGGGGTTTGGTTGGGTTGTTGGCCCACTTTGGAGGGGTGTTGGGCTGCAACACACACGAGGCCTTTACGGTTCCCCGGTTAACCGTTGGTGTATCAAACGAACTCCAAATGGCACGAAACTTGACAGGCGGTCTACCGGTGGTAAACCAAGGCCGCTTGGCAAATCTCAGTCCGATCCGAGAACGTTTAACACCCACACACGAAAAGAGGCAAAAAGGGACGCCGGATGACATAGGAGTGCCGGATTGCAAAACGGACAACGGGGAAAATGCTCGGATGCATGAGACGAGCATGTATGCAAATGCGATGTAACATCCCAAATTTTCAATTTGGAATGTTATACATAGTCATCCATGCATATCATATTTTATTTGCTTTCCGTCTCGCGATCCTCGAAATCCTATGCAACTCAAGGACCCTCGGAGAGAGTTGGAGATTTTTTCCGGTTTTCAAATTTGATTTTATCAAATTTTGAAATGAGGATTTTTGTTTTAATTATTTTTCTCTTCGAAAATATTTCATATTGAAATATATGAGAGGAGATAATATGACTTCTCCAAGATAATTGAAATATTGGAGGAAAAATATTAAAATCAAATATTTGTTTTATTTGGATTTTATTGCAATTTTGTTTGCATTAGAAAAATTGCACGTTTTCAAAATTGCATTTTAGGGCCAAGCAAATGTTCATCTCGTTCTAAATATTTTATTTAGACGGTGAAAATTTATTTTGGCATTTTTAGATTTTTTTTTTCTTCTAGGATTTTATTTTGGTCAGCAAAATTATTTAAAAAAGAAGTTCCCGCGCCCGACTGGGCCTATGGCCCAGCCGAGCCAGGCCGGCCCACAGCCGCTGCCACCTTCCCGCGCGCGCGCCGCCCCGCAGCCGCCGCCGCCAAGCCCCGCCGCCCGCGAGCCGCCGCCCCGCTGCCCGCACATCGCCCCGCCAGAGCCCCTCGCCGGAGGTAGCCGCCGGATCCGCCGCCGGTTTAAAAAAACCATTCGTTTTTTTAGAAAACCCCATATTCATTTTTTTTCGAATCGCCGGTTTTTTTGGTTCTTCTAGTTAGCGAACGTTCGTCCATACGTTCGTTTTAATGAACGGTTTTCGCCCGTTTGTTACAGCTAACGAACACTCGTTTGTTAGTCTGTTCGTCAGTTTTCTTTTATCGGATTTATTCGGCAAGTTTTCTCGATCGCGATTTCTGATCCGATCTTAGTTTCTGTTTATCTTTTCGCTCGTTAGTCGGAATCAGGCGGTTCAAGCGCCTAGATTTTCGTCTCGAAACCCTCTTTCCATCTAACCAACTTAAGTAAGTTTTTGCTACTGTAAAATTTGATCTAGGTTCAGATTAGTAAACGAAGCTTCTTTCTTTCGCCGTTTGAGTTTCGTTGCTCCGTTTGATTTGATTCTTTTTGCGAACCGGAGTTCTTAAGTTGAACCTTCTAGTCAACCTCTTTTATTTGAGTTTTGCTTGCGCATTTTGGTTGTTTCTTATGTATGTTATTGTTTGTTTGCGATAGAACACCCGGAGTGCGAAGCATGCTACTACGAGTCCCTAGGTTTCGCAGACCGTCAGCAAGGCAAGTAACACTTTGATCATATCCCTTTTATCACCCAGTTTTTATGCATTAGTTCCAATCCCAAAACATCGCATGATTAGGATGTCATTAACTTGTGGGTTGGGAAGTAGTTGATGAGGTAGAACCTATTACCCTGTTACATTCAAACCCTTGGGAGTTACTTCTACGCGTTGCTTATATTGCTATGCTATGCTATGCTCATAGACGTGGTTTGGGTTTGAGTGAAATCCATGACAGATGTGAGTTTGTTAATTAATGGTTCAACTTAAGGTAGCAACTTAAATTAACATCTGGGTGGATTGAGGCACCCGGAGTACCCAGTGTTGCCTGTATTTTTTGGAAATCCCGGAGTACCCGTGTGATCTTCCTATGGACCGCCACCCAGGCTCAAAGGGAACTAAGATGATTCATGCTAGAAACTTCCGTGTGCAGCCACATGCTATTATGGGCTCTAGCATAGTTGAGTAAGTTACGTGAAGCTCTTGAAGAGGCAGATCAGCAGGTAGTGGGATGTAGGTTTGGTATGGTCTGTCCGGAGTAGAGAGTTAATGTTTCCAAAAGACTGTGTCTCGGTCATCCGTTTCTCAAACACCCTATAGTGCGAGAAATCCAACGAAGGAGATCGAGTCTTGTGGGGAAAAGTGCACAAACCTCTGCAGAGTGTATAATCTAATCATGGTTAGCCGTGTCCCCGGTTATGGACAATTCTTGAGTATCTAGTATTTGGGTTATCACATGTATCTCATCATTCTTAAATAATATTGTTGGGTTGTTAATCACTTTAATTGGGATTAAGTTGGAGGAACCTTCTCAATATGTTTCAACTACCATGATAGTAAATTAAAATCTATTCCTTTGTTGTAGGGAAAAATTGGCGTTTCGCAAAAAACTATAACCATAGAGCTTTCCACCAGCCAAATATGCATATAGTGATAGCATTATTCTGTTCTTGCTCTACTGTGTTACTTTGCCAGCATATTCCATGTGCTGACCCATTTTTGGGCTGCAACGTATTATGTTGCAGACTTTTCTGATGAGGAGTAAGGTTCGTCAGGTCGTTGCCGTGCAGCTCAGCTATGCCGTTGGAGTTAATGGACTCACTTTATCTTCCAAGCCTTCTGCTGTTATCATATTAGATGGCCTTAAGCCACATTATTGTAATAAGTTCTCTTTTGAGACATTCGATGTAATAAGTGTGTGATTGCCACTCTGTTATAAATCCTTTGAGTACTGTGTGTGTTAGCATTACCGATCCAGGGATAACACTGAAGCACAGAGACTTGACCATCTGAGGTCGGGTCGCTACATGCGATGCACATGATGACATGATATGAAATGCATGACATGCAAACAAAAGACAAGGCAACAACAGTGAATAACTGGAAGACACCTGGCGCAACGGTCTCGGGGCGTTACACGGTCCACTAATCTTGGACGTGATACCTATATAATGATCATTGCCTGGATATCGTCATGATTATTTGAAGTTCTATCAATTGCCCAACAGTAATTTTTTCACCCAACGTTTGCTATTTTCCTCGAGAGAAGCCACTAGTGAAATCTACGGCCCTCGGGTCTCTTTATCATATATTTGCCTTTGCGATCTACTTTTATTTGCCATTTATTTTCAGATCTATGAAACCAAAAATACAAAAATACCTTGCTGCAATTTATTATTATTTATTTTATTTGGCATTCGATCTATCAATCTACTACAATTTTATCTCACGTCCGTTTGCCTATCTTGAGGCGCCGTACCCAAAAGGGATTGACAACCCCTTTAACACGCCGGGTTGCGAGGATTTGTTATCTGTGTGCAGGGGTTGTTTACGTTGTGTTGCTTGGTTCTCCTACTGGTTCGATAATGTTGGTTTCATATCTGAGGGAAATACCTAGCGCTGTTGTGCTGCATCATCCCTTCCTCTTTGGGGAAAAACCGACGTAGCTTCAGGCAACATCAAAAGGAATTTCTCACACCGTTGCCGGGGAGGATCTTCAATGTTGCCTATAAATTTTAGAAGGAATTTTGGGAATTCCACCTCAAAAGATGGGGTTTTCTTTTGTATAAACATATGGTTGAAATACAAAAATATAATGAACCCCTCAAACACCTTAATGGTAGTATCAATCACATGAATACCCTGATTACTCTTTGCAACAAGAGATTGGATATTTTGGATCTTAAGATGGTTTATTTCTCGAAGAATTTAGGGAAGCGTAAAGAGCCTCCTGGGTTTGAGAAAACCCTTACAAAAGTTGCCAAAACTTCGGAAGACAAAACTCAGATACTTGCTTTATGCCTATCTAAGGGCATAAAACTATAGCGCTTGTTGGGAGGCAACCCAATTAATAAAATTTATTTTCACTTTTTGCTTCCTATTTTTGAGTGTTAGCACAATTATGCTACTGTTATGATTGTGTTTTTATGTTTCAATTAGTGTTTGTGCCAAGTAAAGCCTTTAGGATCTTCATGGGTGATAGTTGTTTGATCTTGTTGAAAAAACAGAAACTTTTGCGCTGACAAAAATAATTCCCATTTTAACAAGAGACCGATAAAATACCCATTCCTTTTGTAGTAGATCAATATACAAATTTCTTAGGCCATCCTAATCTTTCAGAATTTTTGGAGTTACAGAAGTATTCGAAATAGTCAGATTGCTACAGACTGTTCCGTTTCGACAGATTCTGTTTTCCTTGCGTTGTGTGCTTGTTTTGATGGTCTATGGTTTTCTTTGATGAGTTTTTGCCATAGAAAAGTTGGAATACAATAGATATAATGCAATAAAAAATATGAATTGGGTTGATACATCACTTATAGTAGTGATTTATTTTCTTAAACTAACGGATCTCACGAAGGTTTTGTTGAGTTTTGTGTGATTGAAGTTTTCAAGTTTTGGGTTATCTTATGATGGATAAAGGAATAAGGAGTAGAAGAGCCTAAGCTTGGGGATGCCCCGGCATCCCAAGCTATTATCCAAAAATGAGCAACTAACTAAGCTTGGGGATGCCCCTGAGTAGCATCCCCTCTTTCTTCTAACGACCATCGATATTTTACTCGAAGCTATATTTTTATTCGTCACATACTATGTGTTTTGCTTGGAGCGTCTTGTATGATATGAGTTTTTTCTTAATTTATGTTATGTTTTAAGTTTTGATCCCTTGCTGGACACACCTATTTGAGAGAGCCAAAATTATGTCATGACTTGTTAGAATTGCTCTCTTTGCTTCACTTAAATTTTCTGAGCTATGGACTTGCTCTAGTGCTTCACTTATATCTTTTTGTGCACGGTGTGCTTTAGTATTTTTGAAGAAATGCTCTGTTGCTTCACTTACATTTATTTGAGAGTTAGTAAAATTTTCAAGAAATTATCTCTTGCTTCACTTAAATTAATTTGAGAGAAATAAATAAATATTATGCTCATGATCTTCACTTATATTTGTTTGAGCTTATGAAAAGCAACACATGAAAATTAGTTCCAAAGTGATAGATATCCAAGAAGGATATAATAAAAACTTTCATGAAGATCATTGGACAAAATAAACTTGATTCTTAGTAATTGTTTTGAGGTATAATGATGTGATATGTGAGTTATGTTGATGAGTAATTATGCTTTAGTAAGAATATTGGTGTTAAGGTTTGTGATTCCCTATGCAAGCACGAAAGTCAACAGTCATGCAATGAAATTATATCCTACTTGTGGTGCATTATTCGGTGTTAATTATGCTGAATGCTCGCTTACAAGATTATCTGCTTCTTGTTGGTCGCTTCTCAATCTTTTGTTAGCCTTCATTTTGCACTAAGTATGATCTCTACTTGTGCATCCAAAATCCTTTAAACCAGTTTTGCCACATGAGTCCACTATATCTACCTATATGCAGTATTCTTTTGTCACCCTAAGCAAATTTGCATGTGCCATCTCTAATTTTCAAAATAAACTTCTCTTTTGTGTGTTTGTTTCGCTCGCGGAGCGGTGAGGGGTGGATAATACTTTCCATGCTAGATGTGTTATTCTCATGGTGAGTGTTTATTCACTTGTCATTGCACGAGAGTAAGGTGTCGGGGGCGATGCTGATTCCCGCCAACACCTATGGGGACAGGGCCCCTTTTCGGTTCGGTGGGGGGCGGAGAGCGCACAAAGAGCGGATCGAGGCAGTGCACGCCGGCGATTTTACCCAGCTTCGGGGCGCACGGATGCGTAAAACCCTACTGCTGCTTGTTTGTGTATATTGGATTCTTGCTCAGGAGCGATGGACGCTGCCAGACTAAGCTTGAGAGTGTTCCTGGTGTTGAACGAGCTGAACTGGCCGAGCCTATGAATTTTCCGAACCTCTTCTACGTTGCGCTTGGGCCTCCTTTTATACTCTCAAGGGGTCACCGACAGGGGGCAACGTAGACAAGAAGGGTAAAAATGGAAAAGGATGCGGTAGGTGCAGCTACCGCTACTGTGGATACAGTGCGCCCTACCTAACTTTGACGGCAGGGGACAAGGGCATTAAATGCCTGTCTGAGTCTCCTAAACAGTGCAAAAAGGTGACCGTTAGGAGCGCCACCGTTTGCCACGATGGGCTTCTCTTCATCTCTGCTTGCCACCACGTACCCCTAGCTGCACGGCCTCCCGCCACATGTGCTCTGGGAGAGTTCCAGAGCGACACGTTAGCAGGTGAGCTGGAGCGCGGGCACGAAGTGGGGGTTTCCCGCGGCAAGCTCCTTGCCGTGGCCATCGTCTTGCCGCGTCCGGAAGCTTGTCGCTCGCCGGATCTTGCCGGGATGCAGGGCGCGTCGCGGCAAGCTTTCTTGATATGCCTTGAGTGGCCTTCCCGGCAAGCTCCTCTTGCCGGGGTCTCGTCTCTTCCCGGCAAGCTCCTCTTGCCGGGGCCTTGGTTGGCCCTCCCGTCAAGCTCCTCTTGCCGGGGCTTTGATTTGAGTACTTTGTTCTTGAATGGTCTTCAAAGGAACCACGGAGGGTCCTGGCGGTCACCCGGCAAGCCTTGCCGCGGGGCGCTGCAACTGCCCGTGCACGAGTTCGGGGTAATAGGGTACCCCTACTCTAGTACACCGACAGGAGCCCCCGGGCCTGGGCCATACACGGTGCCGAGCGATGTTGGGCCAGGCCCAAAACAGTGCACGGGCATGCGTGGCCTAGGTCACGCCGAATCTAACTCCGCTCCCACCGCGCACGCCCAGAACGGCGCGCGTCAAACGCGGCGTCGTGGGAGAGATTGTGGGAGTTTGTTCACTTGGAAGGCCGAAACGTCCGCCCCGTCCCTCTTTATAAGCAGGGGAAACAGGGGCATTTCCTCCATCTTCGCCATTCGCTGTTGCAATCTCAGAAACCTCCGCCGCCCTCCTCCGCTTCCAAAGTCGAAAGAGAGCAGCGCTCCGCTCCCGTCGCCGCCGCCACCACCAGCGCCGTCGATCTCCCCCACCGCCTCCGCCATGCCTCCGAAGCCTGGGAAGGGGAAGGCCACGAAGGCCGCGACCGCGAAAGCTGTGAAGTCGACCGAAGCGCAGCGGCTTGAGGCGCTGCGGAAGGAGCGGGCCACTTTCCCCCCCGAGCTCTCCGCGGAGGAGCTGAGGGAGTGGTACTATCTCTTCTAGTCGACGGAGACGCGGGCGCATCCGCGCACAAAGGTACTCTCCGCCGTCGCCTCGCAAGCGGCTCCAGCTGACGGGTATCCTTTCTTCGCTGTGTTCTTTTACTGCGGGCTTTGCCCGCCATTGTCTGATTTCTTCTGTGATATCATGAACACCTACGGACTCCACCTCCTTGATTTCACCCCCAACGCTATTCTGACCATGGCAGTTTTGTCCCATCTATGTGAAAACTTTGTCGGAGTCCACCCCAACGTAGCTCTCTTCCACCATTTCTTTATGCCTCGTGTCGAGACACAGGAACCTCTTGCCGGCGGGATCGCCTGGATCTCGCGGGCCGGCAAGAAGGAGACCTATCTAGAGGGGGAGCTCCGCAGCAAGTGGGACGAGTGGAGAGTAGATTGGTGCTGGGTTGTAGAAGAGAGCCCGCAGCCGTTCACTGCCCTGCGCCAAGCCCCAGCAGTGCGTGGCAATGACTGGAGCGCCCTGTCCGCGGACGACGACAAGCTGACGATCGCCACCACTCGGATCTTGCGTCTCAGGCTTGCCGGGCTGACTGTAGGAGCTGTTGGCGCAGATTTCCTTCGCCGGCGCATCGCCCCTCTGCAGGCGAGGGGGAGACCTGCCTGGGAATTTGGAGGCCCGGCAGATATAATGAGGTTGCGTCCAGGCCTCAACTTCAATTTCACCGTCATAGAGCTGGACGGGATGCTTAAGGAGATATTCAAGCATGACCCACAGCATCCCGAGTGGTTCAGGTTGCCGGCAGGCGTAGTTCCTCTGTGCAACAACTCCTCACGCGATCGCATCTGCGCAATGATGCCGTTGTGTGACTCGCACGGGATCGCTCCAACTTGGCAAGAGCCCGCCGGCGACGTCGTGCAGCAGTTCTCTGACAGCCTAGTGGAGGTGGCGGTCAATGCTGACGAGAAGAAACTCCTCACCCGCGACACCACTGAGCAAGAGATGGAGCGCATCGCCACCAGGGCGGAAGAGGCGGCGGCAGCCGCGGCCGCGGGTGAATTCGGGTTCACCGTGGAGGAAGCGGACGCGGCGTTAGCGATGAGCATTGCCGAACGGGAGCAGCCCGAAGAGGAAGAAGAGCTCGCCGCGCCCGACACCGAGTCGAACGAGCCCGCCGAGGGTACGAGCGGCCCGCCACCTCCGGGGAGCTTGCCGGGAGCAGGACCCGGAACGCAGCCCCCAGTGCAGCCAAGAAGGCGCCTCAGCAGGATCGGGGATGCAACAGGGCGGCAAGCTGGTCAACAGCCGCAGCGCCGCACGACGCGCTCCACCGCGGCAAGTACGGTCGCCGCGGGGGTGCCTCCCGCCGCAGTGGCAACTGGGGCGAGGTTGTCTCGGGCTGGCGCCGCAGTCCCTGCCAAGCGGCCAAGGGATCCCACCCCTCCAACTCGTCGCGCCGGAGGTGGGCCGAACTTCGACCTCTCCGTGCTCAGCTCCGATGAGGAAGAGGAAGAAGAGTAAGATTCCCTTGCTTGTTCTTGTAGTTCTTCAACTTGCTGATCTTGTCTTGCATCGGATCGGATTCACCCTGGGCTCTCCTTTTCAGGACTCTGGCCCAGAGGGCGGTGAAGAGGGCCAAGGCTCAGGTGGTGGTCATCGAGGACGAGCCCACTGCGACGACAGGAGGCGCGCCCGAGACTACCTTGCCGGACCCGGCCATCACTTCGCAGAGCAGCCCCCAGCGCAGCCCCCAGCGTAAGCATATGGTTTACTTTCTGCTTCTGGATGCGCGTGGTTGCTCTTTTCCTTTGTTGACATCCGATCTCTGTTTTGTTTGTGCAGGAGCAGAACAGCTTGATCAGGAGGGCGTGGTGATCTCCTCTGACTCATCATCTGCTTCGACTACGCCGCCAAGGGCGGACTCCCCGGCAAGGGAGCATCCTCCGGTAAGGGAGGAGCCTCCGGCAAGGGAGGAGTCTCCGGCAAGGGACAGCGCTAACAATCCGCCGGTGGTGGAGGCCACGACGGCAGATCCTAGCACAGGTAGCCCTTCTTGCCCGAAACTTTCCTTGTAGTCTTCTGCTGATTTCTCTTCTCGAACACTTGTTTGATTTCTCCTTCTTCTTTGGTCGTCAGACCCACCCTCCATGGATCCGATGGGGACCGAGGCGGGCGGCGAAGAAGACGCGCGCGGCAATACTGATGATGCCGCAGCCACCGAAGAAGGAGCCGGCGCTAACGTGCCCGCTGGCGAAGAGGCCGCCAAGGCTGCCGCCGAGGAAGCTGGCGGGGGATCTGGCGATCGCACTGACGGCCCTGAGGCCGCAGGAGCGTCAGGCGCTCCACCGACCGCCGATCCCTCCGCCGCTGCCGCAGCGCCAGGCTCCGAGGAGCCCCAGCCGGGCGCCTATCTGAAGGCTGGCGAGGGTATCTTCATCAAGCTCCCCTGGGCATCGAGCTCCAGGGCGCCGGTGGAAGGAGAAGCTCTGGATGGGGAGGTGCTTGCCTCCGCCGGGTTGTCGATCGTCGACGCGCCGGGAAGCAGCAGTGAAGAGCCCGAGGAGGAGCGGCTGCTGCAGAGGCTGCTGGCGCTCTACCGCGCCCGCCAAGTCAAGTTGGAGTCCCGGGAAGCGCTTGCCGCGAGGGCGAGCGTGGACATAGAGAAGCGTGCGGAGGAGCTCCGGGGTCTTCGTCAAGAAACTCTCCGGGCCTTGGCGGAGGAGCGGGAGCAGCTTGCCGAGGAACGGAAGGCCTTCCTCCTCGAGAAGGCCGAAGCTGAAGAGCAGCAGCGGCTCACCGGCGAGAAGCTGTACGCGCGAGAAGGCGAGCTGACTCAGCGGAAAGTGAACCTCGACAACCACGAGGAGGAGCTTGCCGCGCGTGAACGGGCACTCGGCGGGACGCTCCAAGAGACAAAGGATACGGCTGCGGCTGCCGAGGCCGCCAAGAAAGAATTGGAGGCAAAGGTGGCGCAGCTAGAAACTGATCTAAAGGGTGGTGGCGAAGAGCTTGCCGCCCTCAAGCTAGAGAGCGAGAAGGACGCCCTTGCCCACGGTGAGCTGCAGGGCCGACTCGCCGAGAGGGGCAAGGAATTGAGCGCCGCCAAGGATTCCAACGCCGATCTGACGCTGAAGCTGGCCACCTTGACGGAGACGTTGGACAGCGCCAGGAAACAGGAGGCAGACTTGAAGAAGGACATCGAGGCCAACGAGGCGCTGCTAGCGAGAGTCGCCGAAACCCAGAATCTTCTCAGAGATACTGTGGAGCTCTGGACGGAGGGCCTCGTGGACATTGCTGCAGTTATCGAAGAGGAGCTGGTGCAATTGGGGGTGGAAGGCTTCGGGTACTCCTCCGACGAGAACCTCCAACCCAGCGCCAAGCTCACTCTGTTCTTCAAAGGCGTGGCGGCAGCGCTCCAGCAACTCCGGGAACGAATCCCAAAGCAGTTGGCCGATGAGTCACGCTCGATTTGTGCCGGAGTTCTAGAGAAAGTGCTGGTGAAGGTGGCCTTCCGCAATCCGGGCCTCAACCTCACCAACGTCCTCAGGAAGCTGCCGGTGGACGCTGATCTTGACGCGCTTAAGGCCCTCGTCGCACCCATCGTCGACAGGGTGAACGAGGTCAAAAGGGTTGACGGCGGTCACGTAGATTAGGCTGTCCGTTTTCTTCTTTTCTTGTCGCTGCCAGTCATGTCATGGGAACACTTTATTAGAGGTGCGACAAGTTATTCTTGTAATATAACTCTATCTTAGACAACAAATAGCTGTGTTACTTCCTTTACTCGACTCTTGGCTTTGTATGGTCCTGCCCTACGCTTTCTAGAGAAACTTGCCGGTGCAGGCACCCTTGCCGCGAGAGCCGAGTGCGGAACTTCAGCAGCTTGCCGGCGGGGTCGCTACCGACAAGCAACCTTGTCGCAACTAGTTGCAGCTCACTTAAGTTGTTGAGCGGACTCGAAACAAAGTAAGGGCGCTAGCGGCCCACTTAAGTTGCTGAGCGGACTCGAAGCAAAGTAAGGGCGCTGGCAGCTCACTTAAGTTGTTGAGCGGACTCGAAACAAAGTAAGGGCGCAGCTAGCTGTGAATTGGTTCCTCCACGCACAGGTTTTTCATACAAAGCACGGTCGTTCAAGGAAAATAACTCAAAAACTGATTGCTCAAGCTTTAGCAACTTAGCTTTTCTGTCGTCTGCTTCCCGGCAAGGAGAAACTTTTTTTTTGAACGGCCTGGTCCACACCATTATCTTCTCCTTCCCCCCCGCGAAACCTTGTGGGCGAGGGAACCTTCCTTCTTTTGAGAAAGAGACAGAGAAATAAAGCAATGATATGGAGCCTTGGGCTCATTATCGCTTACCGGGGTCTAGTGCTGCACAAAGTGTCAGATAATATATGCGAAAAAGGATCATAGCATAAGGAAACTGACAAGATGTGTGGGGCACATGAACTTTACTACTGCACGGGGTCTGCGCCCGGCTCTGTACAAAGGATTACACGCAACAGCAGCAAGACTTGTACAGAAAGGTGGTTGCCGGACAGGGTCCAACAATCGCGCCTTATGGGTAAAACTTACGAAGATGCTCGATGTTCTAGGAGTTGCTCACCGGAATGCCATCTTCGGTCTCAAGGCGGACAGCACCGGGCCTAGTGACTCGTTTCACCCGATAAGGGCCTTCCCACTTCGGCGTCAACTTGTTGGAATTCTTGGCCGACTGAACGCGCCGAAGAACAAGGTCGCCTTCCTCGAGACTCCTGGCATTGACTCTGCGGCTATGGTAGCGGCGCAGAGCTTGCTGGTAGCGAGCGGCTCGCACAGCAGCCTGGAGACGGTCTTCCTCAAGGAGCAGCGCGTCATCTTGCCGCAGCTGCTCTTGCTCGAGCTCATCATAAGCGAGCACTCGAGGTCACCCGTGTACGAGTTCCATGGGGAGAACTACCTCCGCTCCATAGACTAGAGCGAAGGGTGTCTGGCCAGTGGCTCGATTTGGCGTCGTCCTGATCGACCAAAGAACCACCGGCAGCTCCTCGATCCAGTTTCTTCCGCACTTGTGCAGTCTGTCGAAAGTTCTGGTCTTGAGGCCTCGCAGCACTTCAGCGTTTGCCCTCTCCGCTTGACCGTTGCTTCTTGGATGAGCAACAGAAGCGAAGCAGATCTTGGCGCCAAGATCTTGGACGTACTGCATGAAGTTGCGGCTCGTAAATTGCGTGCCGTTGTCGGTGATGATCCTGTTCGGGATCCTGAAACGGCAAACAATCGACCTGAAGAACTTGACTGCTGACTGTGCTGTCACCTTCCTCACTGGTTCCACTTCCGGCCACTTTGTGAACTTGTCGATTGCAACGTACAAGAACTGAAAGCCCCCGACATCTCGGGGGAAGGGGCCGAGGATGTCGAGCCCCCAGACCGAAAATGGCTAGGATAAAGGGATCGTCTGGAGAGCTTGAACTGGCTGGTGTATCTGTTTGAAATGGAACTGGCACGCTTAACACTTGGTTACTTGTGCAGTTGCATCCTGGAGGGCTGTCGGCCAGAAGAAGGCTTGTCGGAATGCTTTGCCGACAAGTGCTCTTGCGCCAATGTGGTGACCACATATGCCTCCATGTATCTCTGCCAACAGCTGTTGTCCATCTTCCCGGCGAATGCACTTCAATTTCACGCCGTTGAGTCTTATTCTGTACAGTGTGCTGTCGACAAACTTGTACATGCTTGACTGCCGGGCTACTTTTTCAGCTTCTTCTTGCTCTTCGGGAAGCTCTCCTGTCTGGAGGAAACGGACAATCTGCTGTGCCCATGCTGGAGCTTGTGGCTCGACCACAAGGACTAAAGGCATATCTGTTGCTGCAGGAACATCCGCTTCTACGGCAAGAACCTGCGGTTCCGCCGGAGATGTCGGGGGCGATGCTGATTCCCGCCAACACCTATGGGGACAGGGCCCCTTTTCGGTTCGGTGGGGGGCGGAGAGCGCACAAAGAGCGGATCGAGGCAGTGCACGCGGGCGATTTTACCCAGCTTCGGGCCGCACGGATGCGTAAAACCCTACTGCTGCTTGTTTGTGTATATTGGATTCTTGCTCAGGAGCGATGGACGCTGCCAGACTGAGCTTGAGAGTGTTCCTGGTGTTGAGCGAGCCGAACTGGCCGAGCCTATGAATTTTCCGAACCTCTTCTACGTTGCGCTTGGGCCTCCTTTTATACTCTCAAGGGGTCACCGACAGGGGGCAACGTAGACAAGAAGGGTAAAAATGGAAAAGGATGCGGTAGGTGCAGCTACTGCTACTGTGGATACAGTGCGCCCTACCTAACTCTGACGGCAAGGGACAAGGGCATTAAATGCCTGTCTGAGTCTCCTAAACAGTGCAAAAAGGTGACCGTTAGGAGCGCCACCGTTTGCCACGATGGGCTTCTCTTCATCTCTGCTTGCCACCACGTACCCCTAGCTGCACGGCCTCCCGCCACGTGCGCTCTGGGAGAGTCCCAGAGCGACACGTTAGCAGGTGAGCTGGAGCGCGGGCACGAAGTGGGGGTTTCCCGCGGCAAGCTCCTTGCCGCGGCTGTCGTCTTGCCGCGTCCGGAAGCTTGTCGCTCGCCGGATCTTGCCGGGACGCAGGGCGTGTCGCGGCAAGCTTTCTTGATATGCCTTGAGTGGCCTTCCTGGCAAGCTCCTCTTGCCGGGGTCTCGTCTCTTCCCGGCAAGCTCCTCTTGCCGGGGCCTTGGTTGGCCTTCCCGGCAAGCTCCTCTTGCCGGGGCTTTGATTTGAGTACTTTGTTCTTGAATGGTCTTCAAAGGAACCACGGAGGGTCCTGGCGGTCACCCGGCAAGCCTTGCCACGGGGCGCTGCAACTGCCCGTGCACGAGTTCGGGGTAATAGGGTACCCCTACTCTAGTACACCGACATAAGGCAAAGGTATTAGGGATGCCTAGTCTCGAAATGAAAAAATGAATTTACTTTATGTCTGTCAAATAATAAATTCCTTGGAAAATGTTGGTATGGAAGGCACTCATGAATACGGCTAGCCATGGAAAGTGAAAGTATGGTGCAAAAAGGAATAAACTTTATTTTCTGTTTGGGAACTTCCTATGATATATCTAGCATGGAGATTGTTGGTAACTCTAAGTCATTTTCGTTGGTGGGATGGATACACCTCCCAAAATATTTTTATCTCTAAGTTTTCTATTTTGAGATTTGTCACCTCTACAAAGCCCTACTTCCCTCTGCGAAGGGCCTTTCTTTTACTTTATGCAATTTTTATTTTGAATTTGAGTCTCCATCTTCTCTTATAAAAGCACCAACTAGGAGGCAATATGATCGTACTTGAGTTTTGGGTGTAGTTAATATGCGAGTGTGTTTCATGAATGGATCAATGGTTGAGCATGATGGGCTAGGGATAAGTTATTTTAGCTTTGATATTTCGAAAGACATGGTTGCTTGTTGATATACTTGAGTATTTAAATTATCATGTCAAAACTTGAATATTGCTTTGAATCACATAAAAGTCCAAATGTCCATGCTATAAAGAAAGAATATGATATGACATGATAGGCAACATTCCACATCAAAAATTCTGTTTTTATCACTTACCTACTCGAGCACGAGTAGGAGTTAAGCTTGGGGATGTTGATACGTCTCCAACGTATCTATAATTTTTGATTGTTCCATGCTGTTATATTATCAATCTTGGATGTTTTATAATCATTTTAGTCATTTTATATCATTTTTTGGTACTAACCAATTGACATAGTGCCAAGTGCTAGTTGCTATTTTCTGCATGTTTTTTACATCGCAGCAAATCAATATCGAACAGAGTCCAAACGCAACCAAACTTTACGGATATTTTTTCTGGACCATAAGGAACATAATGGGCCCTGGCTGCGCTTGGGGGGGTGCTCCGAGGAGAGCACAACCCACCAGGGTGCTAGGAGGCCCAGGCGCGCCCTGGTGGGTTGTGCCCACCTTGAGTGTCCCCGGACCGCCTCTATGCTCTATAAATACCCCAATATTCCCAAAACCCTAGGGGAGTCGACGAAATATTGATTCAACAGCTACAAAGTACAGAACCTTTAGATCCAATCTAGACACCATCTCGGATGGGGTTCACCACCTCCATTGGTGCCTCTCCGATGATGCGTGAGTAGTTCTTTGTAGACCTTCGGGTCCGTAGTTAGTAGCTAAATGGCTTCCTCTCTTTATCTCTCTCTCTTGATTCTCAATACAATGGTCTCTTGGGGATCCATATGATGTAACTCTTTTTGCAGTGTGTTTGTTGGGATCGGATGAACTTTGAGTTTATGATCAAATCTATCTTTTTATATCCATGAAAGCATTTGAGTTTCTTTGATCTCTTTCATGCATGATTGCTTATAGCCTCGTATTTCTTCTCTGATATTTGGTTTTTTTTGGCCAACTTGATCTATTTATCTTGAAAAGGGAAGAGGTGCTTTGTAGTGGGTTCGATCTTATGGTGCTTGATCCCAGTGACAGAAGGGGAACCGACACGTATGTATCATTGCTACTAAGGATAAAATGATGGGGTCTATCTCTACATAGATAGATCTTGTCTACATCATGTCATCGTTCTTATTGCATTACTTCGTTTCTCCATGAACTTAATACACTACATGCATGCTAGATAGCGGTCGATGTGTGGAGTAATAGTAGTAGATGCAGGCAGGAGTCGGTCTACTAATCTTGGACGTGATGCCTATGTAACGATCATTGCCTGGATATCGTCATGATTATTTGAAGTTCTATCAATTGCCCAATAGTACTTTGTTCACCCACCGATTGCTATTTTTCTCGAGAGAAACCACTAGTGAAATCTACGACCCCCGGGTCTCTTTCTCATATATTTGCCTTTGCGATCTACTTTTATTTGCCATTTATTTTCAGATCTATTAAACTAAAAATACAAAAATACCTTGCTGCAATTTATTCTTATTTATTTTATTTGGCGTTCGATCTATCAATCTACTACAATTTTATCTCACATCTGTTTGCCTATCTTGAGGCGTCATACCCGAAAGGGATTGACAACCCCTTTAACACATCAGGCTGCGAGGATATGTTATCTGTGTGCAGGGGATGTTTCCTCTGTGTTGCTTAGTTCTCCTACTGGTTCGATAACCTTGGTTTCATATCTGAGGGAAATACCTACCGCTGCTGTGCTGCATTATCCCTTCTGCTTTGGGGAAAAACCGACGTGGCTTCAAGCGACATCAGGTTGCGAGTAGTTGTTATTTGTGTGCAGGTGTTGTTTACGTTGTGTTGCTTGGTTCTCCTACTGGTTTGATAACCTTGGTTTCATATCTGAGGGAAATACCTACCACCACTATGCTGCATCATCCCTTCCTCTTTGGGGAAATACCAATGTAGCTTCAAGCGACATCAAAAGGAATTTCTGGCACCGTTGCCGGGGAGGATCTTCAACATATACCAGGTTCCTAATCACATATCTCATCTCCTTGCAATTTACATTATTTGGCATTTTCCTCTCATTTTCCTCTCCCCCACTTCACAAAAGAATGCCTTTTTTATTCGCCCCTCTTTTTCGTTCGCCTTTTTTTGCCGGATCTGTTTTTGAGTGCAATCTTGTTGTGTAGTCATCATGACTCAAGAGAACACCAAGTTGTGTGATTTCTCAAATACCAACAACAATGATTTTATTGGCACTCCGCTTGCTCCTCCCGCCACTAGTGCAGAGACTTGTGATATTAATACTGCTTTGCTGAATCTTGTTATGAAAGATCAATTTTTCGGTACTCCTAATGAGGATGCCGCTACCATCTTAATACCTTCGTGGAATTTTCCGATATGCAAAAGGAAAAATGTGGACAATGATGTCGTGAAGATGAAATTATTTTCGTTTTCTTTGCGTGATTCTGCAAAAAATTGGTTCTCTTTGCCTCGCAATAGTATCGATTCTTGGAATAAGTGCAAAGATGCTTTTATCACTAAGTATTTTCCACCTGCAAAAATTATTTCCCTTAGAACCAAGATCATGAATTTCAAGCAACTTGAACATGAGCATGTTGCACAATCTTGGGAAAGGATGAAAATGATGCTAAGGAATTGCCCAACTCATGGGTTAAATCTTTGTATGATCATACAAATATTTTTATGTAGGATTGAATTTTGCTTCTTGTAATCTTTTAGATTCCGTCGCGGGTGGTACTTTTATGGAAATTACTTTTGGTGAAGCCACCAAATTTCTTGATAATATCATGGCAAATTATTCACAATGGCATACCGAAAGAGCTCCTACTAGTAAAAAAGTTAATTCGGTTGAAGAAATTTCTTCTTTGATTGAAAAGGTTGATGCTCTTATGAAATTGGTTGCTAGTATAAGTGCTCCTATTTATTTTAATGATATGCCTTTATCTACTTTGATTGAGCAAAATAGTGATGCCACAGATGTGAATTTTATCTCTCAAAATAATTTCAAACACAATGCTTATAGAGCTAATTTTAATCCTAGGCCTTTTCCTAGTAATTCCTCTAATAATTATGGTAATTCCTATGGTAATCCTCCATATAATAATAATAATAGGAACACCTCTGATCTTGAGAATAATATTAAAGAATTTATCAACACGCAAAAAGTTTTCAACACTTCCATAGAAGAAAAGTTGAATAAGATTGATGATTTGTCTAGAAGTGTTGATAGAATTTCTCATGATGTCGAAAATCTCAAGATGAAATTTTTTATGCCTAAGGTTAATGAATCAATTAAAGCTCTTTATGTTTATATGGATGAAAGTAAGAAAAGAACCGCTATTCTTAGAGCTAAAAGAGAATTTTTAGAAAAAACGTTTTCTAGTGATTACTTTCGCAAAAGTGATGAAGATCTTAAAATGATTGGTGTTTCTTCTATTGATTCCTTGTTTAGTAATATTAAGATTGATGAAA
Source organism: Triticum dicoccoides (assembly GCF_002162155.2). NCBI lineage: Eukaryota > Viridiplantae > Streptophyta > Magnoliopsida > Poales > Poaceae > Triticum > Triticum dicoccoides. Next base: position 153,249,684 of record NC_041384.1, on the reverse strand, counting down.
AAGGGACTGGAGAAGAGTCAACTTTAGCTAGAAGGCGTCCTGATATTTCGGAGGGTGAAAATCTTGTTGAGAAAATTGATAAAAGTGGGTTTGAAGAGGTCAAAACTTTAGCTAGTGATGTGCCCACTCTTTTGGATTACAAAGACTATAATTATGATAGTTGCTATTTTATTGATTGTATTTATTTGTTGCAATCCATGATAAATTCACCCCATGCTTATGAACAAAATAAAGCTTTTACTAAACATATTGTTGATGCTATGATGAAAGCTTTAGAACAAAAGTTGGAATTAGAAGTTTCAATTCCTAGAAAATTGCATGATGAATGGGAACCTACTATCAAAGTCAAGATTAAAAATTATGAGTGTTTAGCTTTATGTGACTGAGGTGCTAGTGTTCCTACTATTCCGAAATCTTTATATGATGTGCTTGGTCTTAACGATATCGAATCATGTTCTTTAAGTTTTCACTTGGAAGATTCTATTATTAAAAAGCATATGGGAAGAATTTATGATGTTCTTAATCTTGCAAATAGGAATTATATGCCCATAGATTTTATTGTTCTTGATATTGATTGTAATTCGTCTTGTCCAATTATTCTTGGTAGACCGTCTTTACGCACTACCATTGTCATGATTGATATGAAAGAAGGCAATATCAAGTTCCAATTTCCTTTGAGGAAGCGTATGGAACATTTACCTAGAACAAGAATTAGGCCACCATATGAATCAATCATGAGGGCATCTTATGTATCTCGAACCAAAGATGACAAAACTTTGATCCTTGCTTTATGCCTAGCTAAGGGCGTAAAACTATAGCGCTTGTTGGGAGGCAACCCAATGAATAAAATTTATGTTTGCTTTTTTGCTTCCTGTTCTTGAGTGTTAGCACAATTATACTACTGTTATGATTGTGTTTTTTGTTTTTTAACTAGTGTTTGTGCCAAGTAAAGCCTTTAGAATCTTCTTGGGTGATAGTTGTTTGATCTTGCTGAAAAAATAGAAACTTTTGCGCTCACGAAAACAATTCTTGTTTTTAACCAGAGAGTGAGAAAATAGCTATTACTTTTTCAGTAGATCTATACACAAATTACACAAGACGTCCAAATTTTCAGAATTTTTGGAGTTACAGAAGTATTCAAAACATCTAGATTGCTACAAACTATTCTGTTTTTGACAGATTCTGTGTTCTTTGTGTTGTGTGCTTGTTTTGATGGCTCTATGGTTTTCTTTGATGAGTTTTTGCCATAGAAAAGTTGGAATACAATAGATATAATGCAAGAACAAAATATGAATTGGTTTGATACAACACATATAGTAGTGATTTATTTTCTTATAATAATGGATCTCACGAAGGTTTTGTTGAGTTTTCTGTGATTGAAGTTTTCAAGTTTTGGGTTATCTTACGATGCATGACGGAATAAGGAGTAAGAAGAGCCTAAGCTTGGGTATGCCCCGGCATCCCCCGATATTATCCAAAAGAGATCAAGCAACTAAGCTTGGGGATGCCCCCGAGTGGCATCCCCTCTTTCCTCTAGCGACCATTGGTATTTTACTCGAAGCTATTTTTTTATTCATCACATACTATGTGTTTTGCTTGGAGCGTCTTGTATGATACGAGTCTTTGCTTGTTTTATTTTGTGCTTTAAGTGTTGATTCCTTGCTGGACACACCTATTTTAGAGAGCCAAAATTATGTCATGACTTGTTAGAATTGCTCTCTATGCCTCACTTAAATTTTTATGAGCTATGGACTTGCTCTAGTGCTTCACATATATCTTTTTTAGCACGGTGTGCTTCAGTATTTTTGAAGAAATGCTCTCTTGCTTCACTTAGATTTATTTGAGAGTTAGTAAAATTTTCAAGAAATTCTCTCTTACTTCACTTAAATTATTTTGAGAGAAAGAAAAATCATGCTCATGACCTTCACTTATATTTGTTTGAGATTATCAAAAGCAACATATGAAAATTAGTTCCAAAGTGATAGGTATCCAAGAAGGATATAATAAAACTTTCATGAAGATCATTGGACAAAATAAACTTGATTCTTAGTAATAGTTTTGAGATATGATGATGTGATATGTGAGTTATGTTGATGAGTAATTGTGCTTTAGTAAAAATATTGGTGTTAAGGTTTGTGATTCCCTATGCAAGCACGAAAGTCAATAATTATGCAATGAAATTAGATCCTACTTGTGGTGCATTATTCGGTGTTAATTATACTTAATGCTCGCTTATGAGATTATTCATTTCTTGGTTGGTCGCTTCTCAATCTTTTGCTAGCCTTCATTTTGCACTAAGTATGATCACTACTTGTGCATCCAAAAACCTTTAAACCAGTTTTTCCACATGAGTCCACTACATCTACCTATATGCGGTATTATTTTGCCATTCTAAGCAAATTTGTATGTGCCATCTGTAATTTTCAAAAGAAACTTCTCTTTTGTGTGTTTGTTTCGCTCGCGGAGCGGTGAGGGGTGGCTAATATTTTCCATGCTAGATGTGTTATTCTCACGATGAGTGTTTATTCACTTGTCATTGCACGAGAGTAAGGCAAAGATTTTAGGGATGCCCAGTCCCGAAATGTAAAATGAATTTACTTTATGTTGTTAAATAATAAATTCCTTGGAAAGTGCTGGTATGGAGGGAAACCGTGGATACGGCTAGCCATGGAAAGTGAAAGTATGGTTGAAAAAGGAATAAACTTTATTTTCTGTTTGGGAACTGCCTATGATATATCTAGCATGGAAAGTGTTGGGAACACTAAGTCGTTTTCGTTGGTGGGATGGATACACCTCCCAAAATGATTTTATCTTTAAGTTTTTTGCTTCGAGCTCTGGCACCTCTACAAATCCCTACTTCCCTCTGCGAAGGGCCTTTCTTTTATTTTATGCAATTTTTATTTTAAATTTGAATCTCCATCCTTTCTTACAAAGCACCAACTAGGAGGCACTATGATCATACTTGAGCATTTGGTGTAGTTAATATGCGAGTGTGTTTCATGAATGGATCAATGATTGAGCATGATGGGCTAGGGATAGCTTATTTTAGCATTGATATTTTGAAAGACATGGTTGCTTGTTGATATGATTGAGTATTTAAGTTATCATGTCAAATCTAGACTATTGCTTTGAACAATATAAAAGTCCAAATGTCCATGCTATGAAGAAAAGAATATGATATGACATGATAGGCAACATTCCACATCAAAAATTCTATTTTTATCACTTACCTACTCGATGCATCATGTCATCGTTCTTATTGCATTACTCCGTTCTCCATGAACTTAATACACTAAATGCATGCTGGATAGCGGTCGATGTGTGGAGTAATAGTAGTAGATGCAGGCAGGAGTCGGTCTACTAATCTTGGACGTGATACCTATGTAACGATCATTGCCTGGATATCATCATGATTATGTGAAGTCCTATCAATTGCCCAACAGTACTTTGTTCACACACCGATTGCTATTTTTCTCGAGAGAAACCACTAGTGAAATCTACGACGCCCGGATGTCTTTCTCATATATTTGCCCTTGCAATCTACTTTTATTTGCCATTTATTTTCAGATCTATTAAACCAAAAATACAAAATACCATGCTACAATTTATTCTTATTTATTTTATTTGGCGTTCGATCTATCAATCTACTACAATTTTATCTCACGTCCGCTTTCCTATCTTGAGGCGTCATACCCGAAATGGATTGACAACCCCTTTAACACATCGGGTTGCGAGGATTTGTTATCTGTGTGCAGGGGCTGTTTACGTTGTGTTGCTTAGTTCTCCTACTGGTTCGATAACCTTGGTTTCATATCTGAGGGAAGTACCTACCGCCGCTGTGCTGCATCATCCCTTCCTCTTTGGGGAAAAACCGACATGGCTTCAAGCGACATCAGGTTGTGAGTAGTTGTTATTTGTGTGCAGGTGCTGTTTACGTTGTGTTGCTTGGTTCTCCTACTGGTTCGATAACCTTGTTTTCATATCTAAGGGAAATACCTACCGCCACTATGCTGCATCATCCCTTCCTCTTTGGGGAAATACCGATGTAGCTTCAAGCGACATCAAAAGGAATTTCTGGCACCGTTGCCGGGGAGGATCTTCAACATATACCAGATTCCTAATCACAAATCTCATCTCCTCGCAATTTACATTATTTGGCATTTTCCTCTCATTTTCCTCTCCCCCACTTCACAAAAAAATGCCTTTTTTATTCGCCCCTCTTTTTCGTTCGCCTTTTTTTGCCGGATCTGTTTTTGAGTGCAATCTTGTTGTGTAGTCATCATCACTCAAGAGAACACCAAGTTGTGTGATTTCTCAAATACCAACAACAATGATTTTATTGGCACTCCGCTTGCTCCTCCCGCCACTAGTGCGGAGACTTGTGATATTAATACTGCTTTGCTGAATCTTGTTATGAAGGATCAATTTTCCAGTACTCCTAATGAGGATGCCACTACCATCTTAATACCTTCATGGAATTTTGCGATATGCAAAAGAAAAAAGATGTGGACAATGATGTCATGAAGATGAAATTATTTCCGTTTTCTTTGCATGATTCTGCAAAAAATTGGTTCCCTCGCAATAGTATCGATTCTTGGAATAAGTGCAAAGATGCTTTTATCACTAAGTATTTTCCACCTGCAAAACTTATTTCCCTTAGAACCAAGATCATGAATTTCAAGCAACTTGAACATGAGCATGTTGCACAATCTTGGGAAAGGATGAAAATGATGCTAAGGAATTGCCCAACTCATTGGTTAAATCTTTGGATGATCATACAATTTTTTTATGTGGGATTGAATTTTGCTTCTCGTAATCTTTTAGATTCCATCGCGGGTGGTACTTTTATGGAAATTACTTTTGGTGAAGCCACCAAATTTCTTGATAATATCATGGCAAATTATTCACAATGGCATACCGAAGAGCTCCTACTAGTAAAAAGGTTAATTCGGTTGAAGAAATTTCTTCTTTGATTGAAAAGGTTGATGCTCTTATGAAATTGGTTGCTAGTATAAGTGCTCCTATTTATTTTAATGATATGCCTTTGTCTACTTTGATTGAGCAAAATAGTGATGCCGTAGATGTGAATTTTATCTCTCGAAATAATTTCAACAACAATGCTTATAGAGCTAGTTTTAATCCTAGGCCTTTTCCTAGTAATTCCTCTAATAATTATGGTAATTCCTATGGTAATCCTCCCTATAATAATAATAGGAACACCTCTGATCTTGAGAATAATATTAAAGAATTTATCAACACGCAAAAAGTTTTCAACACTTCCATAGAAGAAAGGTTGAATAAGATTGATGATTTGTCTAGAAGTGTTGATAGAATTTCTCATGATGTGGAAAATCTCAAGATGAAATTTTTTGTGCCTAAGCTTGATGAATACGTTAAATCTCTTTACGTTTCTATGGATGAAAGTAAGAAAAGAACCGCTATGCTTAGATCTAAAAGAGAATTTTTAGAAAAAATGTTTTCTAGTGAATACTTACGCAAAAGTGATGACGATCTTAAAATGATTGGTGTTTCTTCTATTGATTCCTTGTTTAGTAATATTAAGATTGATGAAAAAGGGATTGGAGAAGAGTCAACTTTAGCTAGAAGGCGTCCCGATATTTCGGAGGGTGAAAATCTTGTTGAGAAAATTGATAAAAGTGGGTTTGAAGAGGTCAAAACTTTAGCTAGTGATGTGCCCACTCTTTTGGATTACAAAGACTATAATTATGATAGTTGCTATTTTATTGATTATATTTATTTGTTGCGATCCATGATAAATTCACCCCATGCTTATGAACAAAATAAAGCTTTTACTAAACATATTGTTGATGCTATGATGAAAGCTTTAGAAGAAAAGTTGGAATTAGAAGTTTCAATTCCTAGAAAATTGCATGATGAATGGGAACCTACTATCAAAGTCAAGATTAAAAATTATGAGTGTTTTGCTTTATGTGACTGAGGTGCTAGTGTTCCTACTATTCCGAAATCTTTATATGATGTGCTTGGTATTAACGATATTGAATCATGTTCTTTAATTTTGCACTTGGAAGATTCTACTATTAAAAAGCATATGGGAAGAATTAATGATGTTCTTAATCTTGAAAATAGGAATTATATGCCCATGGATTTTATTGTTCTTGATATTGATTGCAATTCGTCTTGTCCAATTATTCTTGGTAGACCGTCTTTACGCACTACCATTGTCATGATTGATATGAAAGAAGGCAATATCAAGTTCCAATTTCCTTTGAGGAAGCGTATGGAACACTTCCCTAGAACAAGAATTAGGCCGCCATATGAATCAATCATGAGGGCATCTATGTATCTCGAACCAAAGATGACAAAACTTAGATCCTTGCTTTATGCCTAGCTAAGGGCGTAAAACTATAGCGCTTGTTGGGAGGCAACCCAATGAATAAAATTTATTTTTTCTTTTTTGCTTCCTGTTCTTGAGTGTTAGCACAATTATACTACTGTTATGATTGTGTTTTTTGTGTTTTAATAAGTGTTTGTGCCAAGTAAAGCCTTTAGGATCTTCTTGGGTGATAGTTGTTTGATCTTGCTGAAAAAACAGAAACTTTTGCGCTCACGAAAACAATTCTCGTTTTAACCAGAGAGTGATAAAATAGCTATTACTTTTTCAGTAGATCTATATACAAATTACTCAGGACGTCCAAATTTTCAGAATTTTTGGAGTTACAGAAGTATTCAAAACGTCTAGATTGCTACAAACTCTTCTGTTTTTGACAAATTCTGTGTTCTTTGTGTTATGTGCTTGTTTTGATGGATCTATGGTTTTCTTTATGAGTTTTTGCCATAGAAAACTTGTAATACAATAGATATAATGCAAGAACAAAATATGAATTGGTTTGATACAACACTTATAGTAGTGATTTATTTTCTTATAATAACGGATCTCACGAAGGTTTTGTTGAGTTTTCTGTGATTGAAATTTTCAAGTTTTGGGTTATCTTACGATGCATGACGGAATAAGGAGTAAGAAGAGCCTAAGCTTGGGTATGCCCCGGCATCCCCCGCTATTATCCAAAAGAGATCAAGCAACTAAGCTTGGGGATGCCCCCGAGTGGCATCCCCTCTTTCCTCTAGCGACCATCGGTATTTTACTCGAAGCTATTTTTTATTCGTCACATACTATGTGTTTTGCTTGGAGCGTCTTGTATGATACGAGTCTTTGCTTGTTTTATTGTGTGCTTTAAGTGTTGATTCCTTGCTGGACACACCTAGTTTAGAGAGCCAAAATTATGTCATGACTTGTTAGAATTGCTCTGTATGCTTCACTTAAATTTTTATGAGCTATGGACTTGCTCTAGTGCTTCACATTTATCTTTTTAGCACGGTGTGCTTCAGTAATTTTGAAGAAATGCTCTCTTGCTTCACTTAGATTTATTTGAGAGTTAGTAAAATTTTCAAGAAATTCTCTCTTACTTCACTTAAATTATTTTGAGAGAAAGAAAAATCATGCTCATGATCTTCACTTATATTTGTTTGAGATTATCAAAAGCAACATATGAAAATTAGTTCCAAAGTGATAGGTATCCAAGAAGGATATAATAAAACTTTCATGAAGATCATTGGACAAAATAAACTTGATTCTTAGTAATAGATTTGAGATATGATGATGTGATATGTGAGTTATGTTGATGAGTAATTATGCTTTAGTAAGAATATTGGTGTTAAGGCTTGTGATTCCCTATGCAAGCACGAAAGTCAATAATTATGCAATGAAATTAGATCCTACTTGTGGTGCATTATTCGGTGTTAATTATACTTAATGCTCGCTTATGAGATTATTCGTTTCTTGGTTGGTCGCTTCTCAATCTTTTGCTAGCCTTAATTTTGCACTAAGTATGATCACTACTTGTGCATCCAAAAACCTTTAAACCAGTTTTGCCACATGAGTCCACTATATCTACCTATATGCGGTATTATTTTGCCATTCTAAGCAAATTTGTATGTGCCATCTCTAATTTTCAAAATAAACTTCTCTTTTGTGTGTTCATTTTGCTCGCGAAGCGGTGAGGGGTGGCTAATATTGTCCATGCTAGATGTGTTATTCTCACGATGAGTGTTTATTCACTTGTCATCGCACGAGAGTAAGGTAAAGATTTTAGGGATGCCCAGTCCGGAAATGTAAAATGAATTTACTTTATGTTATCAAATAATAAATTCCTTGGAAAGTGCTGGTATGGAGGGAAACCGTGGATACGGCTAGCCATGGAAAGTGAAAGTATGGTTGAAAAAGGAATAAACTTTATTTTCTATTTGGGAACTGCCTATGATATATCTAGCATGGAAAGTGTTGGGAACTCTAAGTCGTTTTCGTTGGTGGGATGGATACACCTCCCAAAATGTTTTTATCTTTAAGTTTTTCGCTTTGAGCTCTGGCACCTCTACAAATCCCTACTTCCCTCTGCGAAGGGCCTTTCTTTTATTTTATGCAATTTTTATTTTAAATATGAGTCTCCATCTTCTCTTATAAAGCACCAACTAGGAGGCACTATGATCGTACTTGAGCATTGGGTGTAGTTAATATGCGAGTGTATTTCATGAATGGATCAATGATTGAGCATGATGGGCTAGGGATAGCTTATTTTAGCATTGATATTTTGAAAGACATGGTTGCTTGTTGATATGATTGAGTATTTAAGTTATCACGTCAAAAACTAGACTATTGCTTTGAACAATATAAAAGTCCAAATGTCCATGCTATGAAGAAAAGAATATGATATGACATGATAGGCAGCATTCCACATCAAAAATTCTATTTTTATCACTTACCTACTCGATGCATCATGTCATCGTTCTTATTGCATTACTCCGTTTCTCCATGAACTTAATACACTAGATGCATGCTGGATAGCGGTCGATGTGTGGAGTAATAGTAGTAGATGCAACCAGGAGTAGGTCTACTAATCTTGGACGTGATGCCTATGTAACGATCATTACCTGGATATCGTCATGATTATTTGAAGTTCTATCAATTTCCCAACAATACTTTGTTCACCCACCGATTGCTATTTTTCTCGAGAGAAACCACTAGTGAAATCTACGACCCCCGGGTCTCTTTCTCATATATTTGCTTTTACGATCTACTTTTATTTGCCATTTATTTTCAGATCTATTAAACCAAAAATACAAAAATACCTTGCTACAATATATTCTTATTTATTTTATTTGGCGTTCGATCTATCAATCTACTACAATTTTATCTCATGTCCGTTCGCCTATCTTGAGGCATCATACCCGAAATGAATTGACAACCCCTTTAACACATCGAGTTGCGAGGATTTGTTATCTCTGTGCAGGGGCTATTTACGTTGTGTTGCTTAGTTCTCCTACTGGTTCGATAACCTTGGTTTCATATCTGAGGGAAATACCTACCATCGTTGTGCTGCATCATCCCTTCCTCTTTGGGGAAAAACCGACGTGGCTTCAAGCGACATCAGGTTGTGAGTAGTTGTTATTTGTGTGCAGGTGCTGTTTACGTTGTGTTTCTTGGTTCTCCTACTGGTTCGATAACCTTGGTTTCATATCTGAGGGAAATACCTACCGCCACTATGCTGCATCATCCCTTCCTCTTTGGGGAAATACCGACGTAGCTTCAAGCGACATCAAAAGGAATTTCTGGCACCGTTGCCGGGGAGGATCTTCAATATATACCAGGTTCCTAATCACAAATCTCATCTCCTCGCAATTTACATTATTTGGCATTTGCCTCTCATTTTCCTCTCCCCCACTTCACAAAAAATTGCCTTTTTTATTCGCCCCTCTTTTCCGTTCGCCTTTTTTGCCGGATCTGTTTTTGAGTGCAATCTTGTTGTGTAGTCATCATGACTCAAGAGAGCACCAAGTTGTGTGATTTCTCAAATAACAACAACAATGATTTTATTGGCACTCTGCTTGCTCCTCCCGCCACTAGTGCGGAGACTTGTGATATTAATACTGCTTTGCTGAATCTTGTTATGAAAGATCAATTTTCTGGTACTCCTAATGAGGATGCCGCTACCATCTTAATACCTTCGTGGAATTTTGCGATATGCAAAAGAAAAAAAATGTGGACAATGATGTCGTCAAGATGATATTATTTCCGTTTTCTTTGCGTGATTCTGCAAAAAATTGGTTCTCTTTGCCTCGCAATTGTATCGATTCTTGGAATAAGTACAAAGATGCTTTTATCACTAAGTATTTTCCACCTGCAAAAATTATTTCCCTTAGAACCAAGATCATGAATTTCAAGCAACTTGAACATGAGCATGTTGCACAATCTTGGGAAAGGATGAAAATGATGCTAAGGAATTGCCCAACTCATGGGTTAAATCTTTGGATGATCATACACATTTTTTTACGTGGGATTGAATTTTGCTTCTCATAATCTTTTAGATTCCGTCGCGGGTGGTACTTTTATGGAAATTACTTTTGGTGAAGCCACCAAATTTCTTGATAATATCATGGCAAATTATTCACAATGGCATACCGAAAGAGCTCCGACTAGTAAAAAAGTTAATTCGGTTGAAGAAATTTCTTCTTTGATTGAAAAGGTTGATGCTCTTATGAAATTGGTTGCTAGTAGAAGTGCTCCTATTTATTGTAATTATATGCCTTTGTCTACTTTGATCGAGCAAAATAGTGATGCCGTAGATGTGAATTTTATCTCTCAAATTATTTCAACAACAATGCTTATAGAGCTAATTTTAATCCTAGGCCTTTTCCTAGTAATTCCTCTAATAATTATGGTAATTCCTATGGTATTCCTCCCTATAATAATAATAGGAACACCTCTGATCTTGAGAATAATATTAAAGAATTTATCAACACGCAAAAAGTTTTCAACACTTCCATAGAAGAAAAGTTGAATAAGATTGATGATTTGTCTAGAAGTGTTGATATAATTTCTCATGATGTGGAAAATCTCAAGATGAAATTTTTTGTGCCTAAGGTTGATAAATAAATTAAATCTCTTTATGTTTCTATGGATGAAAGTAAGAAAAGAACCGCTATGCTTAGAGCTAAAAGAGAATTTTTAGAAAAAAAACGTTTTCTAGTGATTACTTTCGTAAAAGTGATGAAGATCTTAAAATGATTGGTGTTTCTTCTATTGATTCCTTGTTTAGTAATATTAATATTGATGAAAAAGTGACTGGAGAAGAGTCAACTTTAGCTAGAAGGCGTCCCGATATTTCGGAGGGTGAAAATCTTGTTGAGAAAATTGATAAAAGTGGGTTTGAAGAGGTCAAAACTTTAGCTAGTGATGTGCCCACTCTTTTGGATTACAAAGACTTTAATTATGATAGTTGCTATTTGATTGATTGTATTTCTTTGTTGCAATCCATGATAAATTCACCCCATGCTTATGAACAAAATAAAGCTTTTACTAAACATATTGTTGATGCTATGATGAAAGCTTTAGAAGAAAAGTTGGAATTAGAAGTTTCAATTCCTAGAAAATTGCATGATGAATGGGAACCTACTATCATAGTCAAGATTAAAAATTATGAGTGTTTTGCTTTATGTGACTGAGGTGCTAGTGTTCCTACTATTCCGAAATCTTTATATGATGTGCTTGGTCTTAACGATATTGAATCATGTTCTTTAAATTTGCACTTGGAAGATTCTACTATTAAAAAGCATATGGGAAGAATTAATGATGTTCTTAATCTTGCAAATAGGAATTATATGCCCATGGATTTTATTGTTCTTGATATTGATTGCAATTCGTCTTGTCCAATTATTCTTAGTAGACCGTCTTTACGCACTACCATTGTCATGATTGATATGAAAGAAGGCAATATCAAGTTCCAATTTCCTTTGAGGAAGCGTATGGAACACTTCCCTAGAACAAGAATTAGGCCACCATATGAATCAATCATGAGGGCATCTTATGTATCTCGAACCAAGGATGACAAAACTTAGATCCTTGCTTTATGCCTAGCTAAGGGCGTAAAACTATAGCGCTTGTTGGGAGGCAACACAATGAATAAAATTTATTTTTGCTTTTTTGCTTCATGTTCTTGAGTGTTAGCACAATTATACTACTGTTATGATTGTGTTTTTTGTGTTTTAGTTAGTGTTTGTGCCAAGTAAAGCATTTAGGATCTTCTTGGGTGATAGTTGTTTGATCTTGCTGAAAAAATAGAAACTTTTGCGCTCACGAAAACAATTCTCGTTTTTAAGCAGAGAGTGATAAAATAGCTATTCCTTTTTCAGTAGATCTATATACAAATTACTCAGGGCGTCCAAATTTTCAGAATTTTTGGAGTTACAGAAGTATTCAAAACATCTAGATTGCTACAAACTATTCTGTTTTTGACAGATTCTGTGTTCTTTGCGTTGTGTGCTTGTTTTGATGGCTCTATGGTTTTCTTTGATGAGTTTTTGCCATAGAAAAGTTGGAATACAATAGATATAATGCAAGAACAAAATATGAATTGGTTTGATACAACACTTATAGTAGTGATTTATTTTCTTATACTAACGAATCTCACGAAGGTTTTGTTGAGTTTTCAGTGATTGAAGTTTTCAAGTTTTGGGTTATCTTATGATGCATGACGGAATAAGGAGTAAGAAGAGCCTAAGCTTGGGTATGCCCCGGCATCCCCCGCTATTATCCAAAAGAGATCAAGCAACTAAGCTTGCGGATGCCCTTGAGTGGCATCCCCTCTTTCCTCTAGCGACCATCGATATTTTACTCGAAGCTATTTTTTTATTCATCACATACTATGTGTTTTGCTTGGAGCGTCTTGTATGATACAAGTCTTTGCTTGTTTTATTTTGTACTTTAAGTGTTGATTCCTTGCTGGACACACCTATTTTAGAGAGCCAAAATTATGTCATGACTTGTTAGAATTGGTCTCTATGCTTCACTTAAATTTTTATGAGCTATGGACTTGCTCTAGTGCTTCACATATATCTTTTTTAGCACGGTGTGCTTCAGTATTTTTGAAGAAATGCTCTCTTGCTTCACTTAGATTTATTTGAGAGTTAGTAAAATTTTCAAGAAATTCTCTCTTACTTCACTTAAATTATTTTGAGAGAAAGAAAAATCATGCTCATGATCTTCACTTATATTTGTTTGAGATTATCACAAGCAACATATGAAAATTAGTTCCAAAGTGATAGGTATCCAAGAAGGATATAATAAAACTTTCATGAAGATCATTGGACAAAATAAACTTGATTCTTAGTAATAGTTTTGAGATATGATGATGTGATATGTGAGTTATGTTGATGAGTAATTGTGCTTTGGTAAGAATATTGGTGTTAAGGTTTGTGATTCCCTATGCAAGCACGAAAGTCAATAATTATGCAATGAAATTATATCCAACTTGTGGTGCATTATTCGGTGTTAATTATACTTAATGCTCGCTTATGAGATTATTCGTTTCTTGGTTGGTTGCTTCTCAATCTTTTGCTAGCCTTCATTTTGCACTAAGTATGATCACTACTTGTGCATCCAAAAACCTTTAAACCAGTTTTGCCACATGAGTCCACTATATCTACCTATATGCGGTATTATTTTGCCATTCTAAGCAAATTTGTATGTGCCATCTCTAATTTTCAAAATAAACTTCTCTTTTGTGTGTTCATTTCGCTCGCGGAGCGGTGAGGGGTGGCTAATATTTTCCATGCTAGATGTGTTATTCTCACGATGAGTGTTTATTCACTTGTCATTACATGAGAGTAAGGCAAAGATTTTAGGGATGGCCAGTCCCGAGATGAAAAATGAATTTACTTTATGTTGTCGAATAATAAATTCCTTGTAAAGTGCGGGTATGGAGGGAAACCGTGGATACGGCTAGCCATGGAAAGTGAAAGTATGGTTGAAAAAGGAATAAACTTTATTTTCTGTTTGGAACTGCCTATGATATATCTAGCATGGAAAGTGTTGGGAACTATAAGTCGTTTTTGTTGGTGGGATGGATACACCTCCCAAAATGTTTTTATCTTTAAGTTTTTCACTTTGAGCTCTAGCACCTCTACAAATCCCTACTTCCCTCTGCGAAGGGCCTTTCTTTTATTTTATGCAATTTTTATTTTAAATATGAGTCTCCATCTTCTCTTATAAAGCACCAACTAGGAGGCACTATGATCGTACTTGAGCATTGGGTGTAGTTAATATGCGAGTGTATTTCATGAATGGATCAATGATTGAGCATGATGGGCTAGGGATAGCTTATTTTAGCATTGATATTTTGAAAGACATGGTTGCTTGTTGATATGATTGAGTATTTAAGTTATCATGTCAAAACTAGACTATTGCTTTGAACAATATAGAAGTCCAAATGTCCATGATATGAAGAAAAGAATATGATATGACATGATAGGCAGCATTCCACATCAAAAATTCTATTTTTATCACCTACCTACTCGAGAACGAGTAGGAGTTAGGCTTGGGGATGTTGATACATCTCCAACGCATCTATAATTTTTGATTGTTCCATGCTGTTATATTATAAATCTTGGATGTTTTATAATCATTTGATAGTCATTTTGTATCATTTTTTGGTACTAACCCATTGACATAGTGCCAAGTGCCAATTGCTGCTTTATTTCATGTTTTTTACATCGCAGAAAATCAATACCAAAGGGATTTCAAATGACACGAAACCTTGTGGAATTTTTTTATGGACCATAAGACACCTAATGGGCCAAGGCTGTGCCTGGGGGTGCTCCGAGGAGAGCACAACCCACAAGGGCGCGCAGGAGGCCCATGCGCGCCCTGGTGGGTTTTGCCCACCTCGGGTGCCCCCGGACCGCCTCTTTGCTCTATAAATACCCCAATATTCCAGAAACCCTAGGGGAGTCGACAAAAACAATTCCAGCCGCCGTAGAGTCTAGAACCACCAGATCCAATCTAGACACCATCACGGATGGGGTTCACCACCTCCATTTGTGCCTCTCCGATGATGCATGAATAGTTCTTTGTAGACCTTCGGGTCCATAGTTAGTAGCTAGATGGCTTCCTCTCTCTCGTTTGATTCTCAATACAACGATCTCTTGGAGATCGATATGATGTAACTCTTTTTGCGGTGTGTTTGTTGGGATCAGATGAACTTCGAGTTTATGATCAAATCTATCTTTTCATATCCATGAAAGGATTTGAGTTTCTTTGATCTCTTTTATGCATGGTTGCTTACAGCCTCGTATTTATTCTCCGATATTTGGGTTTTGTTTGGCCAACTTGATCTATTTATCTTGCAATGGGAAGAGGTGCCTTGTAGTGGGTTTGATCTTACGGTGCTTGATCCCAGTGACAGAAGGGGAACCGACATGTATGTATCGTTGCTATTAAGGATAAAACGATGGGGTCTATCTCTACATAGATAGATCTTGTCTACATCATGTCATCGTTCTTATTGCATTACTCTGTTTCTCCATGAACTTAATACACTAGATGCATGCTGGATAGCGGTCGATGTGTGGAGTATAGTAGTAGATGCAGGCAGGAGTCGGTCTACTAATCTTGGACGTGATGCCTATGTAATGATCATTGCCTAGATATCATCATGATTGTTTAAAGTTCTATCAATTGCCCAACAGTAATTTGTTTACCCACCATTTGCTATTTTTCTAGAGAGAAACTACTAGTAAAACTTATGCCCCCCAGGTCTCTTTCTCATATTAGTTGCCTTCGCGATCTATTTTATTTGCCTTTTATTTTCAGATCTACTAAACCGAAAATACAAAAATACCTTGGTGAAATTTATTTTATTTGGCGTTCGATCTATCAATATTTACAACTCTCTCACGTCCTTTTGCCCATCTTGGGGCACCGCTACCCGAAAGGGATTGACAACCCCTTTTACATGTCTGGTTGCGAGTAGATGTTATTTGTGTGCAGGTGTTGTTTACGTTGTGTTGCTTGGTTCTCCTACTGGTTCGATAACCCTGGTTTCATATCTGAGGGAAATACCTACCGCCGTTGTGCTACATCATCCCTTCCTCTTTGGGGAAATACCGATGTAGCTTCAAGCGACATCACCATGTTTACAATAGTTATATATGGTTTTGGTATGATTTGAATGGAACTAACTCGGACTAACGATGTTTTCAGCAGAACTACCATGGTGTTGTTTTTTGTGCAGAAATAGAAGTTCTCCAAATGCGACGATAGTTTGAATTGTGGACTCATGATCAGCTTATCTATGGATTTATGATCAACTTATTTATGATCTAGTTGGCCAAACCAAACCGATAGTTTGAAGTACTACACGCATGCTCCTAGGGGGATAGATTGGTAGGAAAAGACCATCGATTGTCCCCAACCGCCACTCATAAGGAAGACAATCAATAAATAAATCATGCTCTGACTTCATCACAGAATGGTTCACCATACGTGCATGCTACGGGAATCACAAACTTTAACACAAGTATTTCTCAAATTCACAATTACTTACTAGCACGACTCTAATATCACCATCTTCATATCTCAAAACAATCATAAGGAATCAAACTTCTCATAGGATTCAATGCACTTTATATGAAAGTTTTTATTATCCCTCTTGGATGCATATCACACTAGGACTAAATTTATAACCAAAGCAAATTATCATGTTGTTTAAAGATTCTCAAAATAATATAAGTGAAGCATGAGAGTTCATCAATTTCTATAAAATAAAATCACGCCGTGCTCTAAAAAGATATAAGTGAAGCACTAGAGCAATTATGCCTAGCTCAAAAGATATAAGTGAAGCACATAGAGCATTCTAATAAATCACGATTCTTGCATGTCTCTCTCAAAAGGTGTGTACAACAAGGATGATTGTGGCAAACTAAAAAGCAAAGACTCAAATCATACAAGACGCTCCAATAAAACACATATCATGTGGTGAATAAAAATATATCCTCAAGTAAAGTTACCGATAGACGAAGATGAAAGAGGGATGCCTTTCTGGGCATCCCCAAGCTTAGGCTCTTGCCACTCCTTATTCCGTAGTCCATCAAATCCTTACCCAAAACTTGAAAACTCCACAACACAAAATCGCATAAGCTCCATTAGTATAAGAAAATAAATCACCACTTTTGGTACTGTTGTGAACTCATTCTTTATTCATATTGGTGTAATATATATTGTATTACAACTTTTCCATGGTTCATACCCCCAGATAGTAGCCATAGATTCATCAAAATAAGCAAAAAACACATAGAAAACAGAATCTGTCAAAAACAGAACTGTCGTGGAATCGTCATGGCAGATGTCCTAGCAAAAGGACTTAGTCATAGGGTCATCGCAACTAGGAAGCTGCTACCTCTTGAGCATGCGTTGGTTTTCCCCGAAGAGGAAGGGATGATGCAGAAAAGTAGCGTAAGTATTTCCCTTAGTTTTTGAGAACCAAGGTATCAATCCAGTAGGAGGCCACGCTCAAGTCCCTCGTACCTGCACAAAATGATAGCTACTCGCAACCAACGCGATTAGGGGTTGTCAATCCCTTCACAGTCACTTACGAGAGTGAGATCTGATAGATATAATATTTTTGGTATTTTTGGTAAAAAGATGCAAAGTAAAAAGTAAAGGCAAAGTAAAAAGCAAAGCAAGATTAAAGTGATGGAGATTGATATGATGAGAATAGACCCGGGGCCCATAGGTTTCACTAGTGGCTTCTCTCAAGAGCATAAGTATTCTATGGTGGGTGAACAAATTAGTGTTGAGAAATTGATAGGATTGAGCATAGTTATGAGAATATCTAGGCATGATCATGTATATAGGCATCACGTCCATGACAAGTAGACCGAAACGATTCTGCATCTACTACTATTACTCCACTCATTGACCGCTATCCAGCATGCATCTAGAGTATTAAGCTAAAAACAGAGTAACGCCTTAAGCAAGATGACATGATGTAGAGAGATAAATTCATGCAATATGAAATAAACCCCATCTTGTTATCCTTGATGGCAACGATACAACATGTGCCTTGCTGCCCCTTCTGTCACTGGGAAAGGACACCGCAAGATCGAACCCATAGCTAAGCACTTCTCCCATGGCAAGAACTACCAATCTAGTTGGCCAAACCAAACGGATAAAAGAATTCAGAGAAGATTCAAATATTATTCATAGATAGACTTGATCATAAACCCACAATTCATCGGACTCAACAAACACACTGCAAAAAGAAGATTACATCTAATAGATCTCCACAAGAGAGGGGGAGAACTTTGTATTGAGATCCAAAAAGAGAGAAGAAGCCATCTAGCTACTAACTATGGACCCGAAGGTCCGAGGTAAACTACTCACACTTCATCGGAGAGGCTATGATGATGTAGAAGCCCTCCGTGACGACGGCCCTCTCCGGCGGAGCTCCAGAACAGGCCCCAAGATGGGATCTCGTGGATACAGAAAGTTGCGGCGGTGGAATTAGGTTTTTGGCTCCTTTTTTGTTCGTTTGGGGGTACGTAGGTATATATAGGAGGAAGGAGTACGTCGGTGGAGCACTGAGGGGCCCACGAGGCAGGGGGCGCGCCCTAGGGGGGGCGCCCCCCCTCGTGACCGCCTCTTTGACTCCTTGGAGTAGGGTCCAAGTCTCCTGGATCACGTTCGGTGAGAAAATCACGTTCCTGAAGGTTTTATTCCGTTTGGACTCCGTTTGATATTCTGTTTCTTCGAAACACTGAAATAGGCAAAAACAGCAATTTTGGGCTGGGCCTCCGGTTAATAGGTTAGTCCCAAAAATAATATAAAAGTGGACAATAAAGCCCAATATAGTCCAAAATAGTAGATAATATAGCATGGAGCAATCAAAAATTATAGATACGTTGGAGACGTATCAGGCATCCCCAAGCTTAAATCCTGCTCGTCCTCGAGTAGGTAAATGATAAAAAGAGAATTTTTGATGCGGAGTGCTACTTGGCATAATTTCAATGTAAATCTTCTTAATTGTGATATGAATATTCAGATTCAAAAGATTCAAGACAAAAGTTCATATTGACATAAAAAATAATAATACTTCAAGCATACTAACAAAGCAATTATGTCTTCTCAAAATAACATGGCCAAAGAAAGTTATCCCTACAAAATCATATAGTCTGGCTATGCTCTATCTTCACCACACAAAGTATTTAAATCATGCACAACCCCAATGACAAGCCAAGCAATTGTTTCATACTCTAACTTTTTCAAAACTTTTTCAATCTTCATGCAATACATGAGCGTGAGCCATGGATATAGCACTATAGGTGGAATAGAATGGTGGTTCTGGACAAGACAAAAAGAGGAAGATAGTCTCACATCAACTAGGCATATCAACGGGCTATGGAGATGCCCATCAATAGATATCAATGTGAGTGAGTAGGGATTGCCATGCAACGGATGCACTAGAGCTATAAGTATATGAAAGCTCAAAAAGAAACTAAGTGGGTGTGCATCCAACTTGCTTGCTCATGAAGACCTAGGGCAATTTGAGGAAGCCCATCATTGGAATATACAAGCCAAGTTCTATAATGAAAAATTCCCACTAGTATATGAAAGTGATAACATGAGAGACTCTCTACTATGAAGATCATGGTGCTACTTTGAATCACAAGTGTGGTAAAAGGATAGTAACATTGTCCTTTCTCTCTTTTTCTCTCATTTTATTATTATTATTTTTTAATTTTTTGGGCCTTTTCTCTTTTTTATGTCCTCTTTTTATTTGGGCTTCTTTGGCCTCTCTTTTTTTCGTCCGGAGTCTCATCCCGACTTGTGGGGGAATCATAGTCTCCATCATTCTTTCCTCACTGGGACAATGCTCTAATAATGATGATCATCACACTTCTATTTTTCTTACAACTCAAAAATTACAACTCGATACTTAGAACAAAATATGACTCTATATGAATGCCTCCGGTGGTGTACCGGGATATGCAATATGACAATGATGAGGTGTGTCATAATAAACGGAACGATGGAAAGTTGCATGGCAATATATCTCGGAATGGCTATGGAAATGACATAATAGGTAGGTATGGTCGCTGTTTTGAGGAAGGTATATGGTAGGTGTATGATACATGTGAAAAGTGCATGGTATTAGAGAGGCTAGCAAAGGTGGAAGGGTGAGAGTGCGTATAATCCATGGACTCAACATTAGTCATAAAGAACTCATATATTTATTGCAAAAATCTAGAAGTTATCAAAGCAAAGTATTACGCGCATGCTCCTAGGGGGATAGATTGGTAGGAAAAGACCATCGCTCGTCCCCGGCCACCACTCATAAGGAAGACAATCAATAAATAAATCATACTACGACTTCATCACATAACGGTTCACCATACGTGCATGCTACGGGAATCAAAAACTTTAACACAAGTATTCTTTAAATTCACAACTACTCAACTAGCATGACTTTAATATTATCACCTCCATATCTCAAACAACTATCATGTTTCAATCTTTTCTTAGTATTCAACACACTCAAAAGAAAGTTTCACAAATCTTGAATACCAAGCATACTACTATTAAGCAAATTACCATGCTATTAAGAGACTCTCAAAATAATTTAAGTGAAGCATGAGAGATCAATAGTTTCTTTAAAACAAATCCACCACCGTGCTCTAAAAGATGTAAGTGAAGCACATAGAGCAAAAATTATAACGCTCAAAAGATATAAGTGAAGCACATAGAGCAAAACTACTTAGCTCAAAAGATATAAGTGAAGCACATAGAGCAAAACTACTTAGCTCAAAAGATATAAGTGAAGCACATAGAGTATTCTATCAAATTTTAATTCATGTATGGCTCTATCAAAAGGTGTGTACAGCAAGGATGATTGTGGCATACTAAAACACAAAGACACAAATAATACAAGACGCTCCAAGCAAAACACATATCATGTTGGTGAATAAAAATATAGCTCCAAGTAAATTACCGATGGAAGTGGACGAAAGAGGGGATGCCTTCCGGGGCATCCCCAAGCTTTGACTTTTTGGTGTCCTTGGATTATCTTGGGGGTGCCATGGGCATCCCCATGCTTAGGCTCTTGCCACTCCTTGTTCCATAATCCATCACAAGAATTCACCCAAAACTTGAAAACTTCACAACACAAAACTTAAAGTAGAAAACTCGTGAGCTCCGTTAGCGAAAGAAAACAAAAGACCACTTCAAGGTACTGTAATGAACTCATTATTTATTTATATTGGTGTTAAACCTACTGTATTCCAACTTCTCTATGGATTATAAACTATTTTACTAACCATAGATTCATCAAAATAAGCAAACAACACACGAAAAACAGAATCTGTCAAAAACAGAACAGTCTGTAGTAATATGTAGCTAGCGCAAGATCTGGAACCCCAAAAATTCTAAAATAAACTTCTGGACGTGCGGAATTTATCTATTAATCATCTGAAAAAATAATTAACTAAATATCACTCTTCAAATAAAAATTACAGCAGTTCTCGTGAGCGCTAAAGTTTCTGTTTTTTACTGCAAGTTCAACAAGACTTTCCCCAAGTCTTCCCAACGGTTCTACTTGGCACAAACACTAATTAAACACAAAAATCACAACCAAAACAGAGGCTAGATAATTTATTTATTACTAAGCAGGAGCAAAAAGAAGGAATAAAAATAAAATTGGGTTGCCTCCCAACAAGCGCTATCGTTTAACGCCCCTAGCTAGGCATAAAAGCGAGGATAGATCTAGGTATTGCCATCTTTGGTAGGCAACTCTTCGATGAGGCACCTATTTCCCTTAGGAATTTCTTTATTTATAGTGATTATCAAACTTTTAGGCACAAGATCGAAATATTCATTTGTAGCAATTGGTTCCTTAATGATAGCAAAAAGATTGGGATGAATACTTATAGATTTAAGATCCGCGGTTTCCTTACTAGATGATTCACCCTTATTTTTAGGAACATACATAAGCTTGGCAATTTTAGTAGGAGGACTTGGAGTATTCTTTACAGAAGAAAAAGCGGTTCCCAAGTTTGTAATGATACCCTCAATTTTATCAATTCTAGTAGAATCTAAGTTTATCTTCTCATTAACTATGGGTTCCTTTTCCTTAATATTTTTCAAAGTCATTCCTACCTTAGATTCATATTGAGTAATTTGATTGTGGATCTTTTTATCTAGATTTTCAATTAATTCAATAGTAGCAACTTTATTTTCAATAATTTCAAGTCTTTGCATAACATGCTCCAAAGTTAACACGGCTCCATTAACCAAAAGAGGTGGTGAGCCAAATAAATTTAACATAGCATTATAAGAATCAAAAGTATGGCTACCCAAGAAGTTCCCTCCGGTAATGGTATCGAGGATATATCTATACCAAGGATTAACACCTACATAAAAATTGCGGATAAGAACTAAGGTAGATTGCTTCCTGGTAGATCTATTTTGAGCATTGCAAATTCTATACCAAGCATCTTTTTGATTTTCTCCCTCCCTTTGTTTAAAATTTAGAACTTCACTCTTGGGAGACAACGGAGAAGATATGAGACTAGCCATGACGACAAGCAAACAAACTAGCACACAAGCAAAAGAAAAGGCAAATGGAAAGGAGAGGGAGGATAGAGAGAGAGAGAGAGAGAGGGCGAATAAAACGGCAAGGGTGGAGTGGGGGAGAGGAAAACGAGAGGCAAATGGCAAATAATGTAATGCGAGAGATAGGGATTGTGATGGGTACTTGGTATGTTGACTTTTTGCGTAGACTCCCCGGCAACGGCGCCAGAAATCCTTCTTGCTACCTCTTGAGCATGCGTTGGTTTTCCCCGAAGAGGAAGGGATGATGCATCAAAGTAGCGTAAGTATTTCCCTCAGTTTTTGAGAACCAAGATATCAATCCAGTAGGAGGCCACGCTCAAGTCCCTTGTACCTGCACAAAACGATAGCTACTCGCAACCAACGCGATTAGGGGTTGTCAATCCCTTCACAGTCACTTACGAGAGTGAGATTTGATAGATATAATATTTTTGGTATTTTTGGTATAAAGATGCAAAGTAAAAAGTAAAGGCAAAGTAAAAAAGCAAAGCAAGATTAAAGTGATGGAGATTGATATGATGAGAATAGACCCGGGGGCCATAGGTTTCACTAGTGGCTTCTCTCAAGAGCATAAGTATTCTACGGTGGGTTAACAAATTACTGTTGAGCAATTGACAGAATTGAGCATAGTTATGAGAATATCTAGGCATGATCATGTATATAGGCATCACGTCCGTGACAAGTAGACCGAAACGATTCTGCATCTATTACTATTACTCCACTCATTGACCGCTATCCAGCATGCATCTAGAGTATTAAGTTAAAAACAGAGTAACACCTTAAGCAAGATGACATGATGTAGAGAGATAAATTCATGCAATATGAAATAAACCCCATCTTGTTATCCTCGATGGCAACGATACAATACGTGCCTTGCTGCCCCTTCTGTCACTGGGAAAGGACACCGCAAGATCGAACCCAAAGCTAAGCACTTCTCCCATGGCAAGAACTACCAATCTAGTTGGCCAAACCAAACGGATAATTTGAAGAGACTTGCAAAGATAACCAATCATACATAAAAGAATTCAGAGAAGATTCAAATATTATTCATAGATAGACTTGATCATAAACCCACAATTCATCGGTCTCAACAAACACACCGCGAAAAGAAGATTACATCGAATAGATCTCCACAAGAGAGGGGGAGAACTTTGTATTGAGATCCAAAAAGAGAGAAGAAGCCATCTAGCTACTAACTATGGACCCGGAGGTCTGAGGTAAACTACTCACACTTCATCGGAGAGGGTATGATGATGTAGAAGCCTTCCGTGATGACGGCCCTCTTCGGCGGAGCTCCGGAACAGGCCCCAAGATGGGATCTCATGGATACAGAAAGTTGCGGCGGTGGAATTAGGTTTTGGCTCCTTTTTTGTTCGTTTGGGGGTATGTAGGTATATATAGGAGGAAGGAGTACGTCAGTGGAGCACTAAGGGGCCCACGAGGCAGGGGGGCGCGCCCTAGGGGGGGCCACCCTCGTGACCACCTCTTTGACTCCTTGGAGTAGGGTCCAAGTCTCCTGAATCACGTTCGGTGAGAAAATCACGTTCTCGAAGGTTTTATTCCGTTTGGACTCCGTTTGATATTCCGTTTCTTCGAAACACTGAAATAGGCAAAAAAACAACAATTCTGGGCCGGGCCTCCGGTTAATAGGTTAGTCCCAAAAATAATATAAAAGTGGAAAATAAAGCCCAATATAGTCCAAAACAGTAGATAATATAGCATGGAGCAATAAAAAATTATAGATACATTGGAGACGTATCAGAAGCTTAAAGGGGTTAATCGGGACAAAGGACACGAGAGATTCTATACTAGTTCGGCCCCTTATGATGAAGGTAAAAGCCTACGTCTAGTTGTGTTGATATTGCTGGGGTTTCGATCGCCAAGAGGCTAGTTCACCGGCTTGGTTCTCGATCTCTTGTCTCTTGCCCTAAGCCGCCACCGGGTCGTCCCCTTATATACACGGGTTAACGCCTGGTGGCGTACAGAGTCCCTGTCGGTTCATAAATCGTGTCCGGCTCGGTGACTTCTTTACATGCCTTTCTTTACAAGTCTTTCCTTACATACGGCGGTTTACAATATTGGGCCTTAAACCGCCTCTAGGCCTTCAGTCCTTCTATAAGATTTAATAGACTATCACCTTGAGTGTTTATTGGGCTTCCTTTGTGACCCGCCATTGGGTCTTGACCCGGCCCCTCCCGGGCGGGTCATAACTGATAGTTATATCCCCAACAAGAACAGTCTGTAGAAATATGGATATTTCGAATACTTCTGTGACTCCAAAAATTCTAAACAATTAGGAAATCCTAAGCAATGTGTTTGTTAATCTTCTTAAAAAAGAATAAGTATTTTATCACGCTTCTGTTAAAAGTGAGAATTGTTTTCCTGGGTGCAAAAGTTTCTGTTTTTCAGCAAGATCAAATAAACTATCGCCGTATGCTATCCCAAAGGTCTTACTTGACACAAACACTAATTAAAACACAAAACCGCATCTAACTAGAGGCTAGATGAATTATTTATTGCAAAACAGAACCTAAAATGCAAAAACAAAAATAAAATTGGCTAGGCATAAAACACGAATAAGTGTTCTCATCTTTGGTATGCAATCCATAAGTGGCTCTCATAATAGATTCATAAGGCAATTTAATGTTCTTTCCTGGAAAGTGTTCCATGCCTATCCTTAATGGAAATTGAAATCTAATGTTTCCTTCTTTCATATCAATAATTGCACCAATCGTTCAAAGGAAAGGTCTACCAAGAATAATAGGACATGTAGGATTGCAATCTATATCAAGAACAATGAAATCTATGGGCACATAATTCCTATTTGCAACAATAAGAACATCATTAATCCTTCCCATAGGTTTCTTAAATAGTGGAATCCACAAGATGCAAATTTAAAGAACAATCATCAAATTCACGAAAACCTAACACATCATATAAAGTTTTTGGAATCGTGGAAATGCTAGCACCCAAATCACACAAAGCATGGCACTCATAATCTTTAATCTTAATCTTAATAGTAGCACTACTGGAATCAGGTAATTTGTCATCAAATGGTTCTTTGCCTTCCGCTAACCGACGATAAAGACATTCTTTGTCGCCCGTTCACGAAAAGCAGACGACAAACAACTGGCTGACGGCAAACAGCGCCTTCGCCGTCAGCCAGATCTTTGTCGTCGGCTAGCATATGACAAACTAGCTCTTACGGTCAGCCAGTTCTTTGCCGTCCGCTAGCTGACGACAAAGATACTTTGCCGTCAATTAGCGGACGGCAAAGCAATATTCTATCTAACGGCGCTGATGCACCCGCCCCCAACCTAACCCTAACCCTATCTCCCACCTGCCCTCCTCACTCTCTGTCTACCCTTCTCTCTCCCCGACCGCACCCTGCCGCCGCCCCTGACCCCACGCCGCCTGCCGCCACTAACGCCCCGCCGCTAAGCCCCCCG